>NC_135713.1:85509292-85839310 GCF_964656455.1 Halichoerus grypus
GCAAGTGGGAGGCCCAGAACCTCTCTCCCGCGCGCCCAGGGACACTTTGGGGGAGGTGTCGGTCGCTGCCAGGTTACCGGCCGGAGTGGTGGCCCTTGATGCAGGGCACGCAGCTTGTTGAGGAGTTGGGGTCTGCCCGAGGTTGCGGGGCTTATTCAAATGCCGCCCGCTGCTGCTGTGATTCGCAGGGACTCGGCCTCCATATGGTAATGCGGGGCGGAGTGGGGGGAGGCGCAGAGGGTAGAGGAGGGGAGGATGGGGGTGAGGGCGGGGTGGGAGGGGGCTCCGGCACCGCGCGCTCCGCTGCCGGGCTGGGACAGAGCACCCGGACCCGCGGCGGCGGCGGCAGCGGCGCTACCCACCCTCCCGCCACAACACCCACTGAACCAGCGAGCCACCGAGCCACCGGCCCCCAGGGTAAGCCACAGCGCGCACACGGCAGTGACGGTGACGGTTCAGATGCTTCAGGTTACTACCATGAGCCAATAAGGGAGATTAGAAACAGAAAAGGAGATTACTGAGAGATCAGAGATAAGAGGTGTACCTCTCTGTGTCCCTTGTCACACAGCGCGCGCGCCGCACGCACACACGTCTGTACACACATGCATGCACAGACATCCGTACATGCACACATTCCTTGCTAGTACCATCTAAATATATGCACCGCCACTCTACGCCCTGAAACGTGGCGGGTGTGTTTGTCCTGATCCCTGCATAAAGGCAGGCAGGTATGTTCGAGAGTCTAGGCTGGAACAAACCACCACGCACGACTGAATTGCAGCCAAACTCGAAGAGACATTTAACCTGCCCAATTGTTTCGCTCAGCCAGGTGCCCCCCCAGAAACCCGCAATTCTGCAACCAGTTGTGAAATCCTGCAAATATTCATAAAATGTGCTGAAAACGTACTTTAGGAAAGGTAATCTTGCTATGTATGGCAAGGTAAGGGCAAACGTAAAGGATGAGTGTGTTTTCCGTTTTTTTAATGTTTTTACGTGTAGCCATCTGACCACTTTTTATTGGGTGACATATCATATGAGCACTTTGGTGTAGGCTTGGAAAAACTACAGTCAGAGGTAAGGCTGGAAATGCCATAAGACTTAAGGGTGCTAAAAATGGATGCTGGATAGTCCAGCATGAAAGATGGCATACAGCTGTAGGTTTAAAATGGGAGAAAATACATGTGAATATTTATACATGAAAGCCATTGGGGAGGGCTAATCTTGCCCCGAGTAATCTGTGCAGGTAAGTCATTCATAAGAAAACTAATTACCTGTGCATGTACTTGGACTTGTTTAATTGAATAAGCTGCATGTGTGCATACTTGCTGTTCTTTGTGGCTATGCAATTATGGGTTCAGTCTTTTAAAATGATAGCTTTGGGAGAATTTTAAAAAGTGGACTTCATACATACATATTTTCCAAAAGCCATTGTATTGAATAGATGTATTGCCAAAGGAAAATCTGACCCTATAAACAAGATTACTATTGCTTGATATCTAACTCAAGGCCTGTATAGTTTAGGGTAAGTCAAATGGCTTAATATAGTCAACTGTTTTGTTTATTTTGTTTTCATTTCAAAGTCAGGAATTAAGGAGGCTTTTCAATCGAGATAATGTGCCTGTTTCCAGTCACATAAGATAAAAATGAAACTCAGTAAATTTTGAGTGCAGCAGATAAGGTACAACATACAACATGGTTGAAAATGTCTTCCTTGCAGAAGGCTGTCCGTTGCTGTGTCTACACATTTTAAAATAGATTTTTTTTTTTGCAATAAGAAATGCTATAAGGCAATAGGGTAGTGAATGCCGCAACTCTCAGTTATTCAGCACAGAAATTATTTAGAAATCTTTGGAGTCACTTCCCTTTATACATACATTATCTCAAATGCACTGGCCCGAAACTGTGTTTTTGCTAATATGAAGTTAATTAGATAATCAAACTTTGAGCCTTGAGCGATGGACATTACAGCCGACCAAGGGGGTATGTCGGGGGGGCGGGGGGGAGTGTCTTTTCTTTTATGACCAAACCAGGAGGTTACACAGCTGGCATTACATACATGACAGATGTGCATATTTGGAGCCTTAAATACACAGAAGCAGGGAAGCAACTGTGCATATTATCTAGCAAGAGACAGCAGCATACACTCGCCAAAAAACACAGACAGAAAGGGACAAGAGAGACAGACATAACAAGATAGCAAAAAAAGGAAGGGGGGATCAATAAAACGATACAACCTGAACTTTTCGCGAATTAAAAAATGCAAATATATCTTTACATATGCATCAGTATTAAAAATAATACACGCTGGAACCAACAGGAGCGGGAGCAGGAGGAGGAGGAGGAGGAGAGGTGGAGGAGGAGGAAGGAGGAGGAGGAGGAGGAGGAGGAGGGAAAAGAATGGAGGCGCCGCGGAGCCCTGATTATGCATGGGCTGGAGCTGCCTCCTCTAACCTGTTCTTCTCCGAGCCCGGCAGCCGGCGGTCCTCAGCCGCCCACAGAACAGGAGCCGAAACAACCGTTCCCGAAGGCTACAGCGTTTATTTTTCTCTTTTGGGGGTTTTGGCGGTTGTTTCAGGGGCTCGCCAACTGGCCCCTTTAATTAAAAGCTTCAATAAAAGGCGATCGCGCCAGGAATGCACCGGCTCCTCTCCGCGCAGGATTTGCATATTTTTTTAATGCCCTAATTTCCTTGATGTATGTAAATGTAGCCGGACGTAGAGGGAGACAGGGAGCTGACGTCAATGGACGTGACCTCGCAGCTAAACCTTGAACGTGAAGCCGGGATGGGGGAAAACACGGAGCGGCAGCCGGCGGAGCCCGCTAATGCGGGCGGCGGCAGCGGCAGCGGCAGCGGCCAAGCCCAGGCCGGAGGAGGCCAAGGGGCCCGGTACCGACCCCGGGGGAGGACGAGCCGCTGTCTTCTTTCACCACCGCCTGGCTTCCAGCCTCGCCAGCCTTCCAGCCGTACACACAAGCTCTTGTCCTGCGCCTCCGGGCCCCACCAAATACACGTTCTTTTGCTTCCCTCAGAAAAACAACACACTCAACAACAAACCCAAATCAACAGATAACAAACCAAATCAGATCCCCAAATGTTGTAGACTAATATTCGGGTAGCTTATCAGAGAGAAGACTCTGACAATGGAACATGGTTTTTTGTTTGCTTTTTTGGCTTCTCTCCACAACAAGAAGAGGGGGAGACGGCAGACAACAGCAAATCATTCCTAAAACACGATATGCTACACGTGTTTCCAGTAGGGAGAGGTAAATCGCCCAGCCGACTGTGGGAGCTTCTCGTTTTGGTTTTGGTACCTATTTACCTGTGCACTCATTAAGCGCGTCGGCTTCATTAACTGCCGTGCTATTAGCCTGCGTTGTAATGTGATGGAAGTGTCGTGTGTGTGTGTGTGTGTGTGTGTGTGTTAAGGAGGCGCTGCGGACGAGATGAGAGCGAGATCCGTGTTTCTCCAAGGCCACCTCTGGGACTTATCTGCAGGGCCATCTAGACCAGAGCTCCTGGGCTGGAGTTCGAATTTCACCCATTTGGGAAGGCGGGGTGTGTCGATCACAGAAGGCTCTCTCTCTGAACAGCCAGGCCCTTCCTATTACACTGTGCGGGAGGAGGTCTTTTGAGGTGTGAGCCATTCCTTGGTCGCAGCCCGGGGCGCTGCCTGGCGGATTCAGCCTGGTGTGCTTTTATCCTGGAGCTCAGCAGCCTCAGCAAGGAGGTAGCTACTCTCCGCTACGCGGCAGGGAGGCCTTCAGACTATTCCCCAACCCCCCCCCCCCAGCCCCGCGCGCCGGCGTGTGCGTGCCTGCGCACCCGGCGGGAGTCGCTGGCACCTCCCAGTGCACATCCGCCCCCGCTTCTGCTCGCCCACCCACTCCTAGGTAGCTAAGAAATGATCCTCGGCCTCTTCTGGGCCGGGGCGGTGCGGAGTCCGGGGCGGAGGGCAGAGTCGCGGGCTGCCAAGGAAGGGGCGCCGGAGGCCGCGGTGTCGGCTTCCCAGTCCTGCCCTTGGCCGCCAAGGCTGCCGTTTCTTCGTTCCACCTCGCAACCCTAGCTTTGTTTTCCTGACATGCTCGTGGCCACCGGGCCCCACGCCTGCGAAGGGAGTGTGTGCGTGTGCGCGGGGGGCGGGCGCGCGCGCGGGCGGGGGCCCTCCCGCCAAGGACACGCATGGCTGTCTGTCCTCCGGCTGCACTTGGCGGGAAAGCTGGGGGCCGCCGGCGGGCCGGCGGCTCTCATCACCACCTCCCCGCTCCCCCCGGGCCGCATTTACATACGGGCCACTCGCCTGAATTTTTATAGCCCCCGTTCCGCCCCGGTCGCACGCGCGCAGGCTCGGAACAAGCGCCCGCGCGCGCAGACACCCGCGCCCGGGCTGTGGCCGGCTGGGAGCGAGAGCAGGCCCAGGGGTGCAAGCCGCCCTCGGCGAGACGGGTTCTTGCACCCTCCCTCTCGCGCCTACACGCCTGACAGCCTCCCGGCTCGTGTTTCAGGAAGCCCACTTTCCCTCAAGGCCCCCACCCTTCTCTCCTTGCACACTCCCACCCACACCCTCCCACATCTCTCTGCCTCTTTCCCTGGAACACACACACACACACACAAACACACACACACGCTTTTTCTTCCCCCCCAAAAAGATAACCCCTATAGGGCGTCCCTGGTACCTTTTGAATAGCTCTGGAGTTTAAAGAATAAAAATCCTTATAACGTATTGTTTGTCTTTAGCCAAACACATTTGACGACCACAACAAAAAGAGGCGGAGGACTGAGGAAGGGGGACTTGAACCAAAAGACCTTTCTTTTTTTTAAAAAAAGTCTGCAAGTCAAAAGGTCATTCTCCAAGTTTGTAAATAAAATTGCAAAGGGAGTTCTTAAAAAAAAAAAGGAGAGGAAAGAAGGAAGGTAGAAAAGATCCACAAGTTACATAAAATGGTGCATTGGAAAAACAAGACAGGCCTATTCTTAAAAAAAAAAAAGAGAGAGTCTAAAGAAATCAAGAGGAAAAAAAAACTGAAGGAAAAGAGAAAAAGAGGATAGAGAAAATAAAAGGTAGAAAAGGCAAAAGAAGTTTCCAAAGAAATGTGTGCTTTACATCTTATAATAGGAAAATGTAGCCATTGCCTTCCTTCAGACGAGACATTTCTAATTTGTTCCGTCTGTCAGGAGGGGACTATGAGAGGTTTGGGTGCAAATTCATTATCTCTGGCAACGCAGAACGTAGTGTGGGGACTGAAAAAGACCGTGGCAATGGATGAACAATAGGGCTTCAGTTCATCAGTAACAAAAGCAGTGGGGAAATTGGTTGAGTTTCAGAGCACGTCCTCCTCGGCAGAGGGGGCTGGACTAGACCTTGGACAGCCCCCCCAAAAACTTGCCGAGCCTCGCACACACCACTTCACTCTCCACTCCGAGGCTCAGGGAGCAAGTGCCTGGCGTGGGGGGGGGGGGGGGAAAGTTGGCTTTTTTCCTCTTTCGTCTTTTGCGCCCTTCTCTCTCTCCCCAGAAGGGAAGATCCTTTTAAACTATTTTAGACGCAATCAAGCAAGAATCACCGTGTGGAATTGAGCGGCAGTTTTAAATGTGCTAAGGAGAGGAATGATCTGAAAATTTTTTTTTTCTTTTTTTGAGACGCCGAAAGGAGCCTGTTTGTGTACTGCGGCCGCCCTGTGACTCTGGATCTTGTCTTCTGGCCGGCGCCTTGATTCCTGCCCAGCTGGATTTGGGGGGGGCAACACTGCCTGGCTTAGGGAGGAGAGCAAGTGAGTATCGTGGCGGCCCGCAGGCGGCAACTCGGTGGGCGGCACGGGGCCAGCAGTGACCGCTGCAAACCCCGCGCCCGCGCTCCTCACCACGTCCTCGAGTCGGTGACCGCAGAGCCCCGCTGCGGGCCGCTCCGAGGGCCAGTCCGGGGCTTTGCTTCAGCTAATTGATTGTGAGTCTCGGATGCTAAACCTGTTGATCTCTTGAGTTGTCTGAGCCAGAACTGTTAATTATCCAGCGGTCTGACCCCCAGTTGCGGAGAGATGCCAGGAAAATTTCGCGTTGGAAAGGGGAATTTTGTATGTAATTTTGTGTTGTTGTTTAGTGGGACTTTTTTCTTATAAACCTAGAGCTAAATACAATTGTATTTTGCGTTCCTGGATCCAGAATTTGCATTTTGAATGATTCTTTTAACCACCTCAAAGTTGCAATCATCTGGCAACGAAGTGAGGATCTGACTGGATTCTGGTGGAAACTTAATGTACACTAGGTAACTAGACGTGGTGGATTTCCACTTCCCTTTTCTCTAGCCTTTTGGATTCTGGGAGGCGAGAGGCCGCTTTACAGGGTTATCCCAAGTTCAGATTCATCAAGATACAGCCATCGCGGTTAGTTATTGGGACTTGGAACATTTCAGCTTCAGATGCTTCTGGTATCCGAGTGGAGCCCGGTCTCTGCAGTTTGCTTGGAGCCCAGACCCCGCTGAGGAAGGCAAGCCCTTCCTCCCGTGGCCTGGAATTGTCTGAGGGAACACGGGGAGGTGGGAACCCAGGCACTTTATTTGCATTAGGGTCTGCCGCGTTTTCTCTTGCAAATGTACCGGCGCTGCTTGAATGGGAGACTGTCTTGAGGGGTCAGGGCAGCAGTGGTATTGATCAGAAGTTAGACCGGAGGCCCTGTCAAGTCACGGCCATGGCCGGGGCTCTTTTGGGGCTGTGGCTGCCTTGGGCCCAGAATGACAGGGTCGGATCCAGTTTCCTCCCTCTCCTGGTGCCCAGCTCTTCCCAGCACCCTCCTTCCCCACCTTGCCACCAGTAATTAGGGCACTGTCTCAGAAACGAGCTCCCATAGTCAGCATAATTGAACCGGTGCAGTACTTTCATTTTGCAAAACCCAGTAGCCCCACCCCACTACTCCAAAATAACAAGCGTTTAAAAAATCATAAAAGAAAAGCAACCTATTTTCGGGAGAGTAAGACTCCTTGAATATTGAGTCATGGAGGAATGGGGGAAGGGAATAAAAAAATCCACCACTTTACAGCAATCAGGTTTTACATTATTCATTGATTTACTGAAGGAAATAGCCAATCAGGAGCCATAGATATGAATGCACATCTCACCGTGTTGTGGCGTTACAGTAAACTATTTGCATCTTTCTAATGAATTAGATATTTATCTAGGGATTCCCATTGTTTGAAAGGCCTGGAAATCCAGTTCCTGAAACATTTAGAAAATACGACTTTGTTCCAGTCTTGAAATTTTTACATGGAAGAACTCTCCCTCGTCTTTTGTATGGCAGGTTACAGTGTTCAAATCCCTAATGTCTTTTAAGGGTCCCTCTTCCTTCCAAGCTAAAAATAAAAGAAAAGAAGAAAGAAAAAAATTAATTTCCCAAACCCCTCCAGATTCTGCATATTTTGCATTCCCATTATCATGCATGTCTCCATTTAAATGCAAATTAGCATATTTAACCCTGTGGGTGCTGAAGCCCAGCATACATTGTACTGGGGTTTTCTGTAATCTCTTGGCATTTTAAGGGATCATGGTAATTGCAATACTTTAAAATGAAGCCAAATCTAAACATGATTATATACATATATGTATATATTAAAACTGTGATCATTTGTTTTCTTA
Organism: Halichoerus grypus; assembly: GCF_964656455.1. Classification (NCBI taxonomy): domain Eukaryota; kingdom Metazoa; phylum Chordata; class Mammalia; order Carnivora; family Phocidae; genus Halichoerus; species Halichoerus grypus. The sequence continues at coordinate 85,516,916 of NC_135713.1, forward strand.
ACTATTTTTCAGATAAGACTACAAAGAAGCCTAAAATGAATAGACAATACAACCAACCAAAGGTAATTTAAAATTTTACGTTTGATAAAATCAAAATGATATACAAAGTCAAAATAGAATATCATTTGCTGGGTGGTAGGCCTGCAGTGTATTGCATACGTCCCAGTTCATGCAATAGATACAATTCCAGAAAAATCTAAGTTTCCATATGTGCTGTTTTCTTTCCCTGTATGTAGCCTTTGTATACTATATATCAAGGTTGATGCAAACATAACCTGTAACTGCCTATAAAAATGAAATTCAGGATACAGAAGACATAATAGGACACTTTTATTAGAAAGTAAGCCAGTCAAGTACCTTGCCTGAACTATACAAATCGCTGTAAATTAAATGGCTTTTATGTAGAAAATGGTAGTCTTGACTGTATTAGTGGACTGTGGTTTACTTACATAAGAATCTACAAACTCAGTATTAAAAGGGATTTAGTAATAGGCCAATTCTTTATATACTCTGCAGTAGTCTGAATAGGATTCAGAGAGGTGTTCTAAATATGAGTGGCAAACCTGATTATTTGCATTTATGGAATAGCATAATTCTGATCCAAATATGTGGAAAATCATAACTTTTCACTTCTAACTTAAGCAGAGATTGTTTATTCCCAAGAAAACCAGGATGTTTCAATTCATGTTTCAGCCATCTGGAGACCTATAAAAAGATTAGAAAACAAGCATGACAATCACGTCCTAATCTACTGGCCATTAATGGGAATTTATTAGAGAATGATCAGGCAAGCCATTTGAATTCAGTATATCCTTCAATATGCAGATTTCAGAAAGGGTATTCTGTAGCTCAGATAAATAGCTTTCTGAAAAACAAAAATACCTGAAATAAATACCTGTAGGTGTTAATAGTTGCTCATAACAATGTATGGCAGGCATTGCTAGGAATCAGCCCAATTGTTTCAACTGGCTCACATCCTAAGTGATAATAAAGTCCTTGAAATGTATATGATAAACCATGACATGAACCTTGGCAATATTCAAAATAATCAGGTGTTCAGTGTGAAGCCTTGCTGTGTATCTTTTATTTCTCCATACCTTGAAAGAGGATGGAGAGGTAAAATATTTAATTGGCTATATGGCTAGTGAACAGACTGCCCATAACCTTTATGTTGGCTATTTTCACTTTTGGGGGCTCTCACAATGAATCTACAGTATATGTGGCATGCATGAGAGCCAGTCCTGGAGTCAGTTCATGTGACTATGTGGCATTGCTTTAGAAGATGCTATTTTAAGACAGTATTTTCCATAGCTTCTAATTGTAGAAGCATGTCAAATGTTCAGTGTCTTGGCTTTCGTGATAGTTACTTGGGTTCTAAAAATGGATTTAATTGTTAAATGTAGGAATATAACCACATTAATTTGTGAATTCACACAAATATGGGGTGACACACATACACAGACATACATGTATCACATCTCTCCACTTTCACCACCCCCCACCCAGATGTATATAAGGCAAAAAGATATTCTAAAAATATCTGGCATTTCTTAGGGTTTTGAACTTAAAGAATTGAATTCATCTGATCATATGCTTGCTTTATGTAGTACATGCCAAATCATTAATGATTCTGCTTCTAGGTCTTGGAAAGCAAGGCCAGAATACTCTCAATCTTTCAATGCAGCCAAGCTCATTATGGTTTTACATAATGTCAAAGTGGCATGTGCCTCAGCCATGTGCCCAATTCTGTCCATTAGTTAATGTTGTGACCTCATAGTTCAAGAAGGAACAGTAACTCTATGGGAGTGCGTGTCTCTGAATTAGTTTGTGGTTTGCACGTACATTTTATATGTAACCCAATGCAGCCATTTCTGATCATACTTCTTATACCAAGATTTGATAAGAAAAATAGATGAGCAATTTCCATAGCTGAGTCTTTTCTAAATAATCAGAACACAAATGCTCACCCAAAAAAGTGAATAAAAAACCTAAGGGAAAGTTGGCATCTGTGTTTCTAAACTGTGTCTTTGGTGTAATATAATTGTATGAACTGTAGATTGGGGGCTTTTCTTAGCAATTTTGGTTCTCTTTACTTGTCAGTCTTTTCCATAGGATTTACATATGTGTGCTCTGTATGTAACTTGGTAAGCATATTCACACTCATGTCTTACAACAATAAATTACTGAATTAATGAAAGAGTATATATTAATTCTGAAAGTGTTTAAGTCTTTGGGCAAAATAGTCAACCTAAAGAAATGAGAGTATTGTGATAAACTAGTGATGTGTGAAATGAATATGAAGATTTATGACATTCACATGTAGCATATATTTTAAAGAATAGTAACACCACCAAACATGATTCCCAATTTTGGAAAACAGTCCATAAAGTTCACCCATGGTGAATATGCATCTTATATGGACTGCACCTTAGATATTCTGTTGAGGGGCATCTGAGTATTAGAACTGTACATATCATAGATGCATTAGACATAGATTACCCATAAATGAAGGAGAAGAAGAAAAGAGCTCTTTGAAGTGACCATATTTACACTTTGAAAAGTCCTAAGAAAAGGAATGAGGCTAATTAATTAATAAAACAGTATTCTCCTCTAGATCGAAGAAAGGTGGGGGTGGGACAGGGAAAGGTGGGGTAGACTTATGCTCTTAACACCCAGGTATTTTGTCGTTTTCATGAGGTAACGATACTGTTTTCATAATTTCGTAAGGAAGACTAGTACATTTTGTCCTTCTGTATGAAAACTGATTTTTGAAATTATAAACAAAGGCTCAGTGTTTTTATTACAGGAGAGTTGTGTACAACAGTAGAAACTAATGCTGCAATGTTTACCTGTGCTACATTCTAAGGCACACACCCTATACAGAGTCATTTTTTCTAAAAACCAGGACGAAGTCAGCCTGCTTAGAGCATTCCGTTTGAACTTACAGAGCAAACAAAATACGCTATCGCCATGGCACATAGATACAAAACATGACTGAGCCGTGAAGCCATTAAAAACACACCACCAGAGCACATTGTCAATGTAATCACACATCGACTCACTGCGTAATACAGATCTGATTCCCAGTGCCAGAAAGCAAGGCCCTGCTTTAAGCAATAGCAAAGTGCCTTCCATCTGTCTGCCCATGCAATCTGCCAGAAGAGAAATGCAGGCAAAGACGCTCCCCAGATCTGAAATGCTTTTATCTGTCCTTAGAGAGAGATTTCTTCCAGTCTTTGGATATTAGAGCGATCTACACTAGCACGGAGGAGGTAAAAGGCCGCGGGTTGCTTATCCTGGAGCGGTCGGTAGTGCTAGCGGAAGAGATGTTGATTGAGAAAATAGGGCTTGTTGCAATGCTGCGGCCGCGGCCGCTGCTCGGGCAGGAGGCGTGGGGCAGTTGGCTGATCACTGATGCATATCAATAACCGTGTACTTGAGATTTCTCATGACATCATCATTACCTTGGTCTCCCGCGGTCTCGAACCTTTGACCTTGCCGGGCTGGTCCACATTTTGGCAGTGAAAGCCCCTCCAATGATGGCCCTTTTCTCCTTCTTTCAGACCGGGGGCAGCAGCACGCCAGCAAGACGGCTTCTTCTCCTCCCCAGCCTAGAAGCCCTGTGAAATCGAGGATCTTCCCCCTAAAACACACACACACGAGATACGTGCGATCAAGCTGCCACCGCTTGGTAAAAAGCTCACGGTGCCTAACCCAAAAGGATCAGGAGCAGATCCTTGAATCAGCTGTCACCTCTTCTATAGAATGGGATGTTTTTTTTTCCTTCCTCCTTAACCTGCGCTGGAAATTGCCGTTGGCTTTATACATCTCTATAGAGGGAGGCTAAGGAGTCTTGCGTGAGAATGAAGCAATTTACAATGCAAATAGAGGCCTGTGGAGGGACGGATGCTGCTGCTCACTCGTAACCGCTTGCTGCACCTTAGTAGCTGGTTTTATTTTCTGATATTAATAGATGAATTGTTGGCTAACGCTGCCGGAGATTACTTGCTGAAAGGAAAAAAAAAAAGTTCGGAATAAACTTTGAAAGCAACAGATCTCGTTTGGATGTTTTAGCTGCACACACAAACAGAAACCAGGTCATATTTACATGCAAGAAGGAATCTTATGCACGGCAAGTGTCCTGGAGGACTACTCTTCGGTACTGCCAGAGAGATCGGGATCTGGAATCTGGCCAGAGGAAGACAGAGGCGTGTGAGGGAAGCGAGTTGTTATCTTTGGTTATCTAGCTGTATGAGTGTATTGGTCTTCATAAAGCTAGATAACCGAAAGTAAAAACTCCTTCAAGATCGCCGGGGAGCATGTGAGAATGAAAGACTACAACCAAGAGACAGTAAAAACCAGAAAGGTCAGGAATACTTATTGAATCTAACTTTGTTTTTGTTTTTGCTTTTGTTCTTTTTCCTTATGATTAAAGGTGGGATTAGAGGAAATTAAGTGACACACAGATGCCAAAAAACAAAGGTGCCAGATACTTTGAGAGGGGTTGTTACAGCTGCAAAGGAGAGTTGTATAGTGCTAATAAGTAAAGATGCATGTGTAGTTTGTCCTACTTTAAGACAAAAGTTTATATGATGGTGTTTTTTTTTTTTTCCTTAGAAAGCTGTTGTAGAGATGTCTGGTATCTAGTTTGAAAATGATTTCATAATACGTAGACCTAGGCTATCTCCTTCTGAGGTTCCCCTCCCCTGAAAAATTTGAAGATTATGCTTGAGGACTACATGTATTGGGGTTGTATGTCAAATTATATTAAATTAGACTTTCAGAAAAGTTTATAATGGAAGGTTAATAATTTGTATCTCTGAGGACATACAGCTAGCAGAGAAACTGAAAAAAAAAAAAAAGCAAAGGCTGATTTTTATTCTTCTATTCAAAATACAAGGACAGATGCTTCTCTGTTCCAAGAGGGTTTCCTTGAGGAAGCTACTGAAGCAGAAAGACATGATGGAGACGAGATCGCCTCCCCTCTTGTCAAAGTGTTAAAAAAATGTTCTGTCTTACTCTGCGCCTAGCATTGGAAATGAAAGTGACATTTACGCCACAACCCACGTGTGCGCCTCCTCTCTTTTTGTTTAAGGATGATCAGGTCTATCCAGGAAACAGCTCTGGCATCCCAAACTGAAATAATTAGGACGTATATAGACCTGACAAAAATGGAAAGGGGGTGGGGAATCTGAGGGTCTGTCTTGCCTAATTGATTCCGATAAACGGAATGCAGGAGATGTGAACGGCAGGACGCTCCGATTCCCACGCTCGGGGGCAAGTGGTAAAGCGGGCCCGGCAGCCTATGACAGACAGCCCTGTTGGGGGGTGGGGGTATGAAAAAAACATCAAGTGCACACACCATACTCATCTCCATCGCTTAAGAAAGTAGAGGCATTTCCCACCCACAGCCATCTGCAACCTCCCAAATGGTAGCATCAACTGGTCTGTAGCTACTGCATACTGTCTGTTTCTGTTAATTCTATAACTGCTGTTTAATTTGGCCGTAATTAAGTTCAGCTTTCTTCTTTGGTTAAGATTTTCAATATTTAAGGAAAGCTAGTAGAAAGCAGTTCCAAAAAAGTCCCGTTTCTGCCTGCCCTTCACGTCAAATTCTCAGTCTGTACTTTTGGCCTTGTGAACACATTTTGGCTTTTGTTTTGGGTGGATTATATCTAAAAAACACATACTCTATAATGGACATTATTATCACTTCATCAGGCTGTTTACCCCTTAACATGATATATCTAGGAACTTGGCCTAATTGTGCTAGTAGACACACACTGGAAGTAAAACTGTAAAATCATCAGCCTACAGAAAGTTAATTACAATAGTAACATGATAAAAGATTGTTTTGGTATAGTCCCAGTGAGATGCAGTCTATTCAGCCATTTTTATTGAATCTAAAAATGACTATACTTAGCAGAAACTTTGGGGCTTTGGAGGTCCCCATTGCAATCTTTTCATAAAAGTTCTTACATTTTTCCACGTGTCAAAGCAAACATTTGTATAGGCATTAAACGTAAATACAGACATTGCAGTAAGAAAATGCCTAAAACGGCCTGTTATTTTCCATGTGGCCTGGATTACTGACAATTTCAAATCCCAAATCTACAATTTTTCTTCAAAAACATTACATTTTCCTTCGTAGCTTCAGCACCTTATACGATTCCAGACTGGAGAACCCTGTAAACCCACTGTTAGTTTCAGTTAGAAACTCTGAGAGACTTAATTAACGTAAATTCTCATTATGGCTGCTGAACACGTGCCAAAGTTTTACTACTGTAGTGACCGTTGAGAAGACCCTTGTTTATTTACATTTGAAGCACTGTTTGTGCAAACAACCTTTCATTGTTAAGTGCCTGTATTCCTTTCATTTGCTTCATGTCCAGGGGTGCTATTTACCTAGAACCATTGTCTACTACAATTAACATTTACATTACAAAGTGTGTGGTTTTCTTTCTCAAGGAGGTTCAATTAAGGCAATAAGATGTTTGCTAGGGAAACCTATTGTTTACTGAAAGCACTCAATGGAGTCAAATTACTGAAGCTTTTGCTTACATCTTGGTCTTTTATGTAAATGTGTTAAATATAGCATCTAAGGAAAATAAACAATATTATAATTATGTGTTTGCCATTGTCATATCAAACTTGCTTTGTACCATACTAATGTTACATGACTTATCGATCAATAAAAATACATTTCAATGTTATTATTTTCATTTTATTTTTTGCTGTTCCACTCTTCCTGCTGCAACATGTCCCAATTTTTCTTTTTTCTATTGCACATCAAACTTCTGACATTTTGTTTTATTTGTGTGTGTTGGAGAGAGGTACTATATCTGAGCATGGGTCTGAAGGATGTCCAAGGTAATCTCTACAGTGACCTTATAATAAGGTGATATTTCTTTGAAATCTGAAATATTCCAAAGGCATGTACATATAAGTCAAAAGAAGTGTAAATACTGGTTAAGTAGTTCTTTGAAAGCTAGTTTTAACATTGGCAGAAACCGGATCAAGTTTATTTAGCATACCGCTGCATTGTGAAACAGTCGGAGTGAAGTTGCAGGTTGCGTGAGGATGCATGTTAACTAGTGGGAACCAAGCGCAGTCTTTGTGAAAGCGGAGCAGCAGATTGCTGTGCAAGGCCAATGTTAAAAAGGCAGCTGAATTTAACACCATCTGGAAGAAAAGACCCCTTCACGACTTTCTCACACCGTCAGACAAAACTAGTGTCTCTTGTTCCGAGCCCTTGTCTATGCAACCATACAATACTGAGTCATTATACTTTTGCTGAGAGAAAATTTGAGAACACAATATGGGTAACCAGTGAATGACCAAGTTTCATTGTGCCCGCTTAAGTCGATTGAAATCTACGTCTAGAGCTATGAATGGTAGTATTGTTTTCCTCACCAGGGCTGTACTAAATGTCAGCACAGTGTAAAGAAAAACTTGAAGTCTGCAAATAACTTACCAGATCTCAATTATAATATTTTCCCACACTAGAACTAATATCATTGCGAGGGGCTACATTGCAGAAAATACAAAAAGAAACGAAAAGAAATAGAGAATTCATTTAGAAGTTGTTTTATCCAGACAAACATTTTAATTTTCTGATGGGAACTTCAATTCAGGCTGCAGGCAGGCTGGGTTGAGAAGCGGAATTCATTACTGGGAAGTTCAAGTTACAAAAATGCTTCTTGTGCAATTAAAATAGAATAAGACAAACAACTACTTCCACCTGAAACCCTCCCTTCTTAGATATAAAGATATTGACTCTACTTGGGTTTTATTGCTTTAGATCTTCTTAGAATTATTAGTATGAATCTAGCCCAAATTTTGCTTGGAATTTTGGCAGACACTGCTCTTTCAGAGTTTGCCACTATGATTGACATTGCAAAAGAACATCATAGATGTACATTTCAAAAAAATATGCAACATTCTGGCACCTCCCTAGGTGGATTCAGGTACCCTCAGGAATACACCTCCCTTTGTGTTATACCTCCTCCCCATTTTCTAACTTTCCTTTTCTCATGATGTGTGTGAATCAGTTATTATACTTAGATTTAACATTCACATAATTGATTTAACTGTAAACAGTCAGAAAAAGGAAACAAAACAGTTCAAAAAGAGTAAAAGGAGTTGGTTGTGTATGTTTTATTGGGATGTCTATTTTAAATATAATTGACTTTGCAATTTTGTTATTGTGTCACCAAGTGTCGCATAGTTCTTAACATGTAAGTGCAAAACAATGAGTAATTGCTGTTTTGCTGAATAATACATCTGAGTTGCCAACGTCAAAGGTATTATTTTGTGTATTTCTAAACAGGAACGTTAACTGCAGGTTTTGACATCTAGAATCTTTTCATGAAATACTTAAAAATTGGCCAATAAAATGACACCTGTGAAAGAAAATACAGGGATATAACCAACTAATTTTCCTTGTCCTACTTTCTACTAGAAAATTAAAAATGAAAAGTCACTCAATAATAGAATTATAGAGGATATAACATAAAAACACAGTCCTACAGAAAAATCCAAAACAACAACAAAAGTGGAAACTGGGTAGAGGTAAAAAAAGATACATAGGAAAACTCCTGCAATATCCTTGCAGGATGTGAGTGGATATATCCACCAGTCTCAGCCCCTTAGTGAAGTTACCATTAATGTGCATAGTAATGAGATAAAAGCATTATTTACATTCAAAATGAATTATTTTCTCAAAGTGGCTTTTCTTTAAGTCTTAAACAGTACATTTCTACCAGTGCTCTGTTTAATTTTTTAAATTAAAATGATTTTCTTATTTGGAAAAATATGAATTCTAACTTGATTTTGTGTAGTCTTTGATGAAAATTAAGAAACCACTTGAATAAGAGATAAGGATAAGTATATTTCACGTTCCTAAAAGTTCTTCCTATTTATAGACTACATTTAAATGGTTCAAGACAGTTTAGCATTTTGAGAATTTTGAATTTTTAGAAATGGAGAGATAAAGCCAAAGGTTTTATTTTCTAATACAGCTAGAAAATGTATGAAAAAGTGTGTAACTGTATATCTAGTTGTGTTTTTTTTTTTTCCTATGTGTCTGTACCTCTGGAAATGCCATTGTGGCTTAAGAATATTCATACCCTTTTCCCACTCTGTCTTGCTATGACTTAGCTTTTCCCTAATAAGTTAGGGTAAGTAAAACACACCTTATATATGATGTTGCATTTGGATGGATGCTGGGGGTGGAGGTGGTGAGATGGGCAACAGAGACAAGGTGTCCCTTAGAAGTTAATGAGGAAGAAGACATCTATAATACTGGCCCAATTGTTTTAATGTTAGTATTTCGAGACAGCTAAACAGTGACGGGGCATGTAAGGTAGTTCTTCAGTGTCTCCAGATTTTAATGGATGGCTATGTTGTCCTGTTTCTGTGTTCATCGGTTTCTTAGCACAAGTTAACCTAGAACAGAAATCAGCAGAAGCCTTCATTCTCATCTGCTTAGAGAACCTATTTCACCCCTTTTGGGAATCGTTCGACTTTATAGTGGAATTAATTCTAAAGAAGGTGAATGGAAACGGAAAGTATATAGTTATGATTGCTCCTAAAGAATGTCTGCTTGCCCTCAATCAGGGCCGGGAGAGTTAGTGCACTTCCTTAGAAAGGTGATGACCATCTTTGAGGTGGGAGCATGTGGTTTTCCGCTTTGCAGCCAACTGCCAGACCACAGGGGGTAGGACTTTAAAAAGTGAAGATAATCGACTTTATTCAGGGAAATATGGAGTTCAGAGCCATATTTGTTCAAAGAGAAGCACATCACTGTGTTTGGTGGTTTGACTGAGGTTTAGCTGAGCTCCCGCACGACGCATTCTTTGAGATCTAAAAATAGCCAGGCTTAGCAGTCGCATTGCAAGGTGCTTGGCGTGGGCGGTGCACAGAGGAGACAGCCGACTCTGGTGACTGGCTGGGCTAGGCAGTGGCAGCGGCGAAGGCGGCCGGCTTGCCGCCGGGCAGCACGACGCCTCCCGGTGACCGCCAACAGCCAGAGTCCTCCTGCAGCTGTGGCTGCTGGCGGCACTTTCCTGAAGCGGGCGTCTGATTGGTGTTTCCCGGGAGACGGGCTGCCAGAGCTGCCAGAGCCGCTGGAGCTGGTGCGCCGGCGCGCGCGCTCCCGGGGCTGGCGCGCGCTCCTGGCTGGCGCGCGGCGGGGCCGCGGGGGGCGCGCTGCGGCCCAGGTAGCCGGCTGGGAGGCCTCCCAAGTTCGCGCGAGTTCAAGTTCCCGCGCCCGCCCTCCAAGGTTTGAGAACCGTAGAGGGGGGCTGGCAAGCTTCCTCTGCCGGGCATGCTGAGTTGCATCCGCTAGGGCTGTTCTGTTTTTTTTATTTGTCGGCCCTTCGGCCCCTCACCAGCGACCTCGGTCCTGCTCCTGCGCCAGCTCCGGATTGCGGTTGCTTAGGAATCTCTGAGCTGGGCTTGTGCATGGGGGTGGCGTCGGGGTTCAGTCAAGCCAGGACCTCGGCTGGAGCGAGGGATCTAGCTGCGGCCACCTCCTTCGCAGGGCCCCTTCCTCAAGCTAGCAGGCAACTTGTGTTTAAGGGGCTTTCTTTTGCTGACACTGTTTTTCTAGTTCTGCCCAGGAATCTTCCCTGGATATGATCAATATCATTGATAAAGATATAACGTGCTCCTCCCCACCATTTTTTAACCTAGTGAAAAGCTAACGGAAAGAGCACCCCCCCCCCCCCCCCAACACACACCCTGGGAAGCTCTCGGAGAAGGAAGTTTTCTGTATCAGGAACCAGGATTGGTGAGCACACTCCGCTCTGGGCCCTTCCCTGGGTCAACTTCCACTTCTGCCCAATTGCCCATTCGGGACTCAGCGCGCATCTTTTCCCTATCAGATTTGCAGGAAATATTAATCTCCCTGTTGGGTGGATACAGTAGAACTTGTTCAGAGATTCCTTTAAAAAGAGATCTGGGTCTTAAGCACTTACTAAAGCCAGTTAATAACATCATGCATGGACATTTAAACTTGTTGTAAGTTGCAGAGAGGATTAGAGGGAAGTCACGCTGTGCGCAGCTAATGATACCATCTTAACTCTAACCGGGCTAAATCCACCTCGTCCCGGGCAGGTCCAGCTCTGCGGCCCTCGGGTGAGGTTGGGAAAGAGGAGGGTCTTGGAGCCGCGCAAGGAGGGCGGAAACAGGAGGAGCCACTCTGGTCCTCGCTTCAGGTGATGGTCACTCGTCCTGGGAGGTTGCGGGCGATCCTGCTGCTAGGTGGGCACGAGCACCGGGACGAGGGCACAGGCTTCTTGGTGTACGTGTACGCGCCACAGCCCACAGGCTGTGCTATAATGACACTAAAGGACACTTACCTACATGTTAAGCAGGTTTGATTTCATTCACCAAAGAGTGCACCAATGCTTGTAGCAAGCTCAGGTGAGGTTGTAGGATTCCCACGGTGGTGGCTTTTTGCTACTGATCGATTTGCATTACAAAGGCCGTTTACTTTCAGTTCTCTTACAAAAGTAGTCAAGCTCAGTATTTCACAGGTAAATTTCGAAGCATATTATTAACAACTTCCTGTCATAGGCTTGCTCGACTGGTTTCAAACTGATTACTGTTTTAAGGCAGTTTTCGACTACTTTATGACAGGGCCAATTAGAAATAATCTTGGGGAAATGCTTCGAAAATGCTGCGTTATTAAAACACTCACCTAACAATATTCATTTGGTTCTGTCACTAAGTAGCTGTCTGACGGATATCTTGTGTTCTCAGAGTTTCTTTTAATATTCACTGGCCCTGGGAAAACAAGCTATCAGGAGAATTTTAACTGCAACCTGGCTCTTGGAAATTTTTTTTTTTAGTTTTGAATTCAAACTTGACAAGGTTAAAATGTTTATGTCTTATATAATTGCTAGTGGGAGACTGGAAATAACTACAGATGCTAATCACTATAATAATTGGTGAAAACTTGTAAATGAACCTCTTGGGAAAAGGAATGTGTGCAAATAATAATAAACACTTTCTCTGAATCAGTCCACAAAAATGATTTACAGAATATTACCCAGGATATCTCTCAAATCTTTGTCTTTTAGGGAAAAAATATAATCTACATATATAACCATACACACACATATATAAATATGAGTGAAATGTGCTGGAATTGAAGAATTTCTCACAAGTATGATTAGGAAATATTTTCCCTGAATAAATATTTCAAATATAATTAATTTATGCATTTATCGACCCTGGTCTAATGAAAAAAAAACTTACTATAATTTATTTGGAGGTAATGCCTTCATGAGGACAATAATAGATTTAATATCACTGAAATTCAGAATCTATGCACTTACTTCCTGTCAGGACTAGATCTCTTGTATAGTAATAATAAAAGTGTTTAGTCCTTATTTTTAATTCAGTGAGCATTATGAAGGTACCTGAAACTGTCGCATGAATTTAACAGTCTTTGAGAGAAGCTCAAATAATGGATTTTAGGCCTTATTTTTAGAAAGCACATAGTTTGTACATAGAAAGTGCTCAGTATATATCATTTTAATGTATTGAATTATCCTTGAAATATATGATCTATATACAAAGTTAAATTAGTAGTGGCTGATGGGAATCTAAAGTTGAGGATGTTGAACAGTCTGGAATAGTTTGAAAACTGTTTAGGAGCTTTAAATATAAAGTTATCATCATGACAAATTCATGACAAGTGGCTTTGAAAAGAATGCAAGAAAATAATTTGATAGGTCTTCATCTTTAGGGTCTGCAGTACATGCCTCTTGAGTGATACTGGTAGTGAAAATATCTAGACAGCAAGGAAATAGGGATTAATTGATGAATTCATATTTGCATTGTTTTATAAAGTAACTCTTATGACAGTTTGTAGGTACTCAGATTAATATAAAAAATAACAAGTTTAGCTGTCCCCAAATAAGGTTAGAAATTGCTGAGTAGCTTAGATTTTCACACTCAAGTCTCATGCTCAGTTATAGTCTAAAATCTGAGTTTGCAGATATGACATGGGACTCTAGTGATTCAAACAGCATAGTACAAATACTGCATATATTTCTGCCAAATTTGTCTCAGATGGACTAGCTGCTAAGGAAGAATCCATAGAATGACCGAGCTAACAGAAAGTGTGTTACCTTTACAATAGGTAATCCCTCCATTTGCATGCGGTGCTCATTGACGAGAGAGGACGTGAATTTCTGTCATTTTTCTGGACTTCAGCCTTAAGGTCTATATTGTCAATTCAAAATGAACAGTAATTTATGCTAACCAATAATTATTATCAAGACAAAATTATTTTCTTGGCCAATAGAAATTTGGTTTTATTTAAGTTCAACTTAACTAGATCCATTTTATTAGAGATTGTCTAATTCAATTTTGATTTTTCAAATTGCTTTTTATACTATGAAGAACCTTCTATATAAAATGTAGTTTGAAAAGAGAAAAATATTTATGCTTTTATCATTTTAAGTGGTCAAATACTGCAGTGTTAGATATTAGAATATCATGTGCATCAATACATTATTAACTTAATCTAATGCTCAGAGTCATTACCACATTCATGGGTGTCTGATATCTCTCCAGTCCACTGGATTTTGAAGTGTGATTATGTAAATTTTCTACTGATAAATAAATGACTATAATTGTACTTGAAATACCACTCAAATTCTTAAGACCATGGCATCTAAATAATATATTATGCATTCCTTAATTATTTATCAAGACTAATTCAAAATAACTGTAGGGTAAAGCATACATTTATTTTTAAATAGCCATCCCCTTCCCCAATTTTTTTTCTGCACCAGGTTAAAAAATATTCCAGATGGTGAAAATATGGAGAGATGAGAAAAAGGTTGATAAGTAGAGTAAACAAGTTTATTCCTCAAGGAAACATCTCTGGTCTGGCCAATAATACTATCACCATGATGCAATTTTGTGGCATGTGATCTTAATACCAGTTCAGTAAGGGTATTTTGGTGACAGAGGAAATCATGTTTAAATGTTAAACATCAGGGTAGAAAATTCCTCACTATTACTTGACAAAGAAAAAGGGAAAAGTTAGCAGAAAAAAAAATTCACCGATGGATATTTTTTAAGGTTCTTTTATAATCATAGTAGGGAAATTATAATCTTGAGTTATAAAATTTAAGTAAGGGTTGTATAATCAAATGACACTACATGTAAAGTATGGCTTCCCTTCATTTAATTATAGCTATAGAAAATCACAATAATCGAATGGTACCTTTTCATTGTTTAACATTGCAAGGCTGTATTCAGAACTCTTGTACTGTGCCTTTAAAAGAAGGGTGTGCGTGTGCGCGCGCACGTGTGTGTGTGTGTGTTTTACCTACATAAATTCTAATTGCAGAATCCACTCTAATCACCATGTAGAAATCATCTGAAGCCTCATAAGTTCATGAGCTACACACTTTTCTTTTTTATTCTGCAGACCACACCTTATCTGGTTGCTAATGAAATACAGGAGATTGATTGCAGAAAATCTTCAAGGGAATATTTGCTGTACCACATATAGTAAGCTCCATTTGGTGCATTAGCATTTAGCCATTTTATGCAAATTTAGAGAAAATGACTCATGTATATGATTTAATATGCATCAGCGATAACTCATACCACCCTTATAAGAAAAAAGAAATTAAAAATTCATTAGAAAACTAGACTAGTGTCACTACATGGTTAAAACATTATTAAAGCATATTTCAATGTTTTGCTTACACTAGTGTTCTCATCATGGTGCCACCATTTCATGACAAAGGCCGTAGAGGAGAAAACATTCAACTTAAAATGTCTGCTGGCACACATCGCTGGATTTGTGTGTCACTAAACAATGAACGAGCATAGCCTTGAATACCAACTATTTAATTAGCACTTTTGGAAACCATGCATAGAAAATAGCTCATTTACATGCATCTGCTTAGCGATTAGTCCCATAAAAAGCTACCATTTTTTTGTTGTTGTTGTTTAATATAGCGAGCATTTTACCATCGGCCATGAAAAAAATCAAAACATATGTTATTATTTTCAAATCCTGAAATTCAGAGATTTAATTAAAACAGGCAAAAGTCTTCATATTTCTCTTCAAGGTATATTTAAATTATTTAATTTAACCTTAAGTGTACCATAAAAGGCTGGATACAAGTAATAATTAAGAACTTCAAAGGGCAACGGAAACCCTCTAACAGTCCTTGGTTTAATTAAAGGCTATTATTAGAAAGCTCTTGAATATACAGTTACATTTAATGACAAGTGATGGCTAGTAAAAGCTGTGTTTGAAAGTTATGAGTATCTTATTCTAAATACAATTGATAGGCTGTAGAAAGTATTGCTATCATTTCATTTTGAAAATAAATGACATGTATTTCTTGAAAAATCAAATTGATAACATTAAAAACCTGTTAGTTTAAGATGCTTTGCTTTTCATTAATTCTCTAGTCTACACATACCTGTCATGATCACATATTAATTGTATGCTTCTTAAAAAGCATTTCTGCCAATTTAAATGTCTTTAAGAGGATATTTTTTTGAATACAGTGGTATATTTATGAAGCCATGTATACAAATGTGTATGGATGAATTAAAAATAAAAGTGGACTTTACTGGTGTATTTTGAAATGTAACATTCTTTTTTGGAATGTGGATTGATATTTAATACAACAGTAATAAATTATTTTTTAGAAGTTTATATTATCTACCACATTTGTGTGAGTAGACAATTGGCTGAAAAACAGGTGACTTTAGATACATTTTAGGAAGTGTATAAACCATATAGAAAATAGGAATCGGTCATTTATGTAAAATTTGCTGTTTATCATGAGTAATTATGCTCATTGTACTATTTTGCTGTGTATGTATTTATACAGGGAATTTAGTTGGAATTTGCATGAAATTCAGGGCAGATGAGTGAGTAGAGTGTGTATATATATATATATATATATATATATTCTGAAGTGAAATTGAACAAATATTTTGAGAGTTTATTTAGAACATTTTACTGATTCTGTTTGTTAAATTATCTTTAGTCATTGGCTTATAAAGCATTTATAGTAAAAAATTGCTCACTTATTAAGCATATAAAATTTTAATTTTATGAGAAATCTATTATTTTGAAAATGTGATACTCTTTCCTTTGTTCACTGTGGACCAGTGAACTACGCCATGAAATGTTTGGTCTAAGAAAGATTGTGTAGATTAAATATGTAGCTATGAATCTGTATCTGTGTAGCTTATCTGTCTAGTTACATAATGTAGTGAATGTATATAATCCACTGTGTAAGAAAAGTGTGCTCCTGATGTGCCTTTCCTATGGCATGTTTCTTTAATTAGAAATTTTTTTTTACTTCAATTTCTTATTTTATTTTCCTCACAACCAGTATTATTCTTTCTTTATTTATTATACTCACCCTACTTCCCTCCTGCATAGACACTCAGAATTTAAGGTTTGTAAACAGAAAACTTACTAGTCTTGTTCACTGCTGAATATCCTGCACCTAGAACAGTGTTGGACAGATAGTAGATGCTCAATGATTATTTGTTAATCAAAGAATGAATACATTTAAATATGAGATTGATCTTTCTGAGATAGCTGTTGCCCTATGGATCTAAGGAATTGGTTTAGATAGACTGGTTCTCCCAGCATGGGAGCCCTCTTGAAGCTGCCCAGCTTTGATGAGATTATCCTTCCTGGATAGAGTAAAATCACTGGTTTTGGGGTTAGTGAGGACTGCAAAGAAACTTGTAATCTAGATTTCAAAGTTCAGTTGAGGAGAATTACATATATATTTGAGATTTTATCTTTTTTTAAAAGATATTATTTATTTATTTGACAGAGAGAGACAGCAAGAGAGGGAACACAAGCAAGGTGAGTGTGAGAGGAAGAAGTAGGCTTCCCGCTGAGCAGGCTGGGCTCAATCCCAGGACCCTGGGATCATGACCTGAGTTGAAGGCAGACCTTAACGATCAAGCCACCCAGGCGCCCCAAGATTTTATCTTTGATACAGGGAATATCAAACGCTCATAGAATAGGGCCAAGTTAACTGGACACATGGAAAATGAATCCTAGAACACAATTATTAAAAACATATTCCAAAGAAATATTTTACAAGGAATTTTAATATTTTTATTTTACTTTGATTAAAATATCTAATTCATAAGAGCATGCTATTTGTAAATGGCCTGAAATGCTTACAATTTTAATGATAGAAGAAACAGATGTGAGTCAGAGTCTCCCTGGGGCCTGACCTTCTTCTTGACTATGTTAGGACCATTTTTGAAATCTCCATTAGTTTCCTTAGAACACTAGGAAATTATGAATAAAGATATGGTTATGTTACTAAACAGTGCTCCTATGACTTAAAAATTAACCTGTCTAACCTGCAATCCAATGTTACATGGAGAATTTAAATCATTGATTATAATTTCGAGCAGAAATTGGAATATATCATTTGGTATAATCAGTGAAAATTTGTCTTTTCACGTTTTCACACAACATGGGTTCAAAGTAACAAATGTAAGATGGGAAACTCAAATCAATGAAATGTTTATTGGGGCTCTTATGTTCCCACCAAAAAGGTTCTAAGGTTCTCAGAAAATAACCAGCAGTAGGTTGTTGAGTTCATAAAGCAACAAGTAAACATATTCATAAGACCAGGTAGTTAGAAAAGTGAGTCATCAAAAAAGCCCAGCCCTTTTCTATTTCTGTACCATTGAGAAAGAATGTTCTTCCCCCCTCCCCCCCTGCAAAAAGCTTTCTTGTTTCCGTTTGGTCCACAGCTTGGGCAAGGGTTCCGAGGTGGTTAAAAAGCTGCCTAGTGGCTGCAGGGAGAGGCTCAGGCCGAAGCCCGGGCATCAGGGGTTTGCCAGAGGGGCCCCTCAAAGGCTGCTGGGCTCCGGACGCTCCTAACCATGCTTGACGGTGGGCCTTTCGAAGACATACTGGCCCAGCGCAGCCTGCAGGCCAGCCTATCTACGAGGTTAGCCAGGTGGTCCCATGTTCTTGATGAGGTTCACCTCCCGACCTAGGAAGTGGTTCTTTAGCAAGTCACAGAGAAGGGCATCTGCGCAGGTAGAACCAAGGGCACGCAGATCCCAAAGAACCTGATTCAGGTTCTTCTCCAGAACCACCGCGGCTTCCACGGTGCACAGGGTTTCACCCCGCTCATCTTCGGAAGGCTCCTGCACTCCCGGGAAGAGGACGCAGCAGCCGCGCCAAGCACGCTGGTTTTACGTCTTCAGGAGACTCTTGGGCCCGCACGCTTCTCCTCAGCCAACCCGGCAGAAGTGGCCTATGCCCTCCGGAGCCACATCGTCGTGGTCGAGAGAGAAGCCCAGAGAAAGGTAGGTGTAGGAGGCCTGCAGATGCATGTTGACCAGGCAGTTAACGGCAGCCTTGGAATAATTCTGTCACATCTGGAAGCTGCTCACGGCTGACTGGCAATAAGGAGCAAAGTTTGAAAAAATTGTGTTGGTTGATTTTGGGGGCAGGGGATGGCTGAGAAGGTGGCTACCAAAGTTTTCCAGTTTCCCAACTGGAAAAGAAGTTGAAGGGTGCGGCCGGAGGCTGTAGTAAATGGCGTCCGAAACACCGTTGAAATAAGAGCTAGATCTGCAGGCGGCAGGGTGCACTGCCAAGAAAAAATGTTGTTAGGATTTGGGAGTTGGGTTAAGCATTTGATTAAGCCCATTAACTCTTTCATATTATTAAGGTATTATTTTAGTCTGTGAATGCATTTTTGGAAGCTACAGTGGCTCTTATGTTGGTGCAAAAAGGCGCCAAATGATTCCCTGGGCGATAAAATAGACTTAGCAAGTCATGTGTCTTGAACATCGTGACTGACTGGAATCTGGGTCCAGACTGATGCCGTCGACAGATTTCATCATAAAGCAAAGCAGAGAATTCAGATTATATATTTTATCTAGGTCATTTTCATGCTTCTGACTTTTAATTAGAAAACAACTCTCCACTGTGTAAGTGGGCATACTATTTACTACACTAAAGGTAGAGCTAAAAATGAGGAAATCAATGAAGAATTTCCGGGCTAATAGAAAATCTATTAACCAGAAAGTATTTATTGAGTACTTTATCAGAGTATACAGTGCGAAGGGCTAATTATATGTTTGGGAGTGTAGGGTCGGGAGATATAGAGATGGAAAGCTTTGGAAGAGGACTTAGAAAAAATGTAAGAAATGATGCCAACTTTAAGAAACCTAACATCTGATAGAAGAGACTAGATTAATAAATATGGAAAATTAGTGAATAATGTAAGACTGTGGAATTCTGGGATACTCATTAATAATATTTTAGGAATGTAAAGATAAATCATTATGAATACCTAAGGAAAGATTAGTAAAGAAAGTAATATTTGCAGCTTTGTATTTGAGCTTTGAAAGAGTTGTAGAATTAAGACAGAAGGGAGAGCATTGTGGCGCAGAAAACCAAAATGATTTATGATGACCTGAATGCGTCAATGAACAAAGCATGTTTTTGAGAGTGAGAAAGAAGAAATTTATACTCAGTAATGGTGATTAATATTTGTGGATAGGTAGAATAAGGCCAGATTACTTATATTCTTGAAACTTGGCCATTAGAGAGAGACATGATGATGAAAATTATGGAGTTATTCTGGATTTCTTCTTTGATATATTCAACAAATATTTATTGAGTATCTACTATGTGCAAAGTGCTGTGCCAAGCACTGGGAGAATAGTGGTGAACCAAAACCAATTCTTGCCCAACGTCATGAAATTGTATTCTAGCAGGAAGGCTAGACTTTGAACAACTAACTATGCAATTGACTAATTATGGCTATAATTAGTTCTACAAAGAGGGTAATACAGAGTATCATGAGAGAGTGTAACTAGTCTGGAACAGGGGATGGTGTTAGGGAAGCTTGCCTTAAGAAGTGATGTTGGAGTTGAATTAAAGGAGGAATAGAGATGGCTGAACAAAGGGGAAGGAGGGTAGTAAGCGGAACTTGATAGTCAGCGGAGACAGTACATGTCAAGGTCAATAGACAGGAGGAAGCCTACTATGTTTGAAGAACTTCAAGATCAGTGTGACTAGACTACAGAAATACACAGAAAACAATATAGAATGGTCTAAGATGAGGTTAGAGAGAAAGGAGGACAAGATCATGCAGACTTTGTAGGGTTTTGGTCTTTGAATGAAATGTGGTGAAAAGCTTCTGAAGAATTTTTAAGCAAGAGAGTGGCATGTTTGGATTTACATTTTTGAAAGGTGATTCTGCCTATAGTATGGATTGGAGGAAGGCAAGGGTAGGTGAGGGAAACTAGTAATGAAGCTGAG
Source organism: Halichoerus grypus (assembly GCF_964656455.1). Classification (NCBI taxonomy): domain Eukaryota; kingdom Metazoa; phylum Chordata; class Mammalia; order Carnivora; family Phocidae; genus Halichoerus; species Halichoerus grypus. Next base: position 85,537,242 of record NC_135713.1, read on the forward strand.
GTAATAGTTGAGTTAAGAGATGTTGATGGTTTGGACTAGGGTGGTTGTAGTGAAAATGGAGGGAGGCAAATAGATTAGAGAGGTGTTTATGAGGCATACAAAATGAGGAAAGTAGTCTTCATTTATTTAGTTAGTTATTTTTAAAGTAGGCTCCATGCTCAACATGGGACTTGAACTCACAACCCTGAGATTAAGAGTGCTCTAACAACTAAGCCAGTGAGGTGCCCCAGAGGAAAGTAATATTTAGAGAAAGGTTCACTGTCATCAATTTTCAAGTGGGCCAAAGTGGATATAGGGAGGCCTAGTATGGATATAGGGAAGCCACTTGGAGACTGTTGCAGTAATCTGAGAAGGCGATGAGAACTGAAACTGGGAATGGAGAAGAGAAGACCTATTTAGAGACATTCTAACAGAGCAACTCAGAGATTTTTTTGACTCAAAAATTTTAAGTCTTAATGATTTTAGTGGTCTTGGTGATTAGAAGAAGGAATTAAGACAGGGAGGAAAGTGTTCAGTTTGTGGTGTTAGATAGTTATATAGGCAGATATAGGAGTATGATTCTATTTGGGAAGCCGTCAGTAGAGATTTGTGATTGAATTAAAGTCTTAAAATATGTGGAGTTTGCCAGGGACACAGGATAGAGAGTAGGGAACAGCAAGCCAAGGCACTGATTCTGACATTGGTGGAAGTAAGCAGGTGTCACCCATGAGTTAGCTTACATCTGGAAACAGTTGTGCTCAGTAATTCCCTTTTGAAGGCAACTTAGATTTTACTGTTTAGTGTGTGTTCAATTATTGAAAAAATGAGAATCCTCCCCAAAATGTCTGCAATTTGCCACATTTAAAAATAAGTTACACTGAAATAAGGAGAGAAAGAAAGAGAGGAGAAACTAGTTGGAAAGTGTTCATATAATTTTAGAAGTACTTGGAATTTAAATAATGCTTCATAAACATTTAATTAAAAATGATTACCAAGTAATCCAGTATATGCTCAAGTTCATAGATATTTCTTTTAGAAAAATGTTAGCTTATTCTTTCTGAAATATTTATTGAGAGCTTACATGCTTGGTACTGTTCTTGCTCCTACTGACTGTACTTTTGGTTTTGGAAGCTACATTTTATTTATATTTTATTTTATTTCAATTTTTTAAGTAAGCTCTGTGCCCAACGTGGGGCTTGAGCTCATGACCCTGAGACCAAGGGTCTCATGCTCTACCAACTGAGCCAGCCAAGTGCCCCTGGAATCTATATTTTAAAGGGATGAGATAGTCAATAAACAAGTAAATAAAAGAAAATATCAGATACCTATAAGTGCTATGATAAATAAAACAGGGTAATGGAGCTTACTTTAGTTTGGGTGGTCAGTCAGGGGTTACTTGAGTAAGTGATGTTCAAAATGGCACATGAAAGCATACTTATGCCGTCTAAGTCTATGAAGAGGTGCATATACTTGTCTCTTTGTTTACATAAGATTAATGATCCTATTTGGGTTTAATAGCAACAAAAACTTTGACATAATCTCTTTTGAGATCAAGAAAAAGGTTAAGATTGGGGCACCTGGGTGGCTCAGTCAGTTTAGCGTCTGACTCTTGGTTTCTACTCAGGTCATGATCTCATGGGTCATGATGTCATGGGTGTGAGATTGAGCCCTGAGTTAGGCTCCAAGATCAGAGGAGAGTCTGCTTGAAGATTCTCTCCCTCTGCACAACCCCACCCCCCACCCCGCCCCGGTTGCGTGCGTTCTCTCTCTCAAATAAATAAATCTTAAAAAAAAGAAAAAGATTAAAATCTTTTTCTATATGAATGTATTATGAATTTTTTAACTTGCTGAAGTTATCAAGTTAATTTTTCTTTTCAAGACATTTCTTAATTGCCTACATCATAGTTTTGAGAAATATTGTTTTCTAATTATGTGTACTTAATGTAGTTTTGGGAATCCACACTCAGAGTTGAGTCTGTTGTTTAACAGTTCCAATCAATTTTTACAAATAGGCGTGCATACACATGCTTTTAAAAAGTTAAAAGTTCTAGCCATTTTGACAGGTGTAAGGTGACACCTCATTGTGTTTTGGATTTGCATTTCTCTGATGATTAGTGACATTGAACATCTTTTCATGTGTCTGTTGGCCATCAGGATGTCTTAGGAAAAATATCTATTCAGGTCCTCTGCCTCAAAAAATAAAAATAGAAAAAATAGAAATACCATATGATCCAGTAATTCCACTACTGGGCGTTTGCCCAAAGAAAATGAAAACACTAATTTGAAAAGATACATGCACCCCTTATTGCAGCATTGTTTACAATAGCTAGGATATGAGAGCAACCCAAAAGTCCATCAATAGATGAATGAATAAAGATGATATGGTGTAAATACAGTGGAATATTACTCAGCCATAAAAAAGATGAGAGCTTGCCTTTTGCAACAACATGGATGGACTTTGAAGGTATTATGCGAAGTGAAATAAGTTAGAGAAAGATAAATACCATATGATGTCATTTATACGTGGAGTCTAACAAAACAAAACAAATGAATAAACAAAGAAATAAAGAAAAAAAACCAGATTCTTAAATGCAAAGAAGGGAGGAATGGGTGAAATAGGTAAAGGGGATTAAGAAGTACAAATTTCCAGTTACAAAATACGTCACAGAGATGAAAAGTAGAGCATAGGGAATATAGTCAATAGTGTTGTAATAATGTTGTTCAGAGACAGGTGGCGACTATACTTGTGGGAAGCACTGAGTAATGTAGAGAATTGTTGAATCACTAATTTGTACACCTGAAACTGATATAACACTGTATGTTATACTTCAAATAAATATATATTAAGAAAATAAAAAAGTTAAAAGTTACACAGAGATATATGGTAAAAACTAGGCTCCCAGTTCCCTGAGTTTCACTACCCAGACATAACTAGCAGTTTCTTGAGGTTTGGAAACTATTTTAAAATTAAAATTGAAATTACTTTGCTTATAAGAAAGTTCCTCAAATTATAGTTAGGAACATTTTTCTACTGTTTCACAACTTTCTCTCAAATACAATGTCAAATGTATGCAAAGACTGGATTTAAACATAAATCATTGGGGCGCCTGGGTGGCTCAGTCGTTAAGCGTCTGCCTTCGGCTCAGGTTATGATCCCAGAGTCCTGGGATCAAGCCCCACATCGGGCTCCCTGCTCAGCGGGAAGCCTGCTTCTCCCTCTCCCGCTCCCCCTGCTTGTGTTCCCTCTCTTGCTGTGCCTCTCTCTGTCAATATATAAATAAAATCTTAAAAAAAAAAAAAGTTCACTGGAACTTGAAATTTATATAAAGACTAGAGGAAATTTTATAAACATAAACAAATACTTTAAATGATGCATCATGTTCCACTATGTTGTCAGATCCTATGGATTTAAAGAATGTTATAGCAATTTTAATACAAATCTTTACATCTAGTTCTTCATTTTACTGATCACTAAAATAACACTGTAAGAATTAATTTTGAGGGGTGCCTGGGTGGCTCAGCTGTTAAGCGTCTGCCTTCGGCTCAGGTCCTGGGGTCCTGGGATCGAGCCCCACATTGGGCTCCCTGCTCAGCGGGGAAGTCTGCTTCTCCCTCTCCCACTCCCCCTGCTTGTGTTCCTGCTCTCGCTGTGTCTTTCTCTGTCAAATAAATAAATAAAATCTTTAAAAAAAAAAACAAACATAAATCATTAAGGGTCTCAATTGTTGAGGTTATCTTTGGTAAAAAGCTAGGCTTTAGTGAGTTCATATTGTTTATTCTTTTTGAAATTCATATTTCAGAGACTTAAAGGAAATTTATGGACAGCTTCCTCCAAAAGGTATTTATTTATGCCTCAAGGGATCTCATGAACATTGTTGTGAACACAGGGAGTTCACAATTATGGTTTAATTTGTAAACAGGTTCGCTCACAACCTCATGTACTTGACCAACTTTTGAAAACACCAAGATAGCTAGTGATTCTCTACTGACTTCAAATTAGCTAATCTCAACTTTAGCTTAAACCCTCATCAGTAACCTTTCTGTCAACTTCCGAACACTTATGAATCATTTAAAAATTTCAGGACACGGTCCTCACGGAATCAGAAGAAGATGCTGCTTGATCCCTCACCTCTGTCCAGTGGACTCCTGCTGCCACAGGAGCTGCAACAGCAGTGGCCTGATGTCCAGTCAGTCACTTCTTCCATTAGCAGATTAGTGGTTGATGTATCTGTTCTGCCGACATCTCCCGAATTGTTTGTCCTTAATCACTTCATCAGTTTTTTTTAATTTTTTTTTTTAGATTTTATTTATTTATTTGAGAGAGAGAGACAGAGATAGTGAGAGAGAGCACAAGTCGGGAGGCGAGGGAGAAGCAGGCTCCCCGCAGAGCAGGGAGCCCGATGCGGGGCTCGATCCCAGGACTCCAGGATCATGACCTGAGCCGAAGGCAGATGCTTAACCGACTGAGCCACCCAGGCGCCCACTTCATCAGAGTTTAAGTTATATTCAGATATTCTGTGAAGCTGTCAACTTCTTCTCTGTAGTCCTAAAGCTAGCCTTTCAGTTCAGATCATTCATCTTGGAGCAACTGTGGCTGCCAAAGGGAAATTTTACAGCAGCCCTAGCACGAAGCATTCCCTGGCAGAATGGAGATGGAACATTATGCAGTTAGGTGAATAAATAAATGTCTTTGGTTTTCTCGATAGTATATTATAAAGAAAACTTTGAACATCAAATATATTGTTAACCAGTGCCTAAATTGGGGAACAAACCAAGGATGTAAGCAAACATTTCTTTCTCATCCATTACAATTACTCTGACTCTTCTAGAACTGACAAGGAAAGAGAGGTGAGAAGAAAAGAAACCTTATTGTGTTAGACACTGTGCTGGGTGCTTTACATACATTGTCTTATTTAATCTTCAGGAAAACTTTGTAGTTTATATTAGCCTCATTTTTCAGAGCCAGAAACTGAGGCTTGGGAGATTACTTGTGAAGCAAGTAAAGAAAGGAAGGTACAAAAGGAAGAATGAATAGCTATAAAATCAGGGCCAGGATATTACTTATATTTAAACAAACAAAAACTTGTTAGAGAATTTTATTATTTATTTCTCTGTCCTAATAGTTAAGAAAAGCTTCATGTTAGTAAAACCTTAGTGCTTTCAATTCATGAATTATCAGGTCATTTAAGGGGAAAAAAACAGTGTATTTGATGGAAAAAAAATAACTAATATCTTCCAAATGAATTGAATATTTCATTTTGCATTCAGTTGCTATGGTATCATGTAGGTATAATTTATAAGTTATACAAATTTTACACATTTGGAAATTAAATCTATATGATAATTTTAGCACTTGTATTTCTTAATAGAAATTACCCATTTTTATGTGTGAAAATTTTTTCCAGCTTTATTGAGATATAATTGACAAATAAAAATTGTGTACGTTTAATGTGTACATGATTTAATATACATATATACTGTGAAGTAATTACCACAATCAAGTTAATTAACACATCCATAACCTTACATAGTTATTTTTTTTTTTTTTTGCATCTGTGTGGTGAGAACAGTTAAGATCTACTCTCTTAACAAACTTCCAAGTATATGATACAGTGTTACTAACTATACTCACCAGGGTATATGTTAGATTCCCAGAACTTACCTTAAACTGAAAGTTTCTACCCTTTGACCAACATCCTGATTTTCCTGACTCCAAGCCCCTGGCAACCACTGTTCAACCCTTTGGTTCAATGAGTTTGACTTTTTTAGATTCCAAGTTATAAGTGAGCTCATATTACTATTTGTCTTGCTGTGTCTGGCTTATTTCATTTAGCATAACGCCCTCAAGGTTCATCCAAGTTGTCACAATTGGTAGGATTTCCTTCTTTTTTTTTATGCTGAATAATATTCCATTGGATACATATATCACATTTTCTTTATCCATTTATCTGTCACCAGACACTGAGGTTGTTTCATACCTTGGTTATTGTTAATAATGCTGCAGTGAACATGAGAGTACCGATGTCTCTTCAAGATCCTGATTTCATTTCCTTTGGATATATACCCAGAAGTGGAATTGCTGGATCATATCCTGTTTTTTAATTTTTTGAGGAACCTCCATACTGTTTTCCATAGCAGCTGTACCAATGAACATTCCCACCAACAGTGTACAAGGATTCCCTTTTCTCCACATCTGTGCCCAAACTGATTTCTTGTGTTTATGACAATAGTCATCCTAATAGGTGTGAGGTGGTAGCTTATTGTAGTTTCTTTTTTTTTTTTTAAGATTTTTTAATTTGGGGCGTCTGGGTGGCTCAATCGTTAAGCGTCTGCCTTCGGCTCAGGTCATGATCCCAGGGTCCTGGGATCAAGCCCCGCATCGGGCTCCCTGCTCGGCCAGGAGCCTGCTTCTCCCTCTCCCACTCCCCCTGCTTGTGTTCCCTCTCTAGCTGTCTCTCTCTGTCAAGTGAATAAATAAAATCTTTTAAAAAAAAAAGATTTTTTAATTTATTTGACAGAGAGAGACACAGCGAGAGAGAGGGAACACAAGCAGCGGGAGTGGGAGAGGGTGAGGCAGTCTTCCCGCCAAGCAGGGAGCCCGATGCGGGGCTTGATCCCCACTCTGGGATCATGACCTGGGCCGAAGGCGGATGCTTAACGGCTGAGCCACCGAGGCGCCCCTTATTGTAGTTTTGATTTGCATTTCCCTGATAATTAGTGGTACTGAAAACCTTTCCATGTACCCATTGGCAGTTTGTATGTCTTCTTTAGAAAAATGTCTATTTAGGACCTTTGCCTTTTTAAAAATTGTGTTATTAGTTTTTTGCTATCGAGTTGTAGGAGTTCCTTATATAGTTTGGATATTAGCCCCTTATCAGATATATGGTTTGCAAATATTTTCTCCCATTGTGTAGGTTACCTTTCATTTTGTTGGTTATTACCTTTCCTCTACAGACGCTTTCTGGTTTGATGTAGTCCCTCTTGTTTATTTTTGCTTTTGTTGCCTCTATATGTGTGAGATTTTTATCTTTAATTTCATGGAAAGAAAATGGGCATTGGAATTATATTTATCATGTATGATATTATGACTGTACAAACATATTAACCATAACGTTAAATGAGTGACAATTTTGCTTTGCTTTATGTCTAAGTGTGCGAGGAGAGGTGGCTTTGATGATCAGAAGAAAGTTAAAATTAGCATAACCCACATTTGTCACTCAAGCATTGCTTGACTCAGATATACACTAACATTTTTTTTTTACCCCTCTAAGCCTCTGAATTTAAACACACAGATGAATTCATGCTTCTGCATGCTCTGCAGGAGAGGTGAGCAGGCTAGATGGCTGCAGGTTGACATCGCCTCACTGCATGGAAGGCAGGTTGATACTGGGCAAAATTGTGAAATTAAGGCACGTTTGTAACTTGTGTTTTAGTAACAGATCCTCTATATTCTGAGCCTTTTCTCTTTACAGTTGTTTTCTCTTTCCACACCCTTATTCCTCCTTAAAGAAAGATGTCCAGTTCTTTCTTGTCTTCTCCAATTTTATCCTATTAATTTTGCTCTGGGCACAGGATTGAAAGAAACTAATTCCTGAGATGAAAATGACTGATATGGGTTTAATATTTCTTAAAACACAGTGTAGATCAAAGGCATAAAAATTGTTTTATTTAACAAACATTAATTCACTGTTCTCTGTGTTTTATAAATGTTAACTCATTTAATTCTCACAATAACCTACTAGGTAGGTTTTTAATTGTGGAATGTCAGGTGATCAGTAACGGAGAGCTTGGGAAGCAATTGATCCTTTTACCTTTGAAATCATTTCATGAAATGAAATTCTATTTGTATGGCCGGCCTCGTTTGTTACTCCCATGATAGTAATCAGGAACCAAGGCAAATCAAGCACAAAATCTTATGGTCAGTCTTGTTCTCTGTGGGGCAGTGATGATAGAGCCAATGATTAGATTAAATTGGACCCTCATGACAGGGGTTTTATGGGCTCATACTACAAGTAGAAATGTTCACATCTAAGTTTAAAAAGTTTTGCAGAGGGGCACCTGGGTGGCTCAGTCGTTAAGCGTCTGCCTTCGGCTCGGGTCATGGTCCCAGGGTCCTGGGATCGAGCCCCACGTCGGGCTTCTTGCTCAGTGGGAAGCCTGCTTCTCCCTCTCCCACTCCCCCTGCTTGTGTTCCCTCTCTCGCTGTGTCTCTCTCTGTCAAATAAATGAAATCTTAAAAAAAAAAAAAAAAGTTTTGCAGAGATTTGCTAATTGAAATTTTACTATTGTTGTAATTGAGATGTAAGTTAATTTTTTGTTATGTGTAATGTCACTGATCTTTTATGTCTATTATTTTAAAATGTTAAGAAGTTTATTTTTTGACTTTTGGACTGTCTTATTATAATTCCAATTTTAAAATGAATTATCCATAAACAGTGGTTGCTTTCAGTTTTTAAAAACACATCTTCTGATGAGCACTGAGTGTTCTATGCAACTGATGAATTACTGAGCTCTCCCATCTGAAACTAATGTTCTATATGTTGGCTAATTGAATTTAAATAAAAAAATAAAAACACATCTTCTTAGAGAAGCCCTTCTTTATAAGAATGAGAATGAATTGTATTTTTTTTTTGCAATAGTGCTATGCAGAGGTATAAACACATTTTAAGGATATCATAAATTGTTTCTTATTTTAGTTATTTAACCCTGTTTAATGTGTGACAGTATTTAAATGTGAAATAGATTGTTATTTTAACTACTGAATGATGGTAATCTATCAGGAATCTCTACAAACCCCTTCTAAATATGGGAAAGAAAGGATTATAATTCACACAATGTTCATTTTAATTGAATTTCTGTCTAACTTTTTAGAGTATATGGAAGAATCACCAAGGTATATTTTGTAAACAGTGAAAGCAACAAAGAGGAAAAAGTACTAACAATAGTAGATTGATTTTAAGAAGTATCAAATTTCAATTTTAATTAGTCATTGTTTAATTTTCTCAAATCTTACATGTTGAATTAACTGATAGCAAATTTGTCCACTCTGAAACTTACTATTTATGTAGTAATTCCAGTTGTCATTTGATTTCTCAACTGGTAATTTTTCAAAGAAGTCTTTGAAGAGGGATACCTTGGTGGTGCATCTGACACTTGATTTCAACTCAGGTCATGATCTCAGGGTCGTGAGATCCAACCCCATACCGGGCTCTGTGCTCAGCATGGAGTCTGCTTAAGAGTCTCTCTCCCTCTGCCCCTGTCCCACCTACCCCTGCCCCCGCCCCCCCGCACACGCTCTCTCTCTAAAATAAATAAATCTTTAAAAAAAAAAAGTCTTTGAAGAAATAGTACAACATTTTGATTAAGGTCAAAACAGGCCTATAATAGTAATTACCAACCTGTACTATATTATGGTAGAATTAAGTCAGACCAAAAAAACAGTGCAACTCAATTTATCATTACTCATTTAAATGGTTAAGTCATAGTCTGAAACGTTTTGTTGCTACTGTGACATTTATAACCCTTAGGCAACTGGACTTCCCCAATATATAGGTCCAGGATAAACTGTACACATAGGAAAGAGTTCATCCTTCCTTATGAACGTTGTTTAAATTCAGAAAGTCACTTATCTGTCTTGAAACCTCATTTGGTGCTCAAGAGACGTAATTCTAGAACTAGTTTTTGCTGTATTGATGCTTGAGAACTTATTATTTAATAAAAATGGAATTCTAGATAATTCCTTTTCTTCTCCCCACCCACAGGGAGGATTTATGGTAAAGGAAAATAAAAATAAAACTAGTTGCTGTAATGTGATAAGTAGGGAAAAGATTATAGGCCCTTTTATTTTCTCACAAATAGCTATACACTTAGGGCATTCAAAAAGAATTCGTGCAAAATCACAGTTGAAATGAAAACATTCCCTTTTTGCTAGGGAGTTTAGTGCAGTGTCTATAATGTCCCTTAATATGTCTAAAGTCAGAACTAACTCAGTCTGTAGCTTTGCTACATACAAATTCCTTGAGATGTATCATACAATTGTTGGTCTGCAATAAGCATTAGATTTATTACCCAGATGTTCTCAATCACTATGATAGATGTTATTACAATGTAAGAAAGACACTTCTTAAGTGAGTCGTAAGAGTCTATCATATTTCAAAATATTTTTGCAATTTATTATTGGTCATTTTTTCCTACACAATTATTGGTATCTATTACATTTTATGAACTAGGAAATAGTTTGGTAGGATACCAACAGGTACAGGTATCCCTTAGAGGTAGTGTGTGTGTGTGTGTTTGCATACGTTCACAAGAAAGGAAGGAAATGTGCGGAGCTGACACTGTTTTAATTTCTGTAACTGGTCATAAGACCAGTTATATTTATAAATTCCTTCTTCCAGTACCTAGTTCCTGTTTCCTTTGCCTTCCCTCACCCAGGACCTTAGCTGGTCAAAAGTCCCTTATCTGTCAGGGTGACCCAAACTTTCATCAGTGATGGTCTGAATCCTATTTTTGTTGTTGTTGTTGTTTTGTTTTAGTTGTTGTAGTTTTTCATTAACTTTTACCATTGGACATGGAAGTCCTAAGAAGTACCCAGGGAATACCCTGAATTCAGGTATGGCCTTCTAACCATGTTGGATAGTGTCAATGTTATTACAGTCAAGAAACTGAACATATCCAATACCCAAACATTTTCTGTATATCCCATTATAATTTCTCCCCCTTGGCCCTCTCTGTCTCTCCTCACCCTCACATAGCCAAGTAAACTTTGAATTTTTAACAAATTTGATCACAAAGTATATACTCTTTTGTGGGTGGGGCCTGGCTTCTTTCACTCAGCATGATCATCTTGGAATTCATTCATGTTGAGTACATCAATACATCAGTCCTTTTTATTCCTAAGTAGTATTACAGTATATGGATATATCACAATTTGTTCATTCACTTATTGATGGATATTTGGATTATTTCCACTTTGACAATTAAAATAAAGCCACTTTGAACATTTGTATTGATTCTTTGTATGGATATATGCTTTCATTTCTCTTGGGTAAATGTGTAAGAGCGGAATGTCTAGATTCATGGTAGTTGTGTGTTTAACTTCTTAAGAAACCTCCATGCCTTAAAAAAAAAAAGGTGTATTGTTATTTCCAGAGGTGTATGAGAGTTCTGGGTCCACATCCTCAGCAACACTTAGTATGGCCAGTCCTTTAAATTTTAGACTTTGTAATAAGTGCGTAATAGTATCATTGTGGTCTTAATTTGCATTTTCCTAATGATTGGTGGATTCATCATCACAATCAACATAATGAACACATCCATCACCTTAGCATGTGCTTGTTTGCCATTTAGCTATCTTCTCTGGTAAAGGTGATTATTCAAATTGTTTGCCCATTTGTTTTATTAGACTGTTGGCTTTTATTATTAATGAATTTTGATTTTTGACGTGTATAGTCTGGATACAAGTCCTTTATCAGATATATAATTTGCAAATATATCTCCTACTTTGTGGCTTTTATTTGCATTCTCTTAATGTATCTTTTGAAGACTAAAAGTCCAACTTGAATGAGATCTAGTTTATCACTTTTTTCTCTCATGGATCATGTTTTTGTATCTGAGAAATCTTTGTCTAACCCAGTGTCACAGATATTTTCTCCTGTGTTATTTTCTAGAATTTTTAGTTTTATATTTAGATCTATGATCCATTTTGTTTTAATATTTATATATAGTATAAGGCAAGAATCAAAATTTATTTTTTTGCATATAGATACCTAATAGTATTAGGACCATGTGTTGAAAGTTAACAGTTTTTCATATTAAATTTTCTCTTTTTATATAACTCGTGTTTCCTGACTGGACTCTGACACAACCTGGCTAACTCTTGAATTGTGATCTGGGTTTCTAAAGAATTTTAACTAATATTTTTGTCCAGATTGTTATAGCCATTAGCATAAATAGTGCCCAAAGGAATCTTCAAGACAGACATGTAGGTAATAATATTCATTTTGTTGTAAATAAGTTAAAAGTTCTGGTTACCAATATGTAGTGATATAATATTTTAGAAGACAATGAGCATTTTCTCAGTCCGTACTCCCAGAGTAAAAGAGTAGATTCTGAGTGCATCCAAGAGTTTGGATTGGGGTGGGTGTTAAGTGTTAATACAGCACTTAAGTCAAATATTGAAAATAAATGACTATCAATTTGTTTTTCTTAGAAATATCTCCGGACATTTGGGCTGAATGGATGGGCAATTTGCATTGGATGAAATTAACCAACCAACTAACCATCAAATAAATACACCCCAAATCAAAACAATGAAATCAGTGAAGCAAGTCATGTCCAAAATGAAATGTTTTGTACTTTCGTGGTGACTTTATCACTCATTTTTTAAAAATTTAATTTAATTTTATTATGTTATGTTAGTCACCATACAATACGTCATTAGTTTTTGATGTAGTGATCCACGATTCATTGTTTTCGTATAACACCCAGTGCTCCATGCAGTACGTGCCCTCCTTAATACCCATCACTGGGCTAACCCATCCCTCCACACTCCTCCCCTCTAAAAGCCTCAGTTTGTTTCTCAGAGTCCGTAGTATCTCATGGTTCGTCTCCCCCTCCGATTTCCCCCCCTTCATTTTTCCCTTCCTTCTCCGAATGTCCTCCATGCTATTCCTTATGTTCCACAAATAAGTGAAACCATATGATAATTGACTTTCTCTCATTTTATCATTTTTTCCTTTCAACTGTTTTTAGGCCATAATATAGATAGAATAGTGATAAAAGTGAAGACTTAACAATTTGGACTCATGTAAGGGTATGAAGTTCCTTGTCATTAGAATCTTGATCCTTGAACCAGATTTTATTTTGGATCCTGGTAGGAAACAGAATGTGGAGATCATAAAGCATAAAGTTTGTATTTTTAAGCCGCCTGCAGCCTGTGCATTTTCTTTTACAACAATCCCAGGTTTAGAGTGTATTGTGAATTAATGAGTATCTATATAGTTATGACAAAGCCTTTTATTTAATGAGAAAGACTGCTCTTTAAGCTAGCGGTTTGAAAATGTACATTACCCTAAAAATTATTCTTAAATTTTAAACATATATAAAATAGCCAATTGTGCTGTTTCTTCTGCAACTTGACTAAGTGTTCATTTGTTGTTGTACAATGAGTAGAAAAAAAAGGCAGTAATATTGACAGACTTTCTAACAAGGCCCACAGTGCCAGAATACATTAAAAAAAAAAAATATTGGGAGAGAATCCCATACTAGTTTTTAGACCAAGGAATAAAGGAGGGGTTGGTTGACAAACTACCCAGAAATAGAAACCATGTTAAAGGTGATGTTTTGATTGTGAGGCTTTCTTCAGGCCATAATATATAAAACTAACATTTTTATATTTCTTCTTTTGCCCAAGGAAGCCCTCAAAGACAGAATGCTGCCTTTAACCTTATTTTATATTCCACACAGTATTTTAAAGACTAGAAAAATATTGCTGGGGCAAAAATGATTGGGGCTCTGAAAGATCAAAAAAAATCTATCATTTTTTTTTAAATAAGCAGACACTGAGAACTTCATCCACAAAGTTATTCCAAATTCAGTGTTCTAGCTAGGGACTTTTGTAGTAAATAAATAAGATTGACCTAGAGTTCACTATATTTTTGGATCTGAGTGTTACTTTCTTTTAGATTGGTTTACTTGAAACTTTACCTACATTTCTGTAATAGTTTTATTTATATTTGAATTTTAAGTCAAATATTGAATTCTAAAATGATTTTAATTTAGACTACTAAGTTTTTCAATACATTTTACTTCTTCATAACAGTCTGAAAATATTAAATTACATGAAGATATTTCTAGAAATTATTAAAATCACAATATTTTATTTTTCTCATTGAATTTTGTTTATAGAATTTTTAAAAATGAATTAAAGGTTTGTAAAAAATTAAAATGACAGAAATCAAAGCATTAATTCCAAAAACTACTAGCAAGTAGATGTTCATAACTTTGTATTTGTCTGGTGAGCAGATATACATGCTCTGAAGAAAAATCTTTATCTTGGATAGATATGGCCAGGTGTATGCATGGATTGTGATATTCAATGAGGAATTTAGTACAGTGTTCTAAAAACTAGGTGGCTGCCAAAATCACCAACTATGTTGGTCAGTTGTGAATATCTAAAAAATGGAACAAATACCTATTACAGTTTAAGGAAAGGGAATTGCCAAAAAGAGAGGCACTATTGATTACTAAAAGCTGATTCTGAACTATGTGTTTTGCACATATTATCTCATTTATTCCTCACAGCCTTATAGGAATAAAACAGATGACCTGTTATTATGCAGCTAGAAAGTGTCACATCCAGCACTGAGGTGTTTACTCTCAATGCCTGCTTTCTCTCCACTACACATAGGTACCTCATAAATATATACCAGGTAATATTCATTCATTAATTTGATGGGAGCAACAACTTTATAACCAAATAGTATGTCATTTAATACTGTGGAATGTATTAAATTCTCGTGAAAAGTAAAAACATGCAGATTTCATGCTATGTTTTTAAATACGGTTGTAGATTTTTTTAAAATTTAAATTTCTGGGCGCCTGGGTGGCTCAGTTGGTTAAGCAACTGCCTTCAGCTCAGGTCATGATCCTGGAGTCCTGGGATCGAGTCCCACGTCGGGCTCCCTGCTCAGCGGGGGGTCTGCTTCTCCCTCTGACCCTCTTCCCTCTCGTGCTCTCTGTCTCTCATTCTCTCTCTCTCAAATAAATAAATAAAATCTTTAAAAATAAATAAATAAAATAAAATTTAAATTTCTGTCTTAAAGTTTATTTTGGGCTTCATTTTTATGATTTTCAGTGCTGATATTTCATAATATTGATGAACTTCAATTTGTCATATATTTTTCTGGGATAAAATGGTTAAATGTAGCCCAAATGACTAAGTAAAATTATAAGTTCTTGTGCAATAAAGAAACCATTCAGAAACTGGATGGTCTGTTAAAACTTGCATATTTTGATGGTGGTAATTTTAGTCTCTGGTTATTTAACTTTTTATTCTCTTTCGTATTTAGTGAAGTTCTTTTGAAAATGCCAAAGAATTCAGCATATTTTATTTTATTTTAATTTTTTAAAAGATTTTATTTATTTATTTATCTGTTTATTTAGAGCAGAGGTAGGGGGAGTGGCAGAGGGAGAGGAAGAGAGAATCTCCAGCTGACTCCATGATAAGTGTTGAGCCCCATGTGGGGCTTGATTCCACGACCCTGAGATCATGACCTGAGCCAAGATCAAGACTTGGACCCTCAGGGCACCTGGGTGGCTCAGTTGGTTAAGCGACTGCCTTCGGTTCAGGTCATGATCCTGGAATCCCAGGATCGAGTCCCACATTGGGCTCCCTGCTCAGCAGGGAGTCTGCTGCTCCCTCTGACCCTCCCCCCTCTCGTGCTCTCTCTCTCATTCTCTCTCTCTCTCAAATAAATAAATAAAATCTTAAAAAAAAGAGTTAGACCCTCAACCAACTGAGCCACCCAGGCACCCCTCGACATACTTTATATTTCATTCACTAATAATAATAAACCAAGTCAGTTGATGGACTTAAAATCAAGTAAGATTTTCAAATGAATTATAATGATTCGTAAGACTGGGAATCTTTTATTTTTCACTGTCATTGTTTCTAAAGAACACAAAGTTCATGTCAGGCATGTATGTCTTAGTAGTTTACTCTTTATATCATCTAAAGGTGATTTACTGATCAGACCCACCAGGGGATAGAAAATGGTTTCCCACTGCTTGGGTTTAAAGCACTTGCTGAGATACACTATTTCCACCCAGCTGCAGGACACTCTACTAAGAATGGGTGGTATATAAAAAAAGTTTCCTTAATTTCTGAGAATGATTGCATAATGGACATCTTGGAGGATAGATTAGTTTACTTTAACTGTGTTTTAATGATGGAACCAATGTGGAGAGCCATTTTCATTTTCAGTGATGTTTGATGAACAGATCATTAGATGTGTTTTCAGTTCTTTGGGTCAAAGCTAAATGACCAATACAGGATGGACATTCAGAACTCATCATCTGTCTTGTGTTGGAAATAGTGCAAACAATACTTTGAATAGTTGTATTCTATCTGCTTAGAGTTATGACATTCTATCTTTGTGGTCACAGTCCATGACTAAATGCGCCATGATATGTTTGTTTGTTTTTTCTTAAAATGAACTAAAAATTTTGCTTTGAAATTGTAAGGAATTTTTGTAATACAATCTAACTGGGACATTTTAAAGAATTCAAAAATAAGAGATTGGAATAAGTAGCTTAGGGTCACACTGACAAGAAAAAGTATGATGAATTGTTTCCTAGTGATAAGTTCTAAATATGACAATCCTGACTGTTTCTGTTTGTGATTCAATAGATCCGAAGTCTATGTAAGTCATAACTAAAGGATGATTGTGAGCCAACTTTGTAAACACCTTTTTAAATGGTTTTTCTTTTTTCTTTTTTTTTAAAGATTTTATTTATTCATTTGAGACACAGAGATACAGAGAGAGAGAGAGAGAGCATGAGCCGGGGCTGGCGGGGAGGGGGATGGCAGAGGGAGAGGGAGAAGCAGGCTCCCCGCTGAGCTAGGAGCCCGATGTGGGGCTTGATCCCAGGACCCTGGAATCATGACCTGAGCCAAAGGGAGACGCTTAACCATCTGAGCCACCCCGGTGCCCCTTAAATGGTTTTTCTTATGGCTAATACTAGAGCAAGTGTAGTTGTACTTGCAGGAAAAGACAAAAATGTATTTGTTAGTATGCACAAATACTTTTTTTAATTAGAAGAAAATTATTAAATTGATACTATTTAAAAATATTTCAGTATTGCTTTTAGGAAATTAATTTTTTGATGAATGCTTGTCTTCAATCATTCCTTTCACTGTGGATAGTTTGATAACTTGGTAAAAGAAGGGAAATATAGCATACTGTGTGTACTAAACCACCTGTCAGATTTATTTCCAAAATATCTGTTTTCCTCCCTAGGAGGACTTCAGTTCATGATTATTGAACAAATACTGAAGAATTATCTAATAAATATGGACTTCTAGGGTCCTATTAGATTATTATCTGAATTGACCTCATGATTGAGTCCAAACTGAGTTGCTGATTTTCCAACCCATATTTCAATTTTCTTTTCCGGCAAAGACAGTCTGAGCCCTTTATATTTGTACCTTGACATTTTCATTGCATTTTTAAAAATAGAGAATTCCCCATTTTCTTTATTTCACTAAGCAAAATAAAATTCAAATTAAAGCCAAATGTGGCATGGCTAAAAAAAGTGCTTATTTTCCAAAAATGAAACAGAAATGAGCGAAAGACCCCAACAGTTTGGTAACTATTTACAGTACTGAGACATCGTGACAAATATCTGTTCCTCAAGATATGCTCCCAGACCCCCCAACCCAATCTTCAGTGACTGTGTGAACCTGTGGAGGCCAGGTAGAAGTGGGAATGAGGATATTTTATTTGAAGAGCAAATTAAGTAGGTCTAAACAGTGAAGCAGTGCTCTGAGGAATTGGTGAAGGTTTTTGCATGAAGAAGCAGCAAGGAAAAAATATGAAATGCATAAAAACTCTGCACAGCAGTTTTAGAGCTTTGATAAAATATAAAATGTCTTTAACCCCTTTGCTGTTCTTGCAAACGCCTGCAATTCAAGAATTTTATTATTCTGGGGCTAACGTAGTTTAAACCTCAATAACTGAATGTTTCCTTTGGGATACCTTCGGGCAAACTATATATTGATTTTCTCAGAATGCACTGTATTTTTCATTAGTACCAAGGTTTGGTGGATATCTAGTCATTTGTTCACCAAATTCCTCTGAAAATTAAAATGGACTATTCCATTTGGCTGTGGAGTCTTCAGAGCATGGGCATTAATTTTTTTCTTTTGGACACTACCAGGATACTCTGTTTTGACATTCATCTTGTCCAGGGCATATGATACCAAATCACCTTTTAACTTGGTCTACCATTTTCCTCTAAATACCATTCCTTACATGCCTCTGGGGTTTGAAGGCACATTTGACATTGCCAAGATCAAAATATTTTTCTGATTTATTTATTTTTAAACTATAAAGTTGCAGATTTGCCTACATAATGCAAGTAGAATAAGATCCTGTCTGATCATTCTTTTATTTGAATTATATAGGAAATTTAGTTTTTTAAAAGGCAAATCATCTTGAATTGGCTCAATATTCATTGTTCCTTCTGTTGGTAGAAACTTGGTCTATGAGGCAGGTAATGCGATTTCACAGTTGGAAGTAGAATTACTGAAGTAATTTTGTTGTACCTTCAGTCTTATCCATTATGAACCACTTCTGTTTTCCTGAGTGAGGGGATCCCCAGCCTTTCTTAAAGCCTACACTGCTCACCAAGCCAGATGTATATGTTTGAGGTCATGTATTAAAGAAAGCTTACTACTTATTTTGTCTTATACTTCTTGGTACCCAGCACAGTTTTGACTCAACTAGCCACCCCCAAATATATGTAGTTTGAACAGTTGATACCTTTTTTTGGTGTATGTTTAAATCATGTAGTTGGCCAGTGAGTAAGAAAACTTAGCCTCCTGAATTCACATATCAGCATGGATATGTGGTTATTATTTAATTTTCATGATAACCTTCTGAAGTAGGTACATATCAATATACCAGTTTTACAGATGAGAAAACTGATAAAATTGTGTGCTCTATTCTAATTGTAAATTCATAATGATTCTAGATGAACTGAAGTGTATTCTTTGGAAATGTCAAGCATCAACCATGACAGGAATAATTCAAGGAACCTAGGAAAGGCTCAACACAACCAGATACTTGCTGTTTCATATTTACTATAATGCATCCTCAATTTTGAATTTCTGATTTCAAAATTTTGGAATTTTTGAATGCCTTCTATGAATAGATCACTATTCTAGGCATGGAGGATTCAAGGGTGAACTTTACAGGAAAGGGCCTGTTTTTATAGAATGTACATTCAATAAGGGAGAAGGTGAGAGAGTCAGTACAAAAAGAAACAAATAAATGAACAAGGTAATTTCAGGTAATGGATAATGCTTTGAAGATAGTGAGACAGGGTAATACACAAAGAGGGACTGGGGGAGGCAGAGTAGGGCTGGGACTGATGAGAGCTACTTTTAATTGGTTGATCCTTTACTGAGCAAGTGAAATTTGTGTTAGCCCTGAATGATATAAAGAGGCTAGCCATGTGGACATCTGGAAGCAGGGAAAACAAGTGAAATGACCCCACTGTGGTAATGAGCTTGATGTGTGCGGGCAACAGGAGGAAGGCAAGTGTGGCCAGAGAATAGGGTGCAAGGTGACAGCATCATTATTATGAGATGAGGTCCTTTATCCTCGCTTAATCAAATTCATAATTTGGCTGTAATGATGTGACTTCAGGATTCCGAATTTAAAACTTTTAGGTCAAGATCAGTGTTCACCTATAATATATTATAAGATTTTGGATCAAATATCCTTTTAAAAGAATTCATGTGAGAAGAAGATATAAAATTCAGCTTAAAGTTACAGGAAAAAATCCATTTAATGAAGTATTGAGCACCTCTGTGTATCAGATTCTAAGCTAGGTGGAGGTAGGTGTATGAATAAGACATAATCCTACCCTTAAGGAAGTTCCTGAGAGGTAAAGTGCAGGTTAAAACGATTACATATCAGTCCGATATGTGAAAAATCAACCAAACTCAGAAGTTATCCTTGTGTCTGAAACTGCACTTAAGTATCTGCTCAATTGCAATTAGCCTTTCTTGTTCCGTGTCCATTGTGTTTGTTTGAAATCAAGTTTAAAATTAAGCAAAATAAATTATACATTGTGGGTGCTTATTAACTAGTTATTTATTAGTTTTATTAACAACACCTGAGAGATTAAATATGTTCTATTTGTATCAACAATTACTACATCTGTGCTGTAATCATAACCGAATAAGATAATAATGTAGTTTTTAATCCATATCTTAAAACTATTTCCACATATCCTGTCAGATGCAATGACATATATTTTGTTTTCTAAATCCGACTGTAATTATTCTAAATTTTCTTCTGCATTTCTAAAACTAATTAGTTTTAGGACAAATGTGGGTTGACACATTGCTGGAGCCCCTTAATTTTTTTCCTTTTATTTAAAAAGGAGAAGTAATAAATTCCCATTAAAAAGAAAAAAAAATATTACAGAAATTTATAAAAAGTCAAAGTCCGGATAAACTGCCCCTTCTCCCCTCCAATTCCAAACCACAGAGGGTCACCATAATTAGTTTGGTGTATATCTTGAAGCTTTTTTCCTACTTCTACCCCCTCCTTCTCCACACACAGGCTTTGCTTAATTTTCTGTTTATGTGAATAAGTCATACTCTACATGTTCTGTGACTCATTTAGCAACCTATTACCAATATATTTTCAAGTTAATACACATAGATTTAAACCATTCTCTTAGGATGGCATAGATTTCCATAGAATTGATACCTCATAATGTATTATTATTTTTGCTTCTTAAGATTGTTTATATTATAATACAATCAGCATCCAGACAAGAGTAGAGAATAAAGTCATAAAAATAGTAAACACCTGTGTCCATAGCACACAGCTCCATCATATATTTAGCAAAATGTCTCTTGATGGGAATATATAGTATTGCTAGATCTTCAGTGTTAGAAAGAATGTTGCAATGAATAGCATATTTGCACACTTAACATTTATGCAGGTGTACAAACTAGTTATGAAAAGTCAATGCCTAGAAGTGGAATGGTTGGAACAAAGGGCA
This sequence comes from Halichoerus grypus, assembly GCF_964656455.1. Lineage (NCBI taxonomy): Eukaryota > Metazoa > Chordata > Mammalia > Carnivora > Phocidae > Halichoerus > Halichoerus grypus. The sequence continues at coordinate 85,558,026 of NC_135713.1, forward strand.
TATGCATTTGAAAATTTGAGAGACTCAGCAAAATTGTCCTACAAAATGGTCATGCTTACCTTACCATTAACCATCAACAACGGATGCAGGTGAGGTCCCATTCTTGAACGTGGTATACTTACATAATAAGGAATGAAAAACAATAGGATTTTAATATAAAAGGACAATTTTTAGAAAAATTATATTAAACTTCTAAAATTATTAAACTCAGAACTACTAAACTGTTTTACTTTTTTTAACTTTATTATCAGTCAGTGCCTCAGGTTGGTGTCTGCTTGCTCCTAAGTTCAGAGATACAAGTATTTCTGCAGTGAGCAAATAAACTTGATTCTAGAGGTTTGTTGCCTCTAGTTTGCATCTGCATACTCTGTTAGCACCTACTATTATATCTCCACTCTGTGAAATATTTTTATGTGGTATTACTACCCAATATAAGAGAGATCAAACAGGATCTTTCTTGAACTATTAAAATTTGGAATAATTCCAATATAGCCTTTTAACCTCTAGGAACTGGGTGAAAAATCTTTCCCTTGGTCATAATTCTTTTTTTCAGAAATTCCAGCTTCTGTTTCATTTCCCTAACCACTAGAAATGTGGAATTTAATCAGACATACAAATCTGTATTTCAAACTCAGCAAATTAGAATCAAATTCAACTAATTCTTTTAAAAATTCAACTGATTTTAAAATAAATTTGCTTACTGAGGAATGCTCTAAAAAATAAGTACATATCACTCTTGTGTCATGTTAAGAAACTACATTAAACAAAAATAATGATAAATTTTAAAATTAAGCAGTTTTAAAATTAAGAGGGCCCTATTTATAATTTGAGTCAACTCTTTTTTGTTTTCAAGGAAGATAGAAAGGATAAGGATTTATTAAATGAATTTATTATCTCAAGTCAACAAACGTTTATTGAGCTCTGCATGTATGGTACTATGTTAGGTATTGTTGAATTCAATAATAAATGAGATCTATCCCCCACAATTCAAGGAGCTTACACTTCAGTCAAAAGATAGACTTTGGTCTCTCTTCTAGGATAATAACAGTTACATATTTTTCTGCAGCTTTCTAACTAAGATAAAAAATTATAAAGTTGATTGGATCAATGCTTAGATGAAGACAAACTACTTATGGTTCCTGTCTTACACTTTATTTCCAGTGGAAGCCTTCTGTTGAGGTGATTAGAATCAGGAAGCTTTTTCTTTCAGGGTAGCATGAGGTCCAGACTAACACAAACTCTTCACTAATTAATTCTTTTATGGACTTAAGTATTTCTGATTATGAGGAGAGTGTGTTCAGTGCTGAGAAAAAGCATGGGCATGGAGATTATGCGTATTCTAGGGAATCATCAGAAGATTGAGTGGATACCTATGAAACTTTCAGACTAATTTATGGCCTGAAATAATTGGTTGCTTTATGAGGTTACTTGGATTGTCAAAGTGAACTTGAAGTTGAAAGAAACATTAGTGATACGTGGTTGCTGAAGAATTTTAGAGCTGGAAGGGCCTTAAAAGATGATGCATTTTAGTCATCCTATTTTAAAGATGGCATAACTGAGATTAAGGAAGGTCAAGACTTTTCCCAAACTCATGGAGTTTGATAGTGGTACAGACAGACCTTGAATTTAGCTCTGATTAAAATGTTAGGATTTTAGGGATAGACCTTAGAGATCTTCTTTTGAACTCATTTTAAAAATTAAGGGTAGTGACCCATGTCCCAAAGTCACATGGGTGCTTTGTGACACAGGAGCTATAGCTGAACATTCTTTATGCCAAACAGTGCTCTTGACCTTATGCCATGGTGTTAACTCTGAATTCAGGACTTTTCCACTCACACCATATTACCTGTCATATGGACAGAATGTTTGGCTGAAATCATTAATCACTTCTTTTTTCTTTTTAAAGATTTTATTTATTTGAGAGAGAGAAAGCATGAGAGAGAGAGAAGAGAGAGCGTGTGCACAAGCAGGGGGGAGGGGTAGAGGGAGAAGGAGAAGCACACCCCTGCTGAGCAGGGAGCCCGATGCAGGGCTCAGTCAGGACCCTGGGATTATGACCTGAGCCGAAGGCAGACGCTTAACCGACTGAGCCCCCAGGTGCCCTATTAATCTCTTCTTAAAAAATAAACTTTAAATTTTAGAGTAAATATGGATTTATGGAAAAATTGTGAAAATAGTACAGAGATTTCCCATATACCCCACACAATTCCCTCTATTATTGACATCTTACATTAGTATGTGCATTTGCCAAAGTTAATGAACCAATACCAATACCTTATTATTAATTAAAGTCCATATTTTATTCAGATTTCCTTCGTTTTTACCTTATATCCTTTTTCTGTCCCAGGACCCCATCCAGTATACCACATTAAATTTAGTCATCATATTTCCTTAGGCTCCCCTTGGCTGTGGTGACAGTTTTTCATATTTTTCTTGTTTCTGAGGACCTTAACACCTTTGAGAAGTACTAGTCAGGTATTTTGCAGAATGTTCCTCAGTTGGAATTGGTCTGATGTTCTTCTCAAGATTAGACCGTAGTTACAGGTATTGAAAAGGAGGACCACTAAATAAAGTACCCTTTTCATCACATCATATCAAAATTATGTACTATCAACATGACTGATCACTGTTGACATTGACGTTAACTTTGACAACCTGGCTTGGGTTAAAATTAACCATAGAGTTAATTTTCCCTCCCCTTTCATAGTGTATCACTTGCAAGAAAGTCACTATGTGTACCCTACACTTAAGGAGTGAGGAATTATGCTCCCCGTCTTTGAAGGCAGAGTATCTACGTAAATTATTTGGAATTTTTCTGCATGGGAAATTTGTCTATTATCCCCCATTTATTTACTCAATAATTTATATCTGCATGAAGCTGTAATTCAATAGTACTTTATTTTTTTTGCTCAGATTATTCCAGCTTTGGCCATCGGGAGCTTTTTCATTTGACTCCTACGTTCCTTTGACATATCCCCATCAGTGTGTGTGTGTGTGTGTGTGTGTGTGTGTGTGTGTGTGTGTGTGTAATATTTTCTTACTTTCTGGCACTGCAAGATGCTTCAGTCTCCTCTTATTTATTTCCTACCTGAGTTCTAGAATCAGCCATTTCTCCAAGGACCTCTGGTTCCTTTTATTGGAAACTAAGTTCTGGGTACCAGGTGTGCTTGTTGCTCCTGGGATGTCTTTGCTTCTAGAACCTCTCAGCTGAAAGAGCAAGAAAATATATGTGTATATGTTAACCCTTGTATATAAATATATCTGTAAATATTTCTATATATATCCATTTGTATATATATTAAACAGAAATTTATGCCGATGTCTTTAATGTTAATCCATTAGCACATGGATCATTCTAGTCTTTTCTCTACTTATCTGTATGTAATCTCCCACTCCAAAAGTGAGAAACCTGGCTTCTACCATTTATTTAGTTTACCAATTCCAGTACCCATGTATAGTAGTTTCAACAACTTTATCAACTAGAGCAGAGGACTTATGCACAGTTACAGACTCCACTCATTTCCAAGTTACTTAGGTCAGCAACTTTTTCTCCCACCCTCTTCAGTGAGGTTGTTTCTTTTCTTTTCTTTTTTTTTTTTGACAGAGAGAGAGATGGCAAGAGCAGGAACACAAGCAGGGGGAGTGGGAGAGGGAGAAGCAGGCTTCCTGCCGAGCAGGGAACCCGACGTGGGGCTCGATCCCAGGACCCTGGGATCACGACCCGAGCTGAAGGCAGACGCTTAACGACTGAGCCACCCAGGCGCCCCAGTGAGGTTGTTTCATACATTTACAATCTGATTAGATAATTTGGCACAGTCTGCATTCCTTCTAGGTGATTTTTTAACATGTGCGTATATTAAGGTTCACTCTTTATGCTACAAAGTTCTGTGGGTTTTGACAAGTACATACCATGTCCTTGCCATTTCAGTATCATATGGATAGTATCACTACTCTAAAAAAAAAAAAACAAACCTCCTGTTGTTTACTTAACTCTCCTCCCTGGCCCGAAACCCCTGGTGAGCACTGATCTATTTATCACCTCTGTAGTTTTGCCTTTTTTATAATATCATATAAATGAAATCATATAGTATATAGCCTTTTCAAACTGGATTTTTTCACTTAGCAATATGCATTTAAGATTCATTCATCTTTGCATGGCATTAATTACTTTTAATCAAATAAGGTACTAGAATATATTTATTTCACTATTTGTGATTTTAATTTGTTGGAATCATATACTAGCTGTACTAATAGAAGCAAGGAAAGAACAGTGTGCTGGTAGAGGAGGTGATTCACCTTGAGGTAGGTAAGGAAAAGCTTAATGAAGGAGAAGGAGAAACTTGGGTTAGGCCTTTTATTTCAATAGTGTCATTGTAAAGACAATGTTAAACATACATGCACATACACACACAGTCTCACCACCTTCACACAAAAGGTAGATTCATTTTGTGTATAGAGTTTCAGGATAGATTCATGAATTTTTGAAGCATTGTCAGTAAAATTTTATATTTTTTTACTTAGTAATATTACTGAAATGTTTTCATGTTCTCATGTACCTTTTACAATTATAATATTGCTAGTGTGTTTTTTTGAAGATTTTATTTATTTATTTGAGAGACAGAGAGACCTAGAGAGAGCACAAATAGTGGGGAGGGGCAGAAGGAGAGGGAGAAGCAGACTCCCTGCTGAGCAGAGAGCCCAACGTGGGGCTTGATCCCAGGACTCCGAGATCATGACCCAAGCTAAAGGCAGATACTTAACCAACTGAGCCACCAGGTGCCCCATTATTGCTAAAGTTTTATATTTATTTTTATGTTTATAAATTACGTCACATTTTATTTTTCCTTTATACCTCAATAAAGCTGGAAAAATGATCATACATGTCAATTGTGGTTAATTAAGTAAATACAGGAGAGTATAAAAAAATGTAGTTCTATTAACTGCAAAGGCAACATTTTAGTGTATTTTCAGTCTTTAAATGGAGCTTAAAATATTGTACATTTTAACTTTCTTTAACATTATTCTTTGTTATTTAAAACTCTTCTTAAAACAGTTCTTGGGGGTGCCTGGGTGGCTCAGTCAGTTAAGTGTCTGCCTTCGGCTTAGGTCATAATCCCAGGGTCCTGGGATTGAGCCCCATGTGGGCCTCCCTGCTCAATGGGGAGTCTGTTTCTCCCGCTTCCTCTGCCCCTCCCCCAGCTCGTGCTCTCTCTCACTCACTCTCTATCTCAAATAAGTAAAATCTTATTTATTTTTTATTTTTATTTTTTTAAAGATTTTTATTTATTTATTTGACAGAGAGACACAGCAAGAGAGGGAACACAAGCAGGGGGAGTGGGAGAGGGAGAAGCAGGCTTCCTGCTGAGCAGGGAGCCTGATGCGGGGCTCGATCCCAGGACCCTGGGATCATGACCTGAGCTGAAGGCAAACACTTAACGACTGAGCCACCCAGGCACCCCAATAAATAAAATCTTTAAAAAAAACAAAACAAAACAGTTCTTGGCCTTTGGTAAGTGTTTAGTAAGTATTAGCTATTGTTACATGATAAATGTCAGTGGGATATGTCTGGATTTTTCATGTGGATAGCCTCAGGTCTAATTCATCCATGAGGTACTTTTTAACCCCAAGTGCCTGAAAACCTTCTAGTTTACTGAAAATATAAGAAATGTAGGATGTCATTATTGTAGCATTACGCGTGTTTTTAGGTTGATTAAAAAAATTAGTCTTAAGTGATTCTCTCAGAGACATGGAGTTGGAAGCTAGAAAATGTTTTCAGAAACCAGTCAAGAGAGTGTGAATTGTGTGTGTGAATCACCTGTCACGTCACCAAGCCCAGCATTCTCACAGTCTGTAAATTTTCAGCAACCTCAAATGAATACTTCACATTGTGACTTCATTAATGATTTGAAAAGTTTAGAATTCATTAAACAGGAGATACAGCCTTTCAAATATAAATATGAAATTATATTACAAAGAAATTTTGCATTACCCAGAACTCACAATTTTCCCTTTTCTTTCTGACATGCTTATTCTATCGATATAACACAAATTCTTGAGCAGCATCACCAATGTCCTTTAGTATCATAAATCTAAGAAGCCAGTTAGGACCTTAGCCATCAGAGAGTGAATAAGAGAGTTATAAGACAGGTGAAAATACTTAAAAGATGCCTCCCATGGCGTCCCCAATACTCAGAATACCAGAGTAAGGACTAGCAAAATTCATCAGCTCATTACTATCAACAAACACCATTTTGTGTCAACAGAGAAGAAAGTCTATAAGTTAAATAATACTTGTAAATTATGATAAAAATAAACTGTATAACTTTAAAAACAAGCACTGAACAAAGCACAGATGACAAGTGTGATAACCTGTGATGGAATGAACAAAACTGTAGTATTTAGATTTGTGCCTTTTGGAATATTAGAGCAGGATATAGTCCCAGAGGTCAATCAGTTCAATCCAGTTTGTTTTTCATTTGAAGAGGAGAAAATAGGGCCAGAGACGTTGGCTGATGTTCAAGATCACTCAGCTAGTGGTAAAGCCTAGACTAGAAAGCTGATTAATATGTATCTAGTATAAGCTCAGTGATTGAGACTGTGATCAAGTGTAGAACTATAAAACATGCAAATGTTGATGCTACCTTTCCTGTCCTCAGGGAGACTGAAATCAAGTTTGATCTTTTGAGAAAAAGATTTTATTTATTTATTTGAGAGAGAGAGAGAGAGAGCAAGAGCGTGCATGTGTGCAAGCACACAAGGTGGGGGAGGAGGAGCAGAGGGAGAGGGAGAAGCAGACCCCCGGCTCAGCAGGGTACCCTGCTCAACCCTAGGACCCTGAGATCATGACCTGAGCTGAAGGCAGACACTCAACCAGCTGAGCCACTCAGGCGCCCCAATTTGATCTTTATCAGGACAAACGAATATGTTCATTGCAAGGTGGCAACTCATGCCTCAAAAATTGAGGGAAAGGCAGATTTGGGGTAAAACAATTATGAAATTATTTGTAGCCTCTTAATGTAAAAAATGTTCTTTACAAAGTCAATTTTCTCTGAACCGTATATAGGAATAGAATTGAGTTCTATAACCGCACAAATGTTGGAATTGGTGGATATATTTGGAATTTTGAATGTTCAATGTTTTTTCTTTTCCTTTCCTTATGGATTTTTGAAACACAGTCCACCCTAAACCAGCCTTCCACACTGGAATTTTCAACTTGGCTCTTGCTTGAGAAATACAGTGATTTGTAGATACTGTAATGCTGATTCATGGTCAGTGAATTTTTAAGGTGGGAATGTGGGAGGAAAGATCATTTGAAGATAGACCTGAGAAAGAGAAAAGATCTTGGAGGATTTTGAGCAGGAGAGTGATGTGGTCTGGCATATACATTTTTTTTTTTTTTAAAGATGTATTGATTTGAGAGAGAGAGTGTGGGGGAGGGACAGAAGGAGAGGGAGAGAGAGAGAATCCCAAGCCGACTTCCCGCTGTGGCAGAGTTCAATGCAGGGCTAGACCTCAGGACTGTGAGATCATGACCTGAGCTGCAATCAGGAGTTGGATGCGCCACTGACTGAGCCCCTCAGGCGCCCCTGGCATATACTTTGAAAAGATCACTATAGATGATATTTTGAGAATATCCTCTCTTCTCTCCTGGGGCAGAGACTGCTGGGCAGTTATGAGGCTGTTGCAATAAGGGAAGATGTGATCCTGGCTTGAAGCAAACTGGTAGCACCTCAAGTGGTGAAAAGGGGTCAGAGATTGGGAGAAGAGATCCAGGTAAACTAGAGCTGACCCATTTGCTAATGGATTAGTTGGGAGAACTGAGAAAACGACAGGAGCCCAGAATAACTCTAAGATTCTTTCACTGAACAATTGTAAGGTTGGAGTTGCTATTTGTTGAGACGTGGGGGTTCTGGGAGGAGCAGTTTGGGGAGGTGGAAGATAAGAAATTTGGCTGTGAGTGTGGTTAACTGTCTTTTGCTAGTATCGTGACTTGAGATCTGTTGTGCGTGGCTTTGTGAAAGGTCAGTAGTCTTAGGGACTTGAAATACATTAACCTCCTATCAACTTTGGCCAAAACATCTATCAGAAGATTTTATTTTATAGTTTTTTGTTTATTTATTTATTGAAGATTTAATTGGCTCTATTAAGCAATTAATGAATTAGGCAGCAGCCTATCTAGCAAGTAGAAGGGAGCTCTAGAAGATTTTATTTTTTGATCTAGAAAATGTAACAAAGAATTTGGTAAACATTTCTTTATAATATTTAGAATTTACATTTAAATTGAGAGGTTTATACTTTATGCAAATCTAGGTCATCTTTTTTACCCAGAATGCCAAGAAAAAATTTAAAATGTATAATTGTTAATGGTAAGATAGGATAATAGAATCAGTTAAATGTTAATGGGTTTAATGACATTCATTTTTATTGTATGATTTAAAACAAATCCCAGATAGCATATCTTTTCACTCATAAATCCTTCTGTAAAAATGTTTATGTCTGAAAAATGTTTTATCCACTTATCTAGCTATAGCTTCCAATTCCAATTCCAATATACATATATTATCGCATTCAAGGCCTTATCTGTCTATGGGTAGGTGAAAGCGATCCTTAAGGCATCTCTTTTAAGAGTTGCTCTAAACAAAGTGACAGTAATAAAGTTAAATAAAAATTCTTCAGTGAGATCGCACTACACATATTAAAACATTTCCTTTTCCTCATTCCATCTTGTGTGAAGTGTTTGATTTTTCTAGGAGTGTTTGTGTAAACATCTATTATATACCTCTTTGAGAAAGTATAGCTACTGCACATGTATTTGAAATACAGCTCAGCCTGTGTTGAAAATGGCTGAACTGAGGAGTTTCCTGGGAGCTTAAAAATATTTTAATATTCTATTTAAGAGAGCAAGAGATTTTAAATGATCAAAGAGAAGTTTCTAGATCAGTGATATTTTTAAAATATGTAAGGGGAAATAGACTTTTGGCGATTATACAGCTTTGGGACATTAAGAAATTACCTAAAAAATATTTTGCATAATAGATCAATATGTATTTATCTTTCAACTGCCCCTAAATTCAATTGCACATATTATCACACTTATAAACCTGTAGTAGAAATTTATCTTAGCCAAAAGATATTGAAAGGAGGGCATAGATTTCAGCTCTTCTCAGATACTTCAAACTGATCTTTGTGGTACTTCAAGGGTTTATTTTGGAAAGGACATCATAGGCATGCAGGTGTGGAAGTGCCCATAAGGGTTCATCTAGTTCATCATGTCATCCTAAGGATTATTAAAATTTCCAGATGCAAAACTAGTTATAATGGGTCGGTTTTCCAACCTGTGAACTCTGGAGAACTCTTCTAAAGGCAGAATCTCCTTTTCAAAGATATTAAAAATAAGGTTTCTCCTTATTTCACTTTTGCAGAGTCCCCAACCCTTAAAAGAGTTTAGAACTTAAACTTCAAATAATCTTCTCTTTGACAAGGTCTTTTGGTGTTCTTCAAATAATAGTCCTTTGTTTAAAGAAAATCAGACTAAACTTATGTATTAAGTGATTAAAGTAAAGCTCATTATTATGTTTTCCATGTTACTTCACCTCTGATCTTTCAACTTTGACCTCTACTTTTGATCCATTTCCAAAGTATTAAAATATAACCATTATAAAGAACTATCCTTTATAATAGCACAATCACCAACATGGCCCTTGGCTATTTCTGATTATTCAGGCCTTGTTCTTCAGTTTTGAAACTACCTGGTATTTTTTGGTTCATTTCATATCAGTGGTTACCCAACATTCTTTTTCAAGGACTTTTTCAACATCCGTCTTATTACTTCAAACAATAAAATCATTAAAATATTCAAAAATTATATTTTTTGCATCTATGCTTATAAAAGTAAGTAAAAAATAAAAAAACTGTTAACGTAAGGATAATAGGTGATTATTTTTAGAATATTCTTAAATATTGTTGCTATGTCAGCAGTAACTAATACATATGTACATAACTAATACATATACATATGTAAATTACTACAATGGATTAAAAAATTAACTACATTAAAATCTCTGAGTTAGTGATACTCTAAAAGCTTACTTTATTGGTCATTTTTGGGATCGAAATCATTACTCTGAAAACTGATCAATAAATGTAAAGAATCGAGAAAGAAACATTCTATTTTTTAAATCTTGGAAATTTAAAATACCACCTACCATTTTCCACCAAATATTAAGAAACTTCCTTTTCCTTCATGCCTAGCATTCCAGATTCATTTTATATCTGTCATAATTGTAATGGCACCTATGCTGGGGTTCCAGGATTTTATAAGATCAATTTGGAACATTTAGGGACTTATTAAGTAATATTATTTTCAGTGATGTACTTCAACTAAAAATTAGTGGTGCTATTTTTATTTTTTATTTTATTTTTACTATTAAAAATTTTTTAAATTAAATATAGTTGACATACAATGTTACATTAGTTTCAGGTATATAACAGGCAACTGAACAAGTTTATACATCATGCTGTGCTCATCGCAAGTGTAGCTACCATTTTTCCAGATACATTGCTATTACAGTATCATTGACTATATTCCTTATGCTGTGCCTTCTATTCCTGTGACTTTTTCATTCCATAACTGGAAAAGTGGTGCTACTTTTATTTTTTTTTTTTTTTTAAGACTTTATTTATTATTTGACAGAGAGAGACACAGCGAGAGAGGGAACAAGCAGGGGGAGTGGGAGAGGGAGAAGCAGGCTTCCCGCTGAGCAGGGAGCCAGATGCGGGGCTCGATCCCAGGACCCTGGGATCATGACCTGAGCCCAAGGCAGACGCTTAACGACTGAGCTACCCAGGCGCCCCAGTGGTGCTACTTTTAAATGAAACAATGAAATGATTTTCTTTGAAGGCTATGCATTAGTGGATTAAAAGGGGAGACTCAAATGTGGGAGAGTGAAGATTTCACTGGTGTTTTCCACCAACCCCTCTGGACTCCCTAAAGGCCTCCTTAGGGAGAAGCTTCCTAGAAGCTTGGTGTTGTCTTAAAAAAATCTCAAGAGCTCTTTAGCTTCTTGTGGGACAATGCATTTTAGCTTACCTTTGTAACAACTCTAAAACATTAAACCCACGGCTTTGGGCTCCACAATTCCACGGTTCCAGGTAATTGCTCTGTACTTTTCTACTTTTGTAGCTGTGCAATGTTGATACCTTCTTCCTCAAGATCAAATCCACTTTATGATGAATCTTGATCTAGAACATTTCTCTGCCCTAATCCATTCAACTGCTTTCTTATTGTTAATTCCTTCTTATTGTTCTCCTTGCTGGTTTTGAATCTAATCTCAACATGAATTCTATGGCAAACTTCTTCCATGGTGCATCTCTTCTTCTAGAAGGAAGGACAAAGTCCTACCTTACCTTTCTCTTATCCTTGACTGTAAACCCATTTACTCACATTCACCAAGCATATTCACTTAAAATGCTCACTTCTGCAAACATCCAGATGCAGATAAAATGTTCCTGCCTCAGGAAGTCTTCCTCAAACTCCTCAGAGGGAGTTAATGGTTCCATTCTCTTATACAGTCATGGAACTTGGTTTGTAACTTAGTTGTAGCATTTACTGTGTTCTCTAGTCACTTACTCACTTAGTGATGTAGATGTTACTAGATGGCAGCTTTTCAGCAGCAGAAGCCATGGCTTATGTATCGTTTTCTCTAGCACAGTTCCTGACCCTTGGTAAATATTCAATAAACATTTGTTGAAAGAATAAAATAATTAATGGATGGATAAATACATGAATGGTCTTTTGTACTTTTCTTGTCTCTGCCAATTTTTTGCTTTTGCTTATGGCATTTTTTGTTTGTTTTCATGGTCACTATACTTCTACATTTATTAAGTGGAAATATGGTCTTCAATCTAAATAAGTAGCCCTGGGGCGCCTGGGTGGCTCAACTGGTTAAGCGTCTGCCTTCAGCTCAGGTCATGATCCCACAGTCCTGGGATCGAGCCCCGCATGGGGCTCTCTGCTCAGCGGGAAGCCTGCTTCTCCCTCTCCCACTCCGCCTGCTTGTGTTCCCTCTCTCCCTGTCTCTCTCTGTCAAATAAATAGATAAAATCTTTAAAAAAATAAATAACTAGCCCTAATTCTTAATTTCCTCTTAAATTCAACTTGAATAATCCATGCATTGGTAAAGCGCTCTGGGAGTTTCATTTTGTATTTGTCTATGTGGGAAAATCCCAACTGAATTTCTACAAAAAGGCAAAAATTAGGGTTGGTCAAGAGATTGATCAAATCATTTGATTTGTCTTATTAGAGCTTGCCATCAACACAGGCATTTGATTTCTAATTTACTTGCAGTAGCTTTTCTTCTTTCTTAGTAGACATTGGTAATCAGCAGGAAAGCAGCAATCCTATAAGTAAGTTAAATTTGAAAATTTGTTTTCCATCGACTTGATAGTAGGGAAGTCTGGAGCCAAATGGTGATATTTGTGTCTTGGCAACCTAATTACTCTGTCCTTCCCTCACTGCTGCCCTGGCCATGCTTACCTAACTTTCCTCTTTCCCATCCTCCCACTTAAGAGGGTTTTGGCCTAGTAGATACTGTGGGTTAGGAGGTCTCCTCAGTTATATGAGTCACAGTTTCTTCATCTTTAAAGAGGGATAATAGATCTAGATGTTTATGAAGCTCAAATACACAATGCACATACTGATTTTTGTGAATTCTAACAAATTATATATATAAATTATAGGATTATTTTTAATTTATTAGAAGCATCACCTGTAGCATAATTTAGTACTTCTGTTTGTATCTCTGTGTCACTTAAGATGACAAATAATGCAATAATCTAGTCTTGTTATAATTGGGATGCGCTTAGGACATGCTCTTGGGGCATTTTAGCATAGCCATCTGAAGAGGATATTTCTATCTCTGTTGTCCACCCATGAAGATTCATGTTCACAGGTAAGGGTTGGAGGGCAGGTGGATGGGACTGATTTTGGGGCAGGGAAGGACTGGCAGTAAGGGCACAGGGAGATTAAACAAGGAGCAGCAGAATATAACTCCACCCAGAGATGGCACTATGACCAAAGGACCCAAGAAAGTAGACAGTTTTTGTTTTAAGAAATTAATGTATACAGATCAAAAAGAAAATTTATGTTGTAAATGGAACCATTTAAAAGTGTAAACTATCAGATTAGGGAAATATCCCAAATCAACCTACCTTCTACCTACACCTGTTTTTGTTAATAAGTATTTCAAACCAGTACATTTGAAGAAAGATGTGACTATAGGTTACCCCTCAAGACTATTTGTGGAAAGCCAAGGGTGAAATCTAATTTATTAAGTAGTTTTTCTATTAGAGCATATATTGTGCTGTCTTTACTTTTAGGGGAGAAACTATATGATTGAGAAAGATATTAAAGAGGACCATGATGCCCATGTGGGGACACACATACGCACATACAAAGCACTTGTTAAAGGATATGAAAATGAATGAAGTTTTATGGTAATCAAGTTTGTCTTTTTTGGTCTTCCAGGTGATCCTAATTACTTATGTACTAGAAAGTTTATAGTATTTCTAATGTTAATATTAAAACAAATATTGAAGAAATAGCTAATTTGGGGAGATTTCAGAATATCATGGAAAAGAGATTAATTAAACCTCAGTATACTAGACAATTCCAGAGAAGTAAAAAATAGATGATATGAGTGGTCCAAAAGAGAATCCAAAAGTCCAAAAAGAGAATCAGGGAACCCTGATCCTCAGTCTTTGCTATTTTGTCAAGAAACAGTTTCTTTATCTATAGAAATGTTTCCCCAGCTAGTCTGTGAGTGCTGTGAGCATTGTTTTCCAATACATTTATTATAGTTTTACCCTCCTCAAAAATGGATACTATATAAAGAGTATGGTTTGGAAATTGTAAAAGGAAGTGGAAAAGTAGGAAAAATCACAGAAATAAATTTCCTACCTCCTAGGTGACATCTGGGTAAATTTGCTTATTCCACCGTTCTCATTCTTTAATTTTATTGCATTCTAGCTCATTGCCTTGTTAAATCATTTTGCTCTGAACTCTCAAATGATGGTCAGTAGTTATCCATCAGTTTATTACTCACTTTTATCCTAAGCATTTTGTTTAACGTGTACTAAGTACTCCATAAATGGATTTTAAATAATGAATAAATAATAATATTTTATATCTTTGAAGCAATTTCATACACATTGTATCAGTTTTTCTTACCTCATTCTGCATGTATGATTATCATCCCACCTAAAATGATAAAAGTAATTTTGTGTTTTTTCCAGGGCATGCTGGTTTGAGATGAGAACTCAGTCTAAAAATCAGTTCAAGTTAAACCCAGGGTTGATTGTGGGTTAGTCTCAGAGCAGGCAGACCCATCTGTTGGTAGTTATCTTGGCCTCCCTCTCTGTGATCTCGCCCTTACCCTCCCCCACAACCTCTCTGATCTCAGCTTTTAGTACCGTCCCTTCTGTACTTTACTCCAGCTCCACTGCCTCCTTGCTGTTCCTGAAACACTCCAGGCATGCTCTGCATTCAGGCTTCCTTACTAGCTGCTTCTGTCTGGAACATTCTTCCCATAGGTTTCTACTTGTTTAACTCTCTCATCTCTCATCTTCTCAACAGAACACTCTGTTAGACATTACTGCCATTCATCAATATCCAACTCCCCTCTACCACCAGCCACCAGGCAGATCACACTTCCTTTCTCCCTTGAAGTTAGACAGGAACATTTGACTTGTTCTGGCCAAAGAAATGTGAGCAGAGGTGACACGTGTCACTTCCAAGTGGATGTTTTTGAAAACCTGTGTATATTCTCCTGTGTACATTCTCTTGTGTACAGTGCTCCCTTCCCTGTGTCCTTGCAACTGTCAGCCTTTCAGATGATGGGGTCTCTATTAGCCTGGACCCCTAAGTGAGGATGGCATGGGTAGAATGTCCACCAATCTATAATGGATATTTTGCATGAGCCAGAAATAAACCTTTGTTGTTTTAAGCTACCGAGATTTGAGGGTTGTTTGTTACCACAACATAACCTAGCTAATCATGAATAATATACTTATCTTTTACTATTCAGTACTGCAACCTATTCTCCACCCCCTCCCTAGGGCACTCGTTTTCCTTTACTCCACTTTAACTTTCGTAACATTTGTCACCTTCTAAATAGATATTAGATGCTTTATTGACTATGTTTATTTTTTATTTTCTCTGTCCTCTCAACCCCACCCGCCCCAGAATGGAAGCTCCATGGGGCTAGGACTCTTGGTCTGTTTTGTTCAATTATATGAGATAAGGCATTCAATAAATATTTATTGAATGAATGAATATTAAGCACCTTTCCTTACTTGCCCTAGTCTCATGACTGATACAGATAACATGGAATTAGATCAGCAATGCATTGAGAAGAGCAAAGGTATAGCCACAGCACTGTTGGGAGGCATTAGTAGCCACTTTACCCTGCCTAGAGATGTACGTTAGGGAGGCCTCCAGACAGATGATGTTGAGCTGGTATTTGAAGCCAGTTAAGGGAGACCCAGACAGATAAGGGAACAGGCAATTCTAGGCAGGGAACAGGACGTAATAAGAAAGACCATGAGAAATAGCATGGTTTATTTCAAGAGCTGCAGATAGTTTGGTATTGCTGAAGTTCCATTTATGGAAGATGGAAAGGTGAGAAGGGGCCCATGATGGTTAATTTTATGTGTCAACTTGACTGGGCTAAGGGATGCCTAGATAGTTGGTAAACCTTATTTCTGGGTGTGTCTCTGAAGGTGTTTCCAGATGAGATTAATATTTGAACTGGTGAACTGAATAAAGTAGATGGCCCTCTCCTATGTGGGTGTGCATCATTCAATTCATTGAGAGTCTAAATAGGACAAAAAGGTGAAGGAAGGATAAATAAGGTGTCTCTGCTGGAGCTGAACTATTGATCTCCTGTCTTTGGCTTTTTTTTTTTTTTTTTAAGATTTTATTTATTTATTTGACAGAGAGAGACACAGCGAGAGAGGGAACACAAGCAGGGGGAGTGGGAGAGGGAGAAGCAGGCTCCCCGCAGAGCAGGGAGCCTGATGTGGGACTCGATTCCAGGACCCTGGGATCATGACCTGAGCCGAAGGCAGTCGCTTAACTGATTGAGCCACCCAGGCGCCCCTGTCTTCGGCTTTTGGGCTCAGCTGAGAACTTACTCCATTGACCCCCTGATTCTTAGGCTTTTGGACTTGGATTGAATTACACTGCCAGCTTTCCTAGTTCTCCAGCTTGTAGGTGGATCATGGGACATGTTGGCCTCCATAAACACATAAACTAATTCTTATAATAAATCTCTTAATCTCTCTCTCTCTCTCTCTCACTGTATATCCTACTGGTTCTTTTTCTCTGGATGACCCTGAGTAATACAGATTTTGGACCAGGAGTGGTGTATGTTGAGATATCTGTGACTTGGGCCAAATGATCCAGCAGATTCAGTGGTGCTTGAAGGGTCAGTGGCAGATAGAGATGCTATTTGGAGTCTTTGGCAGGCCTCTACAGGTGAATCACAGTGCAGGTCTTTAGGATTTTTTGAAGCAAGGTCCTGCCATCCTCTACTGATAAATACTCTCTTTTGAGAAACAGCTCCTAGCCTGTTACTGAGCTTAGGAGAGACTGAATGTTTGACCACAGGTCACCAAGTTATCATGTAACCTGAGCTGCCCATCATGAACTGGGTGTTATCCTGCTCACCAAGCCATACAGTTCCATGAAGTTACATGAAGAAGTGGCCTAAATGTCCTTCTCCCCACCCCACCCCCACAACTACACTGCCTTTTCTTTTCCAGTGTGCACCTGTGGTCTCATGGAGAGTTCCTTATGATCAATTGAAAGAGAAAAAAAAGACTCAGGCCTAGTTTAGAGATGGTTCTGCATGTTAAGTAGGCACCATCTGAAAGTGGACGCTGTAGCACTACAGCCCCTTTCTGGAATATCCCTGAAGGACAGTGCTGAAGGGAAATCCTCTCAGTAAACAGATTTTATGTAGTATATCTGGTTGCTCACTTTGCTTGGAAGGAGAAATGGCCATATGTGTGACTGTATGCTGATTCATGGGCTGTGGCCAGTGGTTTGGTGGTGACAAATAAATTTGGGGAAGAGGTATGTGAATAGACTCTCTACACAGAAAACATGAAGATACTTGCATTCCATGTGAATGCTCGCCAACAGGTGACCTCAGTAGAGGAGGATTTTATTTTATTTTTATTTATTTGTTTATTTTAATAAAGATTTTATTTATTTTTGTGATAGAGTGAGTGAGTGGAAGAAAGAGAGAGAGCGCATGAGCTGGGGGTGGGTAGGGGCAGAGGGAGAAGTAGACTCCCTGCTGAGCAGGAAGGCCAATGTAGGGCTCCATCCCAGAACCCTGGGATCATGACCTGAGCCAAAGGCAGACACTTAACCAACTGAGCCACCCAGATGCCCAGTGGAGGAGGATTTTAATAATTAAGTGGATGGGAAGACCCATTCTGCGATACCAGTCAGCCTTCTTCCTTAGCCACCCCTGTCATCTCCCAAGGGCTCATCAGGCAAATGGTCCTGGTGGTAGGAATGGAGGTTATGCATGGCTTCAGCAACATGGACTTTCACTCACCAAGGCAAACCTGACCATGGCCACCACTCAGTGCCCAGTGTGTCAGCAGCAGAGACAAGCACTGATCCCTCAAAATGGTACCATTCCCTGGGGTAATCAGTCAGCTACCTGGTGACAAGTTGATTATCTTGGACTGCTTTTGTTGTGGAAGGGTTAGCATTTTATCCTTACTGGGATAGATACTTCTCTGTATAACCCAGATATAATGCTTCTGCCAAAACTACCATCTGTGGACTTATAGAACACCTCATCCACCATCATGGTATTCTACATAGCATTACTTCAGGTCAAGGAACTCATAGCAAAAGAAGTGCAGCATTGGGCCCATATTGATCAAATTCACTGGTCCTCCCATATTGCCTCCATCCTAAAGCAGCTGGCTTGATAGAATAGGGGAATGGCCTTTTGAAGACTCAATTACAGTGTCAGCAAGGGGGCAATGCTTTGAAGGGCTGGGGCAAGGTTTTTTGGAAGGCTGTATATGCTCTGCAGCTGTGAACCTGTGAAATCAAACATATTACATATTTCCAAAATATAGTGGTGGGATAAGTTTAAGATATACATTCCCATTCCAAAAGGGAGAAATAGAAAAGAAAAAAGGAGTAAACAAATCCAGGGTAATCCTAAACCTAATAGGTCAAACAATACTAAATCTCAAGGCTTGAAAACAATCTCCTTAGCTCCGTGCTCTGCCTTCTAGAAAGACTGGGGTAAGAGGTGGGTCTTCAGGGCTCTGGGTGGTCCCACCCTCACAGCTTTGCTGCAGCTCTCCCAGGCTAGAATCATATGTTAGTGTTTTACCAGACTGGGGTCATGAGGGTAGCAGGTCCCCCAGGCTCTGCTGGGCATTGGCCTAGAGGGGACTCTAGTAGTACTACCCCAGCAATGGCCCTCTGCCAGAATTGGGTGCTTGGTGGCTCCATTCCTTTTTTTTTTTTTTTTTTTAGGATTTATTTTAGAGAGAGGAGAGCGAGCAAGAGAGAGAGAGTGCACAAGCACAGGGGGGAGGGCCAGAGGGAGAGGATATGAGAAACCCAAGCAGACTCTCCGCTGAGGGCGGAGCCTGACATGGGGCTTGATCTCACAACCCCCGAGATCAGACCAGAGCCGAAACCAAGAGTCTGATGCTCAACCGACTATGCCACACAGGTGGGTGGCTCCATTCTTTAAAATCTAGGTGGAGGTAGTCATGGCTTGTGTTTTGCTGGACACTCCAGGGCCTACTGGAGCTGAACCTGGGGGCTGAGGAATGTGACGCCAGAGTGTGGGAAGTTCATTTCCATCTGAGATCTCATCAGAATGGCCTATACCTTCCATATTTCTACCAACATTCTGTTTATGACCATTTAGGTATTCTCTAAGAAGACTGAGATTGTCCTCAATGATAACTGTCCTCTTCTTCTAAGCCCTTCACCAGATTGCTTTTAGCAGTCTTTGCATGGCAATGTAGGTTTTTTCCTAACATGTACTGCAGAACATTTCCCTCTACCTATTACCCACTTCCAAAACCGCTTTCACATTTTTGGTATTCAATACAGCAGCACCCCATACTTGGTATCAATTTTATGTCTTAGTGTTTTAGGCTGTTATACAAAGATGTCACAGACTGTGTAGTTTATAAACAACAGAAATTTCTCAGGGTTCTGAAGGCTGAGAAGTCAAAGATCAGGCACCAGTAGATTTGATATCTGGTGGTATAAATCCTGATCTGAGTCCAAAAGTCTGAGAACCAGGAATGCAATGTCTGAAGGCAGAAGATGGATGTCTTAACTCAAGCAGAGAAAGCAAATTAGCCCCTCCTCCACCTTTTTGTTCTATTTGGACCCTCCGGATTGACTATGACCACCTACATCCATCTGCTTTACTCAGTTCACCAGATCAAATGGTAATCTTTTTCAGAAATGCCCTCACAGATACATCCAGAAATAATGTTTTACTAGCTATGTGGGCATCTCTTACCCTGTCAAGTTAACACATAATATTAACCATCACAAGTCCCCAGATTTATATATTGAAGTCCTAATCCCCAAGGACATGATATTAGGAGGTGGGGCTTTTGGGAAGTAATTAGGTCACAAGTGTAGAACACTCATGTTTGCGATTAGTGCCCTTATAAAAGAATCCCCACAGAGTTCCCTACCCCTTCTGCCGTGTGGGGACACAAGAAGTGTGCGACCTGGAAAAGGCCCCCACCTGATCATACTGAACCCCTGATATCAGACATCCAGCCCCCAGAACTGTGAGCAATGTCTGTTTTTAAGCTCCCTAGTGTGTGGTATTTTGATATAGCAGCTGATTGGACTAACACAGGGCCAGATCATGAAAGACTCTGAATGCCATTCTAAGGAATTTGACCTCGTAGTGTGTAGGCCACTGAAGGATTTTAAGCAGGAGATTGAGACAATCAGATGAATTGTATTTTAGAAATATTACTGTGACTGCAATGTGGAGGTTGGACACAGGAGGTAAAAAGGCTGGTGAAATAGTCCAGGTGAGAGATGATGACAGTCTGAACTCAGGCAAAAGCAGTGAGAATTCAGAGGAAGTGACAGTGACATATTAACTGTGGGGAAGACTCTAGAGGATTCAAAGTGGAAGTTTGAGATTTTATTTTATTTTAAAAATTTTGTTATTACTATTATAATTTTAGTGACTGGATGATTCTTGATTCTATTTACCAAAGTAAGTAAAACAGGAGGAAGATACATGATTGAGTTGAAGTGACTGTGAAACTCCTGGATGTGAATACCCAGTAAGCCCATGGATGCATAGGCCTGGATCAGTAGATTGGGGAAGTCAATTGGGGAACCTTTAAAGGTAGTTAAAGCTATGGATGTAGGATAAGAATTGGGCTGGAGAGGGAACACAGCAAAATCACATACTGGGATTGGGAAGAGAAAAGATAAATCTGGTTAGAAAAAGAGAAGGCACAATCCAGGATTAAGAAGGAGAATGGATCTGTGAAGGCTGAAGAGAAGAGAGAGTGTCAAGAGATATTCTGAAATCCTGCCTCAAAGACTGTGAGCTGAGATGCTGAGGAACCCAGACATATTCAGGATCACACAGTTAATTATTAGCAGAATTGTGCTTAAATGCTCTTTGCAGTACTTCTTTTATCTTAGGACTAAATTTTTAGGTATTTGAAAGGTCCTTGTAAACCAGGCCTAATAGATTTAGTAATTGGGCTCATCCATGTCTCCTCTTTTCCTCCCCTGACCAAATCCAGTTTGTTGGCAAGTCCTGTTGAATCTTCCTCTAAAGGGTATCTTTGTGTTAATCAGCTCCCCCCACTTTTACCACTGCAACTCAGTCCAGCCTCCATCAGCTCTTGCCAATGTTACTGCAGGAGCCCTCCTAACTCTTCCCGATGCTTCCACTTATTCTTGCTCCATAGTCCATTTTCAACAGAGCAGCTAAACTTGTCTTTGAAAATCAGATCATGCCACTCCCTTGCTTAAAACTTTCCAGAAGGTTTCCAATAGCACTGAGAGTAAAACCCAAATTCTTTAAATGCTCAACAAGGCCTCATGCGCTGTAATTATTGCCCATCTTTTGGACCATATCATACTCCACTTTCTGCCCCATTGTTGTTCCATATATCATCCTTTTTTTTCTGTTCCTTAAACAAGGCAACACATTCATGCCCCACAGCCTTTGCACTTCTGTGGCCTCCTGGATGCTCTTTCCCCAAATTCCTATGTGGCTGCCTCTTTGTTCTCATTCAGGTCTCAGCTCAGATGTCATCTCCGTAGAGGTTTTCCTTCTCAGCCTAACTAAAGGAGCCTCTCTTATCCTTCCTTCCAATTTAGTCTTTACTATTACAAAATCTATAGCACTTCATAGCACTTTTTGAAATGACATTGCCTGTTTGTTTACTCATATTATCTATCTTTGCTATGAGAACAGGGACCCTGTCTATCCTGTTTACTTCAGTTTTCCCAGGGCCTAGAGCAGTGAATGGATTATGAGATAATAGCTAACTCATGTTTGCCACTTGCCCAGTACTGTTCTCAACACTTTATTAAATTTTCACATCAATTCTATAAGGTAGGCACAATTTGCAGGTAAGGAAAACGATGCACTAACTTAGGTCATTAAGGCTCTTGCCTAAACTAGTGAGCAGAAGTGCTTCTTAGTCATCAGCACCCATCAGAATCACTTGAGGGGTTTGTTGCAACAAAAGTTGCTGGACCCCCACCTCAGTATTGTTGGTTCAGCAGATCTGGGATGAGACCCAGGAATTGTCATTTCCAGTAAGTTCCCAAAGGATGTTGATGCTGCTGGTCCAGGAACCACCCTCTGAGAATCAGTGCAATAGAGTTCCACAGAGCATTTTCTCACATTATTTATTGTAATATCCACATTCCTATAACCCATGATCATGCCCACTTTGTACTTAAGGAAACTGAGGCTCAGAAAAGTTAACTGGCCTTCTGATGACCACAGAGGAGGGAGTGAGTGGAAAAATTGCTTGGACTCAAGTCTGGCTCTAAATCAGTGCTGTTGGCATTGCCCTAACAGGCTTCTCTGTGGCACTAAATTTTTTAAAATATTGCTTCAGTAGATAAATTGTAAAGAATTCATGAATTTGGCAGATAGATAAAGGAACCCCATGGGAATAGAAGGAACTTACATCTTCTACTCTGTTTCATCTTAATTAATCTGAGTAACCAAGATGCTTTCTACACAAGCTGACTTGACCAAAATTTATTTTCATTCTAATTTAGACCTGCCATAAATATGATCCAACCACTTTCCCTTTTTGTTTAAAACAGAGACATATGATAGCATTGTAAGTGAGGTTTCTCTGGCTCATTATTGTTAAAGAACCTTTCTTGCAAAACAAAGAAGAGATTCGAGACTATTTACTAAAAAATATAATATTTTAATATTTATCATTTAGTTCTTTTTATAAATAACACTAGTTCTAAGGAAAGTTTTTTTTCTTAAAAAAAAACTTATGCACAATTTTGACTAAAATTTCTGAAGTACTTGAATTTTTTTTTCTTAGATAGCAGCCCTACCACACACTAGAGACTTGAAGCTGTAAAACTTTGTTTTTCTCGGGTTCTTTCAGACATTAACATTCTGATGCCATATTCTTATGACAAAGACTAATAAAAAGAGAAAATGGCATACCCTGGATCTATTTTAGTGATAAAGATAGGAGTGGGAAATGGTAAAAATCTACCTTGTTCTCATTACTACAGTGCTAAAACTGTCATCAATTATAATCACTCACCACATCCCTAACATGAGACTTTGTTGGTAACTTCTCTTCAACACAAACTCAATCTCCTTTAATCCAGTGTATGTGAGAAATATATGTGGAAATATATTGATAGTGCTTACATTGATGGCATTCTCTTCACTTATAAAAGCATGTGCTGAAAAAGGAGTGATGTCAGCACATAATAACCAGGTTTCTATAAGACAGTTATTTCTGTTTTATTGTCCATCATCTTATAAGCAAAATAGAAAATGTTCCAAGCATTTACCTTGACCTATATTTCACAGTCATAGTTATCTATACAGAATTTTTCTTTTGTCTTTGCTCAGTGTGCAAAAATGTCAATACATTTCCTCCCCACCCTTTGCCTGTGGCCTCCTGTTCAGTTTTGTTCAATTTGACTTGACTCATTTCTTTCTTTTTTGTTTTTAGTCCCCTTCCCCTTTTTCCTCCCTCCTTCCTTCTCTCTTCCCTCTCCTCTTTCAGTGAATAATTATTGGGTCCATGATGTTCTAGATTTGGAAAGTAAGACACTTATAGTCATGCTGGAGAAGAAAACACACAGTATAAACATAAAAAAGTTCTATAGTTCAAAGTGATACATTGTATAATGATGAAACAAGAAAACAGTATACAGGCGGTGCAATAAGCATTCAGTGGGAATAGAGATCCCTATGGAACTGGTGTTTTCGAGGATAGCCCTATAAAAAACATTTCCTTTAATCTATTGCTGCACAAGAAGTACCCCAAAATTTAGTGGCTTAAAATAATAACTTGCCTTAATTGTACCATCTGGGCTGGGCTCAGTTGTCTTCCACTTCATTTGGTATCTGCTGGTATTAGAATTGCAAGATGGCTTCCTAACTTGTGTGTAAAGCACCTCATCTAAATGGCCAGAACAAATGGACATCTCTCTCTCTATAGAGTCTCCCCAGTAGAGTAGCTGAACCTCTTTGCTTGGTGGCTCAAGGTTCCAACAGAGAGCATTTCAAGAGTAATAAGCCCCAATGTGCAAGTACTTCAATACTTGCTTGCTTTCCACCTGTTAATGTCCCAGTGGCCAAAGTTAGTGTGGGATGCAATGAATACTAGGCAGCTCATGAACACTTGGTTCATGGGGGCCACCAGTTCAAACAAAGCAATTGGAGGGCCAGACTACATATGGGGTGTGAGGGAAGGAGAAGTTACATATGGAGAGTTTGAGCTCGAATGATTAGGAAAATTGTAGTACCATTCATTAGAAGAGAAGAGGTTATATGGGGGAACTGGTCTAAATTTGAAAGGATGAAAGCGTCCATTAGGCAGACAGAAAATTTACTGGAATAAAGACATGAGCCGAGGGTTGAAGTTCTAAATTCTGGAATCATATGCAGAAAAGAGTTAGTTAAAGCTTTGTGACTGGTGAGTTCTGAGAAACATAGAAGTTGGATCAATGAATTTTGAGCTATGCTTATAGTTAGAAGTTGGGAGGCAGAAGAAAAACCAGATTAGGAGACAAAGATATTGAATATTCCTTTCATAGTTTGTGTCACTTGTTAGCATTTTTATATTTCTAGTTTAATTTGACTCTCATTTATACACATCTGGGAGTAGAATTTAATTGAGAAATAATTTGGCTTTATTTTAGCATGTTTTGCAGTGGAGTACTTCTAATGCTTTAAGTTATTGACTTGAAAATATGTATTTATTAATAATAGCTAATATCTTGGAGACTTCCTCATGGTTCTCAGGTAGGTGGAATCATTGTATGAAAATTAAAGTTGATACAGCTTGACAGAATTATGCTTTTATTAATTAATTTTACTTTATTAATTAGTTTTATTAAGCTTTATTAATCTTTGTGCTGTCCCGCTTTTAGAAAGTAACAAAATTGTGTAAAAGCTTGGTTTCAATGATGAATTAATTTTCTTCTTATGAAATGGACTTGATATTAAGGCTAGATTAATGCAAGTGCAGATTAAAAGTATGGTGTAGAAATATTTTCTTGGTATCCACTGACAAAGTAAAGTCAATATTCAGAGGCAGTTAATAGTTTTCTAAGAGCCTGTTGCACATGTAAGTGAGAATTGTTGATTGAGGAACTGAGTTCAGAAATTCCCTGAGGCAGTGTCAGGAAGTTTCTGTAGTTAAGCACTGTCTGATTTTGATGAGCTACCCAGGTAGGCCTCAGGTTGTATATGGTCAATATGATAATCAGACCCAAACAACTGTGGGCAGGCTTTGGAGCCCTCTCACCAGTTAGGCAGAGGGGATGGGATACCCCTCAGAAGCCATTTGGATGAGATAAGATGCGAAAACTGCACACAGAGAGGTTGAGTAATATGGCCAAGGTCACACAGTTATAAGCGGCAGAGTCAGAATTCAGATCCAGGCAGTCTGATCCCACAGTCCATTTGTTTAACCATTACACATAGTGATGCTTTAGTTTTAATTTGTTTTCCTAAAAGCTGCACCTTTTTTATGTAATAATTTTGATAACAATAAATTAAACATTCAGAAGTAGTTTGCCTACATAAGGACTAAGATATATTTAAAAAAACTTTTTTAAAGATTTTATTTATTTATTTGAGACAGAGAGAGAGAGCACACAAGTAGGGAGGAGGGTTAGAGGGAGAGGGAGAAGCAGATGCCCCGCTGAGCAGGGAGCTGGGATCATGACCTGAGCCGAAGGTAGATGCTTAACCAACTGAGCCACCCAGGTGCCACAAGACCAAGATATATTTTATCTTCCCTTCTCCAGTTTCTCTTAAAAGCTAAGATGGTTTGGACTAGGATAATAAAGTTATTCTTTGTGTTAAACAATTTTGTCATTATATCCCTTATAGAGTCCTTTTGCTTATTAAATATCTGCTTATCTAATCAATTGCATAATCCAGGCAAGTATATATGTGTCCTCATTCAGTGAAGGCACAGAAGAATATTTGAACGTAACCTAACATTGTTTAAATAGAATACCTTCCTGATCCCATTTGAAAGCAACAATACTAAAATGAGAATATTCCATGTATCATCATTTTACAAGTACAGGAGTATAGGTATCCCTTAATCTATGCATGTCATTCTGCACTAGAGGGCTGCTGTAAGGACCAAAAGAAGCTTTCTTTGTAAAACCGTTCAGTGCTCAACAAATGAGCCCATGTATGTGATAGTAAACTCTTTTTAAAGGCCATTTAAAACTATGCGTTGTAGAGAAAGGATGGGATAGCTTATTGACTTCCATTCTAGAAAAAATTATGAAAATGATTGTTAAGAATAGTTGTAGAAATTAGACCAGGAGGTCCTTTCTGCAAGGGTATGGTGACATTGTTGAAAGGGAGAAAATGCTGGGGCACCTGGATGGCTCAATCGTTAAGCGTCTGCCTTCGGCTCAGGTCATGATCCCAAGGTCTTCAGGGTCTTGGGATCGAGCCCCGCATCCGGCTCCCTGCTCAGAGGGAAGCCTCCTTCTCCCTCTCCCTCTCCCAGTCCCACTGCTTGTGTTCCCTCTCTCACTGTGTCTCTGTCTGTCAAATAAATAAATAAAATCTTTTTAAAAAGTGTGGGGGAGAAAATGCTGATGGTGGCTGTCCAGGTGACTATGTTAATAGTATCTGCCCAGCAAAAGGGCTGATGTCGAAAGCCCAGAGAATCAGGGAATGGGTGAGTGTGGGGATATCAGCATGGTAAACACCAACATTTTAAAGGGAATTTTAGTCAATGGGGTCAGAAGTAAGATCTAAATTCCTGATTTCTCTCAAGGGCTTCATTGACAAATAGACTTTTTAGTAAGGAGATATTAATATTCTTTACATTAAAATGTGAAGGAGGGACGCCTGGGTGGCTCAGTTGGTTAAGCAGCTGCCTTCAGCTCAGGTCATGATCCCAGCATCCTGGGATGGAGCCCCGCATCTGGCTCCTTGCTTAGTGGGGAGCCTGCTTCTCCCTCTGTCTCCCGCTCCCCCTGCTTATGCTCTGTCTGTCTCTCTCTCTGACAAATAAATAAAATCTTTACCAAAAAAATGCAAAGGAAATAAAGTTTGAGTGAGTTATTTAAATAGCATTGTTTATACTTAATATGCTTTATTATTGGATTATCTCCTTATTTATTGTATTACTTAGATTTGAAAATATTTCAGTTTTCAAAATTAATTCTTTTTTTTTTTTTAAGATTTTATTTATTTATTTGACAGAGATACAACAAGAGAGGGAACACAAGCAGGGGGAGTGGGAGAGGGAGAAGCAAGCTTCCTGCCGAGCAGGGAGCCCGATGTGGGGCTCGATCCCAGGACCCTGGGATCATGACCTGAGCCAAAGGCAGATGCTTAATGGCTGAGCCACCCAGGCACCGCTCAAAATTAATTCTTACAGTGTTATTTTAGTGATCAGTAAAATGAAGAACTAGATGTAAAAATTTGTATTAAAATTGCTGTAACATTCTTTAAATCCATAGGATCTGACAACATAGTGGAACATGATGCATCATTTAAAGTATTTGTTTATGTTTATAAAATTTCCTCTAGTCTTTATATAAATTTCAAGTTCCAGTGAACTTTTTTTTTTTTTAAGATTTTATTTATATTTTTACAGAGAGAGACACAGCAAGAGAGGGAACACAAGTAGGGGGAGTGGGAGAGGGAGAAGCAGGCTCCCCGCTGAGCATGGAGCCCGATGTGGGGCTCAATCCCAGGACCCTGGGATCATGACCTGAGCTGAAGGCAGATGCTTAACAACTGAGCCACCCAGGCGCCCCTCAAGTTCCAGTGAACTTTTCTTTTTTTTTTTTTTAAAGATTTTATTTATTTATTTGAGAGAGCATGAGAGAGAGAGAGAGAGAGAGCACATGAGAGGGGGTAGGGTCAGAGGGAGAAGCAGACTTCCTGCTGAGCAGGGAGCCCGATGTGGGACTCGATCCTGGGACTCCAGGATCATGACCTGAGCTGAAGGCAGTTGCTTAACCAGCTGAGCCACCCAGGCGCCCCTCCAGTGAAATTTTAACGTGAAAATAACTTTTGCTGATTACTTCTTTGATTTTAGCATTTTAAATGATTTTCATTTTAAAAGTATTCAGAATTAAGTGTATAGGGTAACTGGTAGCATACACATAGTGACTGGATAAATCATTCTAATAATTTTCAGGAAGCAAAAGTAATTATATGTATTATACTAGTAGATTTATTTCCTCATTTTAAGAGGGGCTATAATACACGCAGCTTTAATTTATTGTAACTTTGAAAATTCTGTGGGATTTTTGTTACACATGAACTAATGAATAACTAAATATCCTTTAGTCATAGTCATTCATTCAGTGAACATAGAGTTTAGGCAACTTTCTATATAGGAATATGAATCATCTAGTAGAAAGATTTTTTGTTAGCTACTTGTATCCCCATAGTGATAGTAGGTATTAAACTGAAGCTAGAAGGAAATTCCTTACTTTCATATGATCTTCAAATAATTTTAAACCAACTAAATTCTTTTCAAGCTTGAATTTCATGTGTTCCAATGACCCTAGGCTCTTTTTGAATCTTGTTATCATAGAATCTGTGATTTTAGAAATGTTTTTATTTAAGTCATAAAATAAAAGGTGCCCCTGCTATAGCATGGATATTGCATACCTTTGGATTTAATGTGAGCCAGTCTTCTCTCAGCTAACACCGTTGTTAGGATGGAGTTCCCACAGAATCACAAAAGCTGAGAACTATATTTTATATGAAGTCTGTTATTGTTTCTACAGTGGAGGAAATGGCTTGCTCTTTCATATTGGATTCCAAGAGAGTGGGACCTAATAGAGACAGATTAGTGACAGACTTGCATAGTGGCCGGTTGCCTACACTAAGAAATGAAGTCAGGACAGTTATTTGTAAATTTGATCAATACAAGCATGTTTTTTTGTTGGTTTTTTTTTCTCGAGTTAAAGACTCGATTCTCTACTTAATGTTAGTCATTGTATCAGTCCAGTGTATTGTAATCTTATTGTTTCTTTATAGAAACTTAGAGCAATATTCGATCAGTGCTAATTAATCCATTTTACTAGAATGACCCTAAAGGGTCAGAGGAGGATTATATCTAAACATATTTATTGAGCCACTCATCTGTTCTCTCTTTCATTAATTCAACAAACTTGTTGTCTTCGTAGTGTGTGTTAGGCCCATCCCTAAAACACATCAGTAAGGGGAAAAAAACACAAACTAAATAAGTAAGTATGATCTGTGCTTTTCTGAAGGTTCAGACAAGTGGAGGAGGCAGGCATTAATCACATCAGCATACTAATGAAAGTATAATTACAAACAAGTACATTCTTTTATGGAAAATAACCCTATACTCAGTATAACAAAGCTATTAGGCTTTGTCTGTGGGTGAGATATGGCTGAAAGAATGGCTCTGCTGAAGTTTGTATAGGGTGGAGTATGAGGGAGCTTTCTATTGAGAGAAGAAAAAACATTTGCAATGATCCCAGGTGAGAGGAGCTGGAGAAACTGAAAGAAGGCCAGCATTGCAGGTGTTCAGATAGTAAAGGAGAAACAAGATGAATAACGGGCCAAACCACTCAGGAATTTTTAGGCCATTTATAAACTTTGTCTTAATCGTAAAAGCAAGTGGAAATTGTGGAAATGTTTTGAGAAAGGGAGTGCAATGAGTTTAACTATAGAGCCCATAAAGTTATGTCTAAGACATAACCCTTGGAACTTGTGAATGTAACCTTATTTGGAAAAAGGACTTTGTAGATGTAAGTAAGGGTCTTGAGATGAGGTCATCCTGGATTATTCCAGAGAGCTCTAAATCCAATGACATGTCCTTGAAAGAAACAAAAGAGAAAAAGCACAAAGGAGAGGGCCACAAGAAGATTAAGGCAGCGACTGGAGTGAGAAACTACAAACCAAGCAATGCTGACTGTCATCAGAAGCATGGAAAGGACAAGGAACAGATCCTCTCCTGGAGCCTCTAGAGGAAGCACAGTCCTATTGACATCTTGATTTCAGACTCTGCCTCCAGAATTGTGAGAAAATAAATTTCTGTTGTTTGAAGCCATCAGATTTGTGGTAATTGATTATGGCAGCCCTAGGAAACAAATATGGGGGTGGTGATTCTTACTTTGTCATAGATGCTTCAGCTGCAATATGTGAAGACCGGATCAGCCCTAGTCCATCAGTTGCTGGTTGGGTAGTTTTTCCAAGTGGCCCCCTAGCTTGAGCTAAATTTAAAAATTATGCTTGATGGGGCACCTGGGTGGTGCAGCCAGTTAAGCTTCTGACTCTTGGTTTCGGCTTGGGTCATGATCTCAGGGTCATGAGATCAAACCCCACATCAGGCTCTGTGCTCATTGCAGAGTCTGCTTGGGTTTCTCTGTCCCCCTCCCTCTGCCCCCCTCTTCAAATCAATCAATCAATCTTTTCTTTTTTAAGATTTCATTTATTGGGGCGCCTGGGTGGCTCAGTTGGTTAAGCGACTGCCTTCGGCTCAGGTCATGATCCCGGAGTCCTGGGATCGAGTCCCACATCGGGCTCCCGGCTCGGCGGGGACCGTGCTTCTCCCTCTGACCCTGTCCCCTCTCATGCTGTTTCTCTCTCTTGCTCTTTCTCTCAAATAAATAAATAAAATCTTTAAAAAAAAAAAGATTTCATTTATTTGAGAGAGAGAGAGTGAGAGAACGCTCAAGTGGGGAGGAGGGGCAGAGGGAGAGGGAGAAGCAGACTCCCCGCTGAGCAGGGATTTCCCCTTGTGACACAGGGCTCCATCCCAGGACCCTGAGACCATGACTGGAGCTGAAGGCAGCCGCTTTACTGACTGAGCCACCCAGGTGCCCCAATAAATAAATCTTCTAAAAATATTATGCTTGCTGTAGTCCTATTTGTCTATTTTGCTTTTGTCTCTTGTGCTTTTGGTGTTATATCCATGAAATCACTGCCAAGATCAATATCCTGAAGCTTTCCCCTGTGTTTTCTTCTAGGATTTTTACAGTCTCAGGTCTTACACTTAGGTCTTTAATCCATTTTGAGTTGATTTTTATGTCTAGTATAAGGAAAGGGTCTAATTTTATTATTATGCATGCAGATACCCAGTTTTCCCAACACTATTTGCCAAAGAGACTATCCTTTCCCCATTATTGTTCTAGGCAACCTTGTTGAGGATCACAGTTGACTGTATATATGTGGGTTTATTTCAGGGCTCTCTATTTCTGTTCCATTGCTCAGTTTGCCTGTCTGTATGATAGTATAATACTGTTTTGATTACTGTAGCTTTGTAATATAGTTTGAAATCAGAAAGTTTAATGACTCTAGCTCTATTCTTTTTCATTAGTGATTTGGCAATTGTGGTCTTGTGGTTCCACATGAAAGCAAAAATAGAGAAGTGGAACCATATCAAATTATAAAGCTTCTGCCCAACGAAGGAAACAACCAACCATGTGAAAAGGCAACCTATGAAATGGGAGAAAATATTTGTACACCATATATCTGATAAGGGGTTAATCTCCAAAATATATAAGGAACTTCTGCAACTCAATAGCAAAAAGTCTAATAACCTGATTAAATCAAGTTGGGCTATGGACTTGAATAGACATTTCTTCAAAGACACAGACGATCAACTGGTACATGAAAGAATGCTCAACATCACTAATCATCAGGGAAATGTAAACCAAAACCATAATGAGATACCACTTCACACCTGTCAGGATGGCTAGTATCAAAAACCAAAACCAAAACCCAATGTTGGTGAAGATGTGGAGAAATTGAAACCCTTGCACACTGTTGGTGAGAATACAAAATAGTGCCAGTGCTATGGAAAACATTATGGAGTTTCCTCCAAAAATTAAAAGTAGAATTACCATATAATAGTAATCTAGCAACCCCACTCCTGGATATTTATCCAAAAGAATTAAAATCAGGGTCTTGAGGTATTAACACTGCCGTGTTCATTTCAGCGCTGTTCATAATAGTGTGGAATCAACTTAAATGTCCATCAAGAGATGAGTGGATAAAGAAAATGAGGTCTATACATATAGTGGAATATTATTCCGCCCTAAAAAAGAAGGAAATGCTACCATTTGCAACAAAATGGATGAACCTTGAGGATATTGTGCTAAATGAAAGAAGCCAATTTTCAGAAAGACAGGTACTGCATGATGTCACTTACAGAGAGTGTCTAAGAGTCAAATTTATGTAATCAAAGAGTGGGGTAATGGTTGCCAGGGGCTGAGGGGAGAGGGAAATGGGAAGTTACTCATAGCAGGCATAAAGCTTCAGTGAAGCAAATGAATACATTCTAGAGATTTGCTGTACAACATTGTACCTTTAGTCAACAATACTATATTACACATTTACAAATTTGTTAAGAGGGTAAATCTCAAGTTAAGTATTCTTACCACAATAAAATAAAATTTTAAAAAATTATGCTGTCTTGGCCTCATCTTGTGAGATTTTCCTAAACTGGGATTAACTGAATGTAGGTATCCACTTTGTGAGATTTACAAGGTTCAGCCACTGAGGGAGTCAGTGGAGGTAGAAGGAGGCAGCCTCTGAGAATGGAGGCCCTGGGCCCTGAAGGTGAATCTTGTCCCAGCGTTCATGTGTTTGATCTTACTTGTGTTTTCATTTTCTCAAACTTGTAAAATACCTATTTTATGAACTCCTTGTGAGGATTAGCAGATCTGTTTATACAGAATTTAGCACAGTTTTGGGGAAGAAGTAGCACTGAATAAATGGTATCAATTGTTATGTTTATTCCAAAGGGGTTAGGAAGAGTCATCTTAAATCTCTGTAAGACTGTTGCTACTGGTTAGCCACTTCAGTTAAATGCTCTGAACTTGATATCTGGGTAGCTCAGCTCATTTTTGGAGACAAGCTAAACCTGCTCCAAAGGAGGACGTGAGGCAGAAATCCAAGAGAATGAAGAAAGGTGAAGATTTTTAGGATTTTCAAATAGCCTACTTCTGTACCATTCAAATAGGCTTAGGGGTAAAAAAATCATATTTGCTTAAAATAGCATATTTCAGAAACATCTCTGTGTCATCATACATATCTGTTAATTTTATAATCTTATTTCAAATCTAGTTTCATTGTAATTTTGTATATAAAGGAAAGAAATACTCTCCCAATTTATTGACTTCCTAGATGCTCCTTGGATGCTTCTGAAAGCTGCATTTGATGCTTTCCTTTCATAAGGGTCTTACTTAATAAAGTATCATTTACTTAGCAAATGACTAGATACTACCTTAGTGCAGTTGAAGAAATACGTTACCACATCTCCTCAGAATGACCGTATGTTTTGGTAAAGATCCATTTATTTTAAACTATGTTTGAAACTCACCTGGGTTCATATTTTCTCACATTTTATCTGAGAAATGCACAATGTTTATTTGTAAAATGGAAATGAATTTTAATATTGCACTTCTTACTGCTGTGGGGTTTAGAGTTGACTTCATATCATTAAATGCATGGATGAATTAGTGTATTTATTTGCATGTATGATATATCTGTATTTCAAAGCAAACATTTCAAAGGAGCACCAAAATATGTATGTAAAATTTGTATTTGCCTCCTAGTAATGTTCATAGAGAGGGTGTGCACTATACAGATCAGGATTTATAAGAAAAAATTGGACTGTTTGGAACTCCATTACCCAATTTTCATGGGCATACATGTATATATGCAAATTTGGCAAGTGTTTATGACATAATTTAAAAATCTGACAATAAATAAGTAAGATCAAATTCTACCCAGAGGTGACTTAATATTGGTCAAAACATTGTCTTTTCTCTTCTGTGTTTACAGCACAGCCAAGACACATGGGGCCAAGCAT
Source organism: Halichoerus grypus (assembly GCF_964656455.1). Classification (NCBI taxonomy): domain Eukaryota; kingdom Metazoa; phylum Chordata; class Mammalia; order Carnivora; family Phocidae; genus Halichoerus; species Halichoerus grypus. Next base: position 85,591,659 of record NC_135713.1, read on the forward strand.
AGTTTGTGAGACAGTTACTCACACACATTTCATTTTATAATGTGGACACTTTACAGTAAATAACCTGAGACCAAGGACATATTGGAAATAGGGCCGGGGGCTGCTATGCTATTTTAGTTATCCATAAATGTAAACTTCTTTAATTAAGCACAACATGGTCTCATTTTTTTCATACATTTTCCTCCACATTTTAGTTCTTAGTTTTTATTTTATTATAAATAGATTTTAATCATGATTTAAACATATGAGGGCCTGGTTTCATTTTGATATGTGTGTATCTGATTCACACGGAAGTTAATGGGGGTTATGAATACCTACAGAGAAGAGAATACACCCAGAGCCTCCAAAACAAATTTAGAACAATTTAAAATGCCCTGGAGTAATAAAGAGCTAGTTTAAGGGGTCAGTAAGAGGGTAAATGTATGTTTTAAAGATTATTTTTTGTGAAAATTCTTGTGGCTTTGAGGCCCAAGGGAGGAATAGATGGGTGTGAACAGCAAAAAAAGATAAACTAACAATTATGCCTAGGGTAAAAGTGTAAATTACAGTTTACCTTGGCAGAAAGCATGTGCATGGTAACATTTTTTATGAGAGCTATTTGTATTTCCAAGAGCTGTGTAACGGTTTTTTATCCCTCCGAATGTCCTTTTGAGGTGTGCATTTCCTACCAGTCAGCCTTATGTGACAGTGACATGGGGATACAGTTCTAGGATCAAATATTTTAAGTGATCAACTAAGCTACTGTCAGTATGTACCTGTGCAAATGAAAAAATAGAGAATAAACCGGGGTTTAGAGCTTTCCTCAGATAATTGAGTGACAGCATTTGGATTGGATTTCATAAGGAATCGTGCAGTTGTGTTATATAAGAGACATGGAACACATTTGCTGCCATGTACCATGCCTGCCTCCCCATCCTTCCACCTCTTGTCTCGTCCACAGTAAGCCTTGTTATTAGTTCTCAAGGTGCCAGGAAGATACATGCTTAGAACCTCAGTCTTGAATGCTATTTAAATGTTGGCCTTCCTGGGCGCCTGGGTGGCTCAGTTGGTTAAGCGACTGCCTTCGGCTCAGGTCATGATCCTGGAGTCCCAGGATCGAGTCCCACATCGGGCTCCCTGCTCAGCAGGGGGTCTGCTTCTCCCTCTGCCCTCTTCCCTCTCGTGCTCTCTGTCTCTCATTCTCTCTCTCTCAAATAAATAAATAAAATCTTTAAATGTTGGCCTTCCTACCATCTTTTTAAAAACCATCAGAAAATATTAATTAGATCAGTGAACCCAAATACAAACCTTCATTCCCACCACCCCTCCCCCAAGATAACATAACAAAAATAACCTAATGCCAACACGAGTTGGGTGAAATAACATAGACCACCTATTTTGATTTGGCATTATGTAAAACCATTTTAAAAATCACTGAACTAAAGTCAGAACACCTGAGTTCTAATCTAGTGCTTTTTCAACTCTGGCTGCTCATTAGAAACATCTGGTGAGCTCTCAGTACCTACAGATGCTAGGGACATCCCTCCCTCTCCCCCAGAGCCTAATTCAGTTGGTTTGGGGTGAGGATCGGTAATCAGTATTTTTACAAGCTCCTCTGTGAGTTCACTGTTCTACTTTCCATTCTATAGCATTTAACTTTTGCGAATTCCTTTCAAGAACTCAACCCCCCTTAAGCTTCTATTTTCACTTTTCTAAAATTGAAGCAACACATACCAATCCTGTTTGTCTCACACAGTCATGAAGATCAAATGAAGAGATGATTTTAAAACTTGTGAAAACTAGGACATGCTGTACAAACGTGAGACATGATGATGATCAGGTTAGCTTTCTTGTGATTTAAAGAAGTCAATTTGAAGAAACCTTGGGAAAACTTTTTCCTCCCATCTCCAGTTTCTTTGATTTTGTACACTGGCTCCTCGATAAAACTTCAGTCTATTTTTACTTAAGTATATACTGTGTACTTGTTTATGCAGCATTAAACATTAGTTTGCTAATTGATTTCTGTCAAGTCAGTGTTAAGAACAGATAGTGAGAAGTGTTGACTTGTGTATATGTATGTGCATGCATGCGCACACGTTTGTCTACATAGTATCTGGGAAACACTCTTGCTAGATTTAAAGAGTGGATAGTGATAAACATATGAAAAGGCAATTGGCCAAAGCATGTCATAGTTTATTCATTCATCCAAAAAATACTCTTTTGAGGGATAAATATGTGCCAGTCCCTCTGCCAAGACATAGAAATAGATGACATTGTCAACGCCCTCAAGGAATTCACAGGCAATTGACAATGACAGACAAGTAAACCAACACTTATAATACAGAGTCATGAATGCTGCAATTGAAGATTTTTCAGCATCCTGACGAGTCTGTAAAGAGAAGTGAAGGGCAACAGAATGTGGTCAGGTAAGGCATATGAGAAGATACGAAGAGGTGAACTGTCTTGAGGGATGTACAGAAGTAAGTTAGGTGAAGGAAGGGCATGGGTCCTCCAGGCTGAGGGAAAAGTTCAGGAGGAGAACTGCTGGAATGTGGCCCACTCAGAGAAGGATATGAAGTTTATATAATAGCATGTGAGAGTGTATCTGGGGAATGTATGGGTTTACTATTTATTCTGAAGGCCATGGGGATACATTTTATTTTACATTGGGGAGTATAGATTAGATTGCTTTTTGGTAAACTCCAATAACCTGGGAAAGGGAGGGAGATGGACTAAAAGACAGGAGAACAAAGCAGTTCATCATTGATGTAGTCCAGGCAAGAAAAATGATTTGAGACTGAACTTAAGGCAATGGTAGTAAGAAGGAATAATTTAGTAGATTGAGCCATTTAACAGAGTAGAATCAATAAAATTCAGTTACAGATTAATAATAACCACATTAAACATTTAAAAAATAACACCAACACATGAATGCTAGGATATTAAAATGGGATTGTAGTAGTCCCAATAGTGGCCCCCCAAAGATGTTCATGTCCCAATCCCTGGGATCCAACCTGTGAATATGTTACTCTATGTTGTAAAAAGGACTTTGCAGATATGATTAAGTTAATGATTTTGAGATTACCCTGGATTACCTGGGTCAGCCTGATGCAATTACAGGGGTCTTTTAAGAGAGCAGCAGGAGGATCAGAATTTCTGGTAGGAGATGTGACAGTGGAAGCAAGAAGTTGGGGTGGTGCGAGGAAGGGAGCATGAGTTAAGAAATCTGGGTGACCTAGAGAAGCTGTAAAAGATAAGGTGAATTCTCTAAAGCCACCAGAAGGAAAACATTCCTGCCAACACCATGATTTTTGGACTTCTGACCTCCACAACTGCAAGAGAATACATTTTTTTAAACCTCTAAGTTTGTGGTAATTTGTTACAGCAGAATTGGAAGCTAATACAGGGACTCTTCCTGCCATAGTGTCAGTGGAGAGGCAAACAGAATAGATACCAGGATACCAAAATGAGTGTGAGACAGACCCCCATCCTCTTGCATATATTGACAATTGGAGAAGTTGCCTTTGGGAGGGGATACTTTCTAATCACAACCTACTGAAGAATGCTTCATAGGTATTATTTGTAGAGCTTAGAAATAGATATCCTCCAGTTAGTTAGGAGGAACAGAGGGTTCACACCTGATTCTTGACAAGGACAGATGTGAACTGGGTTCCAATATTACCTAGGCATTCTAGACAGGGAGGGGCTAACTGACCACTTCGTTGTGCACCAAGAACAATGGTGTTATATAAGAACTGAAACCTTTGGTTTACTACTCTCTTTCTGTTCACCTTATCCAACACCCACTAATCATTGAACCCAAATAGTCCTGTAAACTTCATGCCTTCTTGCAACTGCTGTATGACTGTCACCCTACATTTCTTTTCATTGCACTTGGTGTTACAGTCTCAATTTCTAGGACAATATGTCCTCCCCATTTTGCATTCTTTCTTAATGTTATTGGAGTACATCTTCAAGTATTTTTCCTTAGAAAGGGTATCAGAAAACTTTTCTGGGTACTTGTATGCAGGAAGGCATTTTTTTTTCTCCCTCCCTCTCTCCATAATTCAGCTGGGTATAAAATTTCAGGTTCAACATCATTTAACTCCAAAACTTTGAAGATACTGTGCCATTTTCTTCTAGCATCAGTAATGAGATTCCATTCTCCTTCATACTCCTTTTAAACTCCTGTTCTTTCATACTGGAGGTTTTCAAGAAATTATCTTAAAATCTTGGCATCAGAAATTTTATAAAGTATGTCTAGTTGTAAGCCTTTAAAAAAGTCCTTCTGCTTATCATGATGTGGTTCTTTTGGTTTGAAAACTACCCTTCTCCAACTCTGGATATTTTATTCTACTTCTTGTTTCTCCTTTTCTTTTTTAAAAAAAAATCATTTTCAGGTTTAGTTATATTGATATTAAACCTCCTAGAATAATAAGAGGTTTTCTAGAAAATCTCTAAAATCTGTTGTCTATAAAATTGTGATGTATTCTCAACATTTAATTTTCTATTAAATTCTTTATTTCAAATATCATATTTTTAATTTCCAGTAGTTATTTATTTTCCTTCTCATCTTTTCCCTAGCTGCATATTTTTGTTTTATGCATGCATTATTATCTTGAATCTCCCTGAGGATAGTAACCACTATTTAAAAAAAACAAACAAACTTCTCTTTACTGAATCATCTCTTGTTTAAGATTAGGATGCAGAAGGTTTATTAGGGCGTATCCTTGGGATCAGCATCTGGGGCAAGAATGAGAAAGATATAGGATTGGTCAGTGGGAGAAATTGAGCTGCAATGTAATCTCTCTGGAGCTCTCAGCTGAATTTCAGGGAGTTTTTTTTTTTTTCAAGATTATTTTAGACAGAGAGAGAGAGCACATGAGTGGGGTGAGGGGCAGTGGGAGAGGGAGAGAATCTCAAGCAGACTCCCAGCTAAGCACGGAGCTCAGATCCCAGCGCAGGGCCTGATCTCACGACCTTAGGATCATGACCTGATCCAAAATCAAGAGTCGGACACTTAACTGACTGAGCCACCCAGGGGCCCCTGAGTTTCAGGGAGTTTTGAAGCTGGGATAACCCTACAGAGTTTCCCCAAGTTGGGGTGAGAGAGCCAGGACTTTGTATCTCCATGTTGATCAGTCATTGGATTTGGGCCATAATCTTGGGTTGGGTGGCTGTCCTCAGCCAGTGCAGTTACCTTAGAACTTTCTGTTGGCAACTCTGCCAGCAACTAACTGAAAAGGAGTCTGGTTCATCTCAGCATCTACCACATTTTTCTGAAGGTTTTTAGGTTCTACTTGCTCAGTTTTTATCTTTCTCTTTTATGCTGTTGTTTTTTCCCTCAAATGTTTGGTGAGTTTAGGTTTTTATTTATATGTATGAATGAAAGTCTAGGCAGTTAACATGGCTAACTCTATCTGTGTCTACAATAAGGCTCTTCCTTGAATGAGAGGACTAATAGCTCTCTGTATGTGATTAGGGCATGTAGACTGGCAGGACTCACTTTAAAGACACTCAGGCAGGGAATTATCTGGCAATTCCAAATGCCAGAATAAGGGCAATCTTATTTTGGGGTGCTATCTCTGCTACATGTCCCAGATAATTTTAAAATTTCTTTAGAAATTATCTGATTTTGGGGCGCCTGGGTGGCTCAGTCAGGTAAGCATCTGCCTTCAGTTCAGGTCATGATCTCAGGGTCCTGGGATCGAGCCCCACATCTGGCTCCTTGCTCGGCGGGGAGCCTGCTTCTCCCTCTCCCTCTGCCTGCCGCTCCCCCTGCTTGTGCTCTCTCTCTTTCTCTGTCAAATAAATAAAATTCTAAATAAGAAAAAAAAAAGAAATGATCTGATTTTAAGCCCAGGAGATAAATGCTAATCCCATATGCCACATATATCTGGTGTGGGACGGTTGGAGTGGGGTTCCTGAACAAAGAGCTGTCCATATTCCAGTATTGCCTAAACTTGCTTTTCACAAAATCACCTGAGACCCTTGTCAAAAAGCCAGAATTCTAAACCGTATTGCCAGACTCACTGAACCAGAGTCCCCAGAGAATGGTCCTGAGGTTCTCTAAGTTTACAAGAACTCCATGTAATTTTATGATCAGCCCAGGTTGGTAACAGCACCTGCAGACAGTCCTTCAAGCCATCAGCTTCCCCATCTACCTATCAATTTCATCTCCACTTCCATTTTTTGTATCTGCTCCCTTGGAGTCTGTCTATTATGGTAGCTTCCACCTGCTTCCTGTCTTACAGCAAGTTATCAAACTCTCTGGTCTTCCTGTTCTTAGGCCTGTTATCAGTTTATTCCCTTTTGTACTTCTTTACTGTTTCTTCAATGGGTTTTTAATAAAGAGGGAAGGTAAACGTGTGAATTCAAAATACCCTCTTAAATGAAACCTCAATAACCACACTTTGGAAAAATCTCTGAGCCAGGCTATTGCTAATGTGCAATATGACAGATTGGATATGGGGATAAGGGAGATAGAGCAGTCTTGGATAATCCTCAACTGGCTGGTTTTAGCAGTTGGGCAAATTTTTATGTGTTTCACTGAAAAGAAGAATTAGGTGGGAGGGAGGAACTATTTTACTGGGGAAGATAATGAATTTAGTTTTTTACATGTCCAGTGTAATATGAAGGCCTAGGGAAGAGATCTGACCAGAAGCATAATCTGAATCATTTATTAATTCATCCATTTGCATATATACACCTTCTTAATATATACCAGGATATGGAAGTAGAAATATCTTATAGGGCGTAGAAACAAATAACTAAGAGTGCATGGTAACTCAAAGAAGTACCAAACTCAGACCTGGGTGATCAAGAAGGAAGTGACATCCAGGCTGACAAATTGTATAAGTCTGGCAAAATTGCCTAGACAGATAAATTATTTTAGAAACAGTGAAGAGCCTGTAGGAAAGCTGAGAGCCAAAAAAGAATACCAATAGGAATTTCTGTATGACTAGTTCTTAGCAGAAAGAAAAACAAGAGAAGAGGCTGGAAAGGCAAAGAAAAGTAAGATGATGCAGAATCGTATACAGTGGGTACAATGGGAAGCCACTGAAGAGTTTTAAATAATTATCCCACAAGTGGATCTGGCACCTTGGAAATGAGTGATATCACCCAGTGGTTCTCTAGCTTTGGTCTGCATCAGAATCAACCAAGTAATTTGGCAAAAATGTACTTAGTATGTGTAGTATTGTATTAAGCCCTTTACATACATAGCTTCTTTACATAAATTATTTCTTGAACCTCACAATCTTGGAAGTGAGTGGAATTTATATTCCCAAGGTCACATTGCTAATAAGTGCCAAAACTGAGACTTGAACCCAAGCATTCTGGCTGTAAAGTCCCTGCCCTTATTCCCACACTGTGTTGCCTCGGGATAGAAGCATTGTATAAAATAGACCCTTGGATTTCACAGAGGACTTATGATGAGGCCTTTGAGAATGCTGAGATTTACAGTGCCACTATAGGAAACCATTTATTTCCTCCCATATCCAGAGAATTTAATTCAGGAGTGTGGAAGCAGGCCTAGGAATCTGAATCTTAACAAGCCTAAAGATGTTTTGTGGCAGATGGTTACCTGACCCCGCTTGGAGTAATCTGAGAATAGAGAAGAGGTCTGAGGTTGGCCCCTTAGGACAGAAGAATCCATTAAAATGACTGAAAAGAAATGTCTGGAGAAATTGGAGGTAAACTTAGAGTATTGTTATGGAACAGGAGAGAATTTGAAGAAAGAGGTCAATAATATTACATGCAAGAGGCAAGAGAAGCTAGGTAAGGGCTAAAAAGTCCCCTTTGGACACAGTCAGTGTTCACTGATAAGGCTGAGACTTTTCCCTCCAAATCTATGATTCCCACTTCAGAAGAGCTTCTACTTCTGGTTATCTGCACTGCATGAATCTAAGCCTAGAGATAGTTCCATTTTTCTCATAGTTTTCCCTCTCTCTTAGGAGCAGTTAGCACACTTTGGGAAAGTCATTTCTTTATAGCTTATCTTCGTAGGCATTGAATTTCAACCAGAGCATACCTATGAATGGCAGACTCACTTAAATTTCTTACAGATTTGCAGATATGCTCTGGGATTTGACCCTTTAAATAGGCAAAGATTATTTGTTTCAGTAAAGTGCTGCTCAAGCAGCAGTCTCTTTACATTGAAGATTCTACCACCCATAATAATTGAACTTGAAGAGAAGAATTGAACTATGGTTTAAGAAAAACTCTGTGTCTGTTTTTAAATGTAGGCAAACAAAATTCTCACAATTGGAGTGTAAGCTGGAGGTGGATAATTCTTTGTTTTGGAGTATTTAATGCTTTCGAAACAAAAATAAACAGACTCTGCTTTGAGGTTATACTGGTTATTCAGGCACTTAAGGTAAGTGATTTCTTTGCAACATGCTAAAATGTATGTGCCTGATTCTTGCTGGTTTTTACTGGGATTGAACCTCAGCACAGAGTTATCTAATAAAAAAGTGTTAAAATCTGCACTTAACTTACTCTCAATTATAGATGTCTATACTGCAACTTCCAACAGCTCCAGTTTCTTCCTAGTAACACTAAACATTTCTTCTAAACTGAATTCTAAGCCTAAATTAATTCTTCTTCAGCCATTCTTCCATTCTTATTAACTAATGCATTCATCTTAAGTTAGAGGCCCAAATTCTCAGTCTTGGAGCTCACTTAGAAATTTTATGATAATAAAAATAATTATTAAGCATCTACTATGTTTGACATTGTGCTGTGTTCTTTGTGTATCCTTTAAGCCTTGCAGTTTTGGAAATATAAATACCTCTATTCTCAAGATCATATAGCTAGTTAGTGTCAAAACTGATACTTGAACTGAAGGATTCTGGCTGCAGAATTCTTGTTCATACTTTTGCACTGGGTTGCCTGCAGATAGAAGCACAGTATATTAGACCCTTAAATTTCACCAAAGCTCTAGAAGGGGCCTTTGAGAATTCTGAGATTCACAATGCCACCAAAGGAAATCATTTACCCTAAAAACATCAGATGCTTCCTAAACTCATTAAGAGCTTGCTGGCCCTCCTGTGGACTAGCTTTATCACCCACTATATGCACTGTACCTAACATCATTGTGGATTACATGGTAGACCATTGAGTCACTGGCTCTCGTTTATTTATTTATTCAATAGTTGTTGAGGATCTGATGAATCTGACAAGGTCTTTATCTTTATGGAGTCTGTATCTAATGGTGGGGGGAGACCAGGAAGGATAAATCTATAAATATCAGTCTAATCTGTTCCTTTGTGGTTTTCATACACATATACATGCTGTTGAGGTTGTAGAGTCCATTCAAAGAAAGAGGCATTTTATAGGACGTGAGAAGAGGTTAGTTTAAGAGGTTGCTAAAGACTAAGCGAATCCTATTTGGAAAGGGCTGAGAGGAACCATCCTAATCAAATGGAAGTGTCAAGAGAAAATGTTGCTCTTTGGAAGGAAAGAAAGAAATCATGTTAAGGAGGTGTTATGCAATGAATTTTGAGATATTAAGAAAATAACATCTAGACCACTAAGTTTCTTTGATTTGCATATTCCTGTCAGATAAGAGTTAGACTACCCCAACAATCACTGGACATTTCTGTAATAACCTGAGGTAGCATTTCAAACTTCCAGAGAGAAAGGGAGAGTAATAGCCGTCCATTTTAGAGTCTGCTTCCATCTATCCTGCCTGTGCTTGCCTTCCAGTACCATTCACACCTTCTAAAATGGCCTCTCATTCTTCAGGAGAGTTTGGGGGGTCACAGTTGTTTATATCAAACTCTGAAGATAAAGAAGGATGAGAACTTACACTTTTAGGATTACTGCCATTAGAAAAAAGTAAAAAGTGGGCAGGAGGATGGGTTACATAGGCGATGAGCATTAAGGAGGGCGCTTGTTGTGATGAGTGCCAGGTTTTGTACGTAAATGATGAATCACTAAATTCTACACCTGAAACTAGTGTTGCACTCTATGTTAACTAACTGGAATTTAAATAAACACTTGAAAAATAAAAAAAATACAAGTCTTTGTAAAAAAACAAAAGAAGAAGAAAGTCAAAAGTGACTTGCTATTCTATTGCTTTTATTAATCGTGGTATAGAGCTTATTGTTTGCATCTAACTTTAAATTACTCCATGTTTTATATTTGGATAGGGGTTTTAACTGACTTTTTAGAGAATTATTATGAGACACAAAACTATTTTTAATAATTCACCAAAAAATCTGAATGTAAGGCCTTTTAATTATTTTTATGATAATACCTACTGGAAATACAAATCAATTAACTATTGTTAACAATCACCATCAGCCAACCTACTAGAAATCTTAAAATAAATGTTACCATAACATTCCTTTTTTAAAAATGTGAAGCATAATTATATCTAGGTTATTTTCAAGGCAGTCTATTTCAATTAACTTTGTTCAAATTTATAAATAGAATTACTTTTTAAAAGAAGAAATTTAACTAAGGACATGATAAAGAATCAAATAAACATTTTGAACTTCAGAAAAAGTGATTTTTCTCAGGAATGTATGTAAAAATTCTCATTTACATTTACACTAAAGCTGTGGATAAACAATTTTTGTAATACAATTTAGAAATTGTTTGAAGGAAACAATACTTTCTTTTTTACTAGAAAGTTAAAAATAAACTTCACTGTTACGTTTATATCTTAATTAAAAAACACTGTAATTCTGGAATTGATTCTGGGTTTTAATTCTCTTTCCAGTACTTACTAGATATATATTCCAGGACAAATCTCTTAATCTAGTAGAGGCCTTATTTATTTATTTATTTATTTATTTATTTATTTTATAAAATGGGGTTAAGCATAATTATTTCACAAGCTTGTTGAGAAGAAAGATTAGATAATGTATACAGTGTAGGCAATGTATATAAACTAGGAAATTCTACACATAAACACACAGACATACTCAAAACACTTCTTTAAAGATTGGCTAATGATAATTATAGAAGAAATATTCTATGTTTTAAGATAATAAACTCCTTTAGGAATTCTACAACTCAGTGATACAAGGAAGGGGAATATATTTAAATGAAAATGCCCCTGTACTATAGCCAGAACAAGGCATAGCCCATCCAGGAATTACGCTGGACAGGAGAAAGATTTCTTCAGTGGGACATGCGTGCTAGATTTGATCTGTTTAATTTTGAATAACCCTTTAATATTTCATACAATATTGACTTTATAATAACGTGTTTATTTAAATTGATAGAAAGTAATTATCAAACTTCTCCCCTACCCAGGCTACTTACTTATTTAATTGCTGGACAATAGCTATGAAGTTAGAGATTTTTAAAATTTTTATTTATTTATTTAATTTTTCTTTTTAAAGAACGTTTAACTGAGCCACCCAGGTGCCCCAATTTTGTTTTATTTAACTTGCTTGCATTTATGGAATCCCAGCCTCACATGAAGCACTAGGAAGGATTATTGGGTGGGGATAGAGGCAAATCCATAGAAGATATCATCATTACCCTTTAGGAGCTTGAAGGAATGCACATCACCACTTGAAAAAGAGGAAAACACATTTATGGATGAACATGCCAGTGACAGCAAATTGATACAGAAACTGCTGGCCTGGAAGAGATGACAGGCCCAAATATTTTTAAGTCAGTTTCTGCTTGGGTATGGTTGGTAGCGGTCAGTCACAGTGTGTCTGAATGGTTGTGGAAAGCATGATTTCAAACTTTCACATCTCACAACTTATCTTGCTTCTATTCCCTTTCCTGTTACCTCTGTCCTATAAATGGACAAATTGTACATTTATAGGGTGATTTATAATTTAGCTTATATATTTTCATACTTATTCCAAGAAATTACATTTATTCTTTTCTACAAAATAAAGACGGAAATTTACTCTGTCAAATCCTACCGAAGAATAGTTTATTGTATCTAGACTAATTATTATAGTAGTTGCGTTAGACCGTGACTATTCTTTTATTACACATCATGAAAAAGTTCCATTTGATTCTGTTAAATAAATAATGTGATTGACTCTGACCATACTTTTATTTATTTCATTTTTAAATTTTAATTCCTGTATAGTTAACTTGCAGTATTATATTAGTTTCAGGTGTACAATATAGTGATTCAGTAATTCTATATATTGCTTAGTGCTCAGTGCTCATCACGATAAGTGTACTCTTTAATCTCCATCACCTATCTCACCCATTCCCCCCACCCACCTCCCCTCTGTTAACCATCAGTTCTCTGTAGTTAAAAGTTTGTTTCTTGGTTTGTCTCTCTCTCTCTTTTTTTCCTTTATTTATTTGTTTTGTCTCTTAAACTCCACATAGGAGTGAAATCATATGGTATTTGTCTTTCTCTGACTGATTTATTTCACTTAGCCTTATACTCTCTAGCTCCACCCATGTTGTTGCAAGTGGCAAGATTTCATTCTTTTCATTGCTGCATAATATTCCTCTGTGTATGTGTGTGTGTGTGCGCGCGTGCGCGTGTGTACCACATTTTCTTTATCCCTTCATCTATCAGTGGATATTTGGGCTGCTTCCATAATTTGGCTATTGTAAAGAATGCTTCAATAATCAGGATGCATGTATTTCTTTGAATTTGTGTTTTTGTATTTTTAGGGTGAATTCCCAGTAGTGCAATTACTAGATCACAGGGTAGTTCTATTTTTAACTTTTTGAGGAACTCTGTGCTGTTTTCCACAGTGGACGCACCAATTTGCATTCCTACCAGCAGTGCATGAGCGTTCCTTTTTCACTACATCCTCACCAACACTTGTTACTTTTTTATTTTAGCCATTATTGTTGATATTGTTGATTTTAGCTATTCTAACAGGTGTGAGATGATATCTCATTGTAGTTTTGATTTGCATTTCCCTGATGAGTGATGTTGAGCATCTTTTCCTGTGTCTGTTGTTATCTCTATGTCTTCTTTGGAGAAATGTCTGTTCATGTCCTCTGCCTATTTTTTAATTGGATTATTTGTTTTTGGGTGTTGAGTTGTATAAGTTCCTTATATATTTTGGATAATGACCCTTTATCAGATATGTTGTTTGCAAATATCTTCTCCCATTCAGTAGGTTGTCTTTTAGTTTTGTTGGTTGTTTCCTTTGCTGTGCAGAAGCTTTTTACTTTGATGAAGACCTAATAGTTTATTTTTGCTTTTGTTTGCCTTACCTCAGAAGACATATCTAGAAAGGTGTTGTTACTGCTGATGTCAGAGAAATTACTGTCTCTTCTAGAGATTTTATGTCTGACCATACTTTTAAAGTTACAGTTTGTCTATCCACAGAACTACACAAATGCCAGGACTTAATTAGGTCTAATAAGCAATTCCTGGTAGAACCTACCTCATCAGTCAGGATAACGTAGGTGAGGTCCCAACTTTTGGTCTCTGGCCTCTTTACTTTAAAAATTATTGAGGACTCCCAAAGAGCATTTGTTGAAGTGGATTATATCCACTGATATTTTTTCCATATTAGAAATTAAAATCAAGAAAATTTAAAAATAGTTATAATTTTTAAATAACAATAATAAATCCATAGCATGTTAATATAAATAGCACATTTTTATGTAAAATTACTAAATTTTCCAAAAACAAAAAAAATCTAACAAGGACAGTACCATCATTACATTTTTTTTTTTTTTCAAATCTCTATGCACTGGATTCTTACGTCAATTTCTGCATCAAGTACGTTGCAACATCATACACCATGTAGAACCTTGGAAAACTCTGCTTTGCACTTGTGAGGAAATGAGAGCAAAAGGGGAAATAACATCTTCATGTTATTATGAAAATAATTTTTACCTCATGGATCCCTTGAAAGAGCTTCAGGAGTCCCAGGGGCCCCCCAAACCATACTCTGAAAACCACTGGGCTAAGTTATACTATGATAATATACAGTCCTAAATCCTAGTATCATTTTTTAATTAAGATTTTATTTATTTATTTATTTGAGAGAGAGAGAGCATGAGCAGGGTGAGGGGCAGAGGGAGAAGCAGACTCCCCGCTGAGCAGGGAGCCCACTGTGGGGCTTGATCCTGGGACTCTGGGATCATGACCTCAGTTGAAAGCAGACGCTTAACCTACTGAGTCACCCAGGGGCTCTCAAACCCTGTATCTTAACAGGAAAGTTTTTTCCTTCTTTCTCAGTCTAATATCCTTTCTGGATCAGTTGGACATTTTCCTCTATGTCACCATAGCCTTCACTCTGGGACCCATTTTAGTGGAACAGAAGCTCTTTAGAACATTGCTGGTAACTGTGACAAAGGGAGAAGGAAACATGGCAAATATGGACTGATTCCTAAATCTTCCCCTGCAATGACACCTCTTACTTAGGCTCATATGTCATTAGCTAAAGCAATTCACATATCGTAGCCTGACTTCATGAAGGCAGGAGGTATAACCCTCCTACAGGGGCAGACAGAGGATATTAGTGAACACTAATACTGTCTACCATGCCCACTAATATTTTTAAGGCACATCTAACTCTGTTGTGCCAAGGCTTTAGATGCTCATAGATTTTGATCTTGGTCAGACTTTAGTAAGGTAATCTTTATCTTTGCCTCCAAATCTGTTCCTTTTCTAGGTTTCAAGAATTTAACAAATTCCTGGCATGTGTTCAGTGTTTAATAAACATTCATCAAATAAATGGACAAATACCTGACAAAATATCATTTAGATTTGGGTATGATATTTATGTGCCTAAAATTCTAAGAATGATATATCCAAATACTGGATAATTTTGGATCTGGAAATGGTCTTATTGGTAATCTAGCTCAATCTCAGCATTTAATAGATGATTCAGTTGAAATGTGAAGAAGTTAAATCACACCATTTTAATCCTTGCAATGGAAATAGAGTTAATTGTGCCCAGTGTATATTTTGGAAATATATTGAGTTTGGGAATGCTTCTAAATAGTCCTAATAAATGCTGAAATGATAAAATCTTACAGATTTCTACATCAGAGTTTCATATTGTCCAATATCTAAAATTTCTAGAACTCAAAAGAAAAATTAAGGTATTTTCAAAGCAACTATAGCTTAAATAATTTACTTTCTCTTGAGGTGCCACTAGAATAAGAATTTCTCACCAAATTTCTAGTTTTTTTACAGGCGTGCACTCATTCTACATGCTACTGTGTTGATTACTTCTACTGTAAAGCCATTTTCTTTTTTCTTTTTTTTTTTTTAAAGATTTTATTTCTTTATTTGAGAGAGAGAGAGAATGAGAGAGAAAGCACATGAGGGGGGAGGGTCAGAGGGAGAAGCAGACTCCCCGCCGAGCAGGGAGCCTGATGCGGGACTCGATCCAGGGACTCCAGGATCATGACCTGAGTCGAAGGCAGTTGCTTAACCAACTGAGCCACCCAGGCGCCCTGTAAAGCCATTTTCTAAAACCAGTTATGCTCATAAAAATATCTTGCAGATGATAACAAGGTTATATAATAAAAATCGCCAAGATGTGGGTGATTACTCCCACCTTCAAAAAATCCAGTCATTTATATTTTATTTTCATTAACTCTAGAACCAAAAGTGGCAACTTAAGTAAAAGAGATTCAATATAGACAAATATACAGTACTGCGTTTTCCCATTATATGGTAAAGTTAATCAATGAGAAAACTAAAAGCTTGCATTCATAATATGCTTTCTTCCCAAGAACAATATATTATTCTAGTTAAACATGGCAGTAGCCCAATAGAGGTAGGTAAGGGACAAATATTCCCTTTTCATAGATGAAAAAAATCAAGGCACAAACAGATAAAGAGAGAAGCCAGAGGTCACAGAGTTATTAACAGAGCCAAGAAAACATGATGATGTTTTTTTTCTTCCAAGATGGTGCTCCAGACATGTAGCCGCTGTAACCATGATTATACATTTTTATAAATAACTAAAATTAGAAAAGCACCTTGGTCAGAGTACCTGGAATGAAACCTAAATCGTGCATATAGCAATTACCTTTGCAGGAAACACGAAATTGCTTCCATTTCAAAAGCGTGCTCTCCCATATTTTATTTTTTTCCTATTTTCTTTGTATTCAAAAATATCTGTTGTCTAACTTAAAATAAATACAAATATAACTGTCATACAAAGTAGCATTTGTGCCTCTAGTACCATTAAAGACCCTCATGTGTGAATGGGTGTTTAATTAGGCTGTATTAGATTAATCCCATGTCTCCATTGGTTATAACAAATGAAAAGACAGTATACACTGTCATGGGGATAGACATTTAAAGTTCAGTGTAACTTTCATGTTTTTCCATGTTGATCGGTCAGCTAGGACTTCCTTTTAATTTGATGAAAATTTGGTTTGTAAATCAGAAAACCTTTTAATTGCAAGAAATGCAAAGCAGGAATTTTTTTTTTTTTTTTTTAAGGATTGACATTACCTTTGTTGTTTGATACATTAAAATAAGACCCATAAGGGACAGCTCTAAACAATGAACTTCATGTAAAATAGATAAAAGCTTGCTCCTTGGGCCTACATAGAAATTCAGACAGAGGCTTGGAAAGAACAACCTAATACTTCTAATAGGATAATATTGCCTAGGTAGCAGTAGAATATTTGTTATAAAAGGTCTTAAATGTCATTTCCTAATGACATTTTGAGGTAATTTTAACCACTTTTAAAATAATTGCATATAGATTATAGTTATTGTATAAGAAAAGACTTGCTTCCAATTTAAACAATGTTGGGAAGTTAAATGTAAATTTAAGTAGTGAAACCTAATTTTTAAATCAAAAATATTTCGGCCGACGTGTAAGTTTTGCTTTGTCACTGTACTGTATTCCGTTCAGTAGAACAAAGACCAGATGCATAATGAGCCAATGTAAATGAAGTCAAATCAGCAAAAGCATAGTGGGGGAGGGGAAGGTATAAGATATGACAGTCGGTATAATGACCAGGGAGTAGAGAATTTGAATGTTTAATGCCTACACATTCAGATTCATTTTTCTGTCATCGCTTTGAATGGGTAGACTGAGGTGCTTGAAAGTCCAGAATGAAAACATCATCCTCCGGACCAAAAGAATTATTAATATTATTTAATAGCACAGATATGATCTGCACTCATAATCATCTTCTTTCTACCACTTCCCCCACCCTCCTCAGGAAGAAAAAAGAAACGTGGTTATAATTAGAGATAATTTGAAAATGCTCTAAGTGTTTATTTGGGGCTTTCTCTCTTACCCTCCTACACTAACATGCCAGCTTCCCATCTCCCAGCCATGATGGAAGCTCAGAACACAATAGAAACACAGCAACAATATGAATTGCAAATACATGTATATCTTTCTGCACAACCTATCTTACTGACTCTTAATAAAATGAGTATCTTCTAAAAAATATCCTGAGCTGTAAATTGCTTTACTACTGATGACGGGCTTTGGAAAAATACTGCACATGCCTTACAATCAACTAGACAGAGTTGTGTTAAACAGAATTGCTTAGCTCTTGTCTGTAAATTACTCCCCTCCCTCTCCAATAAAGGAATGAATCTTGCTTAATAATCTATGCTGCTTAGCATGTGTTATAACTGTACATGTGAAAATCTTTGTATTTTACATATCCCATACTTTAGGACTATAACAAGACTTTATCATAATGTTTTCACATTTAACATTTTCCTACATCGAGTGTGAATTTTCAAGAATACTGACATAAAGATCATTTAAGGCAGTGTCCCCCACCATCCCATTTTCTCTTGTGTGCAGTTCCAAACTATGGCTGTCTTGAAGATATTCATAAATTCATTCCGCTGTCTAGGCAGTTTAACACACAGTAATTAAACTGGAGCTATAAACAGCAAAGCATATACATGGACTTTTCAAATTTCAACATTACATTAAACTAGAGAATATTAATCCCTAAATAAATGCATTGATAATATGAAGGTGGAATTGTATTTTGAGGTGGAGATAGGTGGGAAAAGAATTGAACATTGTTGTAAAGTAAGTTAAATTTGTGGTTTTAGTGCTAATTAAATTATTCAAAAGAATTTGTGTCTTTAGAGCTTAAAAAAGGGAGGAAAAAAACCCCCACCACATTTCTTTGGCACTGGTGATGTGTACTAAAAGGCTTCTGTTAAATCAGCTCCACGAGTGGGAGGAGATGTGTGTTGAGGGTTGGGGAAACACAGGAACCCAAATACTTGCTTTGTAAATATTTAAGCTTTTTTGCAGGTTAGAATCTAAAGAAGAAATAAAATGTTAGCCTTTTACCTTTGAACCTTTTTTGTGAAATATCTTAATGTTACCAAATGTGAATATAGTGAACTTAATCAGTAAATTTGACTGAGATTTATGAACTTTTTCATTCTAAATGCATTTACATATACACAAGCACATATATGTACATAAATTTATTTTATTACATCCATTTTACACAAACTGAACCTTAAGCAGTTGAAGTACTAAAAAAAGCCAATCAGAATACTCTTCATATATCCTTAAGTCCATAAACCTCTTTAAATTGTCTCTTTTAAAAAACAGCTAAATTATGGAAATGCAGACTGCATTACAGAATATTTGCCAGTTATATCTTGATTCTTATTTGAAATTCCCACAAGAATATAGGCATGACAGTAATATAAACCATAGAAACAGGCAAAAAAAAGTAGAACACAGGGACTTGTAAATAAATCCATGAATATCAAGAAGCACAGATGCTAAGATTATGCATTTTTACCAGTACAGTTCTGTGCTTGTAAACTATAAGGCCAGACATTTGTAAGATGCAGTGTAGCAGGTCCTGCAGAGGGAGGGAGTAGCAGAGACACTGAGAAAGGTGGGGAGGAGGGAAGAAGGGAGGGAAAGTGAGTGAGAAGCAGAGAGAGACAGAGAGAGAGATTGAGAAGAAGAGAGTGTGTGTGGGGGGGTTCACATAGCCAGACACAATAACGCATAATAATGTTAACATTCCTGCATGTCTAATGGCTTAAATATGCTGTGTGCCTCGCTGTAGCTCCACACGGCAGCTGATGTCAAAGAATCATTTAATATTTTATCAATAGTCCTTCTTTGAACCCCCCAATTTTTTTCCTATAAAAAGGATCCAGGGTTTCCAAGCACACACACACACACACACACACACACACACAAAATTAAATCTCTTGAATGGCAAAATTTTAAGACACAACATATTTGTGAATTCTTCATGTTCAGCAAGATTCACACCATTTTCCAACATGTCTTACATTATTTACATCTTAGCAGTGTCAACATGTCTTATTTACCAAGGAAACATAAAGGCAGATTTTTAGCATCTTTTTTTTCACATTAGGAATGTATAGCTTTATTTTTTAATGTAAAAGAAACCCATTGATTGAATTATTATTATAATATCAGCTGGACTTTTAGGTTTTTTTTTTTTTTTCTGGTGGAAAATATTATTTTCTTGTTTGACGGATACTATGCCTGTAACAAAGAATGACTGAATTGTCTTAACAAAGAAGATGAAGGCTGTATGTGTTGGTTACAATAGAATAACCACCTTCCAGATCTCTTAAATCCACAATATATGTAGTGTGGGTCCTGAGTGGCTTTTGTTTTCAATGTCTTTTGTAAGCTTTTAGGGTTTTTTCTGCATCAAATGTCAAGTTAATTTACAGGGCGCTATTACTGATATGTTTCCTTGGTTTGTGGTTTTCTGTGAAAGGCAGGCAGCTGAGACCAAGTCTTAGGCTAGGGGGGAGGGGCAGCCGGCGAGCCCATAACACATACACGGTGCCAGGGTCTGTAAATTGGCTGCCTGTATGACAGCGGGCCCAGGGAAACCTCTAGTCTTCATTTGCATGCTGAAGAATATCCAGGATTAAACCGGACTGATTTTCATACAGGATTTAGACCTGACATTTATTATTCGGTTCACAGACCTCTTGAAGGAAAGTTTGTTTTCCACTCATAGATGAAAAATCTTCTAAGATAAATAAAGACTAGCTTAGCAGTAACAGTAAATAAATATCTTTCCTGTATTTCTTATGAATTTATCATATATGATTACCAGACAGATGTTTGCCACCAAATTATTATATTTCCCTCTTTAGCAATTCTAAAGAAAAATATCTATCAAGGCCCAACTCGGTATTTATAAAACGTATCTATTTAATTCTGGAAGTTGATTTTTCATAAATAAAATTTAGAGAGAGACACTTGATTTTTAGAACAAATTAAAACAATATTGGAGTAGTAAAATACTTTGAAATGCTTAATTTTACATCTGCTCCATGTGTTTTTATGAGGACAGAGAAGATTTTGGTTATACTGTAAGCATCAATTACATGCTTTTATATAAAACATGAAAATTATAAATGAATGCTACACATGAACCCTAGCTACCAAATTTATAACATAGATAGTTCATTTTCATTGCCTAATAGATCCATAAAATATTCCAGTGTCTTTTAACATTTAAGTATTAATTGTTTGTCCAGACAAACACTTATAATCCAATACTTTGGCAATATTTTAACTAAAGCTTAGTTTCTAGTATTCAAACAAAATGTAATTTGACACAGTACCAACATGAAGAAACATGGTAGGGTTGCCTTACATTTTCTGGAAGGCATTTTATATGTGGGCCAGAGTAAAGACTACGTGTAGGGATTAAACAGGCCCAGAAGAAATTTAGGATTCCTCATGTATTAATAAACATAACAGATTTTTCAAATGCATTGAAAATATACTTTATATACTTAATAAATGTAAGGTAAAATCATACAAATGTCAACAATTAAATATATTATTGTTTCTGTCAGTGCATATGGGGAAAACACTGTAAAATCTGCTACATATTTGAATTTTTAATGTGTCAGTGGAACTTTTGAAAATGTGTTCCGGCATTTGATTTCTTTATGGATTTTAACTTATTCATAACAAATCTTAAACATGGACAATATAGGATGTATTCATGGAAAATTTTTGTTTGTTTTAATGTTGCATTTTTATTGTAAATAAATTTACATATGAATCACATTTACATCTTCAAATCAATTTATGTTTATACTCAAAAGTACATATTATTAAAGTTTTAGACTGTATCAATGAACTTTTTATAGTGGGATATCAGTATCATTTATACAAATCAGATTATTAACCAGACATTTAGTAAATGAACAAATGAATCCATCTAGTTTTGTCTTAATTCAATTACCGTACATAACATGCACAAGAATAACCAGACTCTTTACCAAAAATTAGGTAAAACCAAAAAGTAGAAATTATTGCTGTGAAAAGATTTTGGTCATCTTTCACGTAGCACTATTTCTCCTTTATGTTTATGTAAATTACAAATGGTAACATAAATATTGTAAAATGTGTCTACACGTGCAAAGTGAAGAGATTCCAGGCACTTAATTTGAACAATTCAGGCTACCCCCCTCACTTTTGCTTGCAATAGATAATTGAGGCAAAAGTGGTTTTCTCTTGAATTATCTGGATGATTGCATCAATTCTTCACTTTGCTTTAGATGTGTATATAGACATAGCAATTGTGTGTCTTCAGAAAGTGCCACTTTAAAAAACATGCAAATAGAGAACACATTCATGTACAACACTGCTACCTCATAGGCTTAATACACCACTGAACTTATTTGTTAATCAGATTGGAATCTTAAAAAAGGGGAGGGGTTAAATATATTTTCCTAAGTAATTATTTCTAAAAGCAACATACAGTGATATTTAGATGTAACATACAATTATATATGCATCATGCAAACTAGGTTTCTTCAACCTTCTCTGGCATACTAATGCCCCAGTATCCTTCATTATTATTTCTATTAGCAGTCTACTTCCACAGTAGGCCCTGCTAATTGTATGGAGAGTATTCACGATGGTGTGTTACCAGGAAAGTACTGAGAAACATTTAATTGTGAAAGTTTGACCCTCAACCTGAAAGTATATGCTTGAGAAAAAGGAATTCTGAATTCAGTTGGTTGGAATGGGGAGGGTCATTTTCAATCAAGCCAATTTTTAATGACTTTATTGTTAATACACTTAAAAATTGGGCTGATATAATGACTTGAGCTCACAGTTATTTCATCTTTTTTAGTGACTGCATAAGAAATAGATATTAATTGCCCCACCATTTAAAATTCTTGATACAATTCACACTTGCTCACTTTAAACTCAAGATGTCTCTCAATCAAATTGTGGGGCTCTTTATATCTTCAATGTAATTAGTATTATACAGTATTCATGACAAACATAAACAACAAGGAAAAGGATTCCTACTTGGTAATCATTGTAAATATGAAATTGTCAAGCTAGTCCTAATTAGTCACTGAGATAAAGATAATATGCAAGTCTCTAAGAGGTGCAACAGACTTAGAATAAAATTCAGATATGCCACAATTAGATTATTGTTTCAAATGCCTATGCTTAATAAAGTTGGTGGACCATTATTTGGCAAATAATTCTGTCAGGCAAGCAGTCATAGTTTAAAAGTAATTAAGCAATTCAGCCTCATCTTTAAATGGTACATGCAAATGTCCATGCTTTTGTTGGTTTGGAAACATGTAAGATGCTTGATAAGAAGTATTGCAGGAGAGAAAATTCACTATATTATACTTTTTAAACTTCAACAGGTAGAGAATCATTTTTAAACTTGCCTTTAAAAACCATTCTAGTAAAGCATTTGATTGTTTAACATTTTTATTATTCAAGTTCTTACCATTTCACACTACTCCCTAGAGAGGGTCCAAGAAAATATTAAAAATACTATAGAAATATAAAGGATAAGATATTTGTCACTCTCGTTTAAATTGATGTATGCTGCTGTCCTATAAACGTCACATCGGATAACCCTGAAAAATTACCATGAATCTCCATAATTACGCATATTCATGATGCTGTTTTGCATAGTGCTAACAGCAGACTGCATGTGGGGTGGGACGTGAAGGGGGGTAGGAGTGATGTGACAGATTAAAATTATTACCAGTATCATGGAAATAGACATAGCAACAGTTCCATTTTGTTAGGTCTTAGAAAACAAAAGCATATCATAAAATTGCCAGTAATTAAATAACTAGAAATTTTTCTCCTACATATTTCATCATAAAAAGTTAACAACGATAAGCTGACTAGAATTATCATTGTTTCTTGAAATGTGCTTATATTTATTATAGATTCTAAGGCACAAGAGTACGTCAACGGGAAGGAGAGGGTGTTTTTTAACTTCCCTTGAGGTAGGGAGTGAGAAGGTGGGGCGATGGAGAATTTTCAAACCTTCCGAAGTACATGGATTTCTTATATGATTCGAATGCTCTTAATGAGCTGAGTGCAAATCCTGTAGGCACAATTCTTCTGATAAATATGAGGACTGAATCATATTCAGTAAACTGTTAAAAGGCTCTAAGAGGAAAGTTGTCTGGTGTCTATCTCAATAGCTTTTTGTGCTGAGGCAGAGAGCAGAGTTAATCAGGGACTCTAGAAGTAATTATCGACAGAGTTTGGGTAATACAAATGCTTGGGTAAACAGCGATTGTTCTTTCCACAAGATTGCGAGTAGAAACAACAATACTGGCATTGTCCTCCACTTCTCATTAAGGGGACTCGGGGAGGGAGGGCTGCACTGCTAGGCGGATGGGAAACTGACAGGCAAACTGTGCTTGAACGACTCTCTCCTGATCCCACTACCACAAGCTCTGGCTTTTGGCATCAGGAGTGCCAGCTGCCTCGGCAGAAGCCAAGCCTGTCATACCGTCTTCACATCAAATCTTCAGGGTACAAGAGCTAGAGCATAGTTAGAGCTTAATGAAGAAACAAATACAAAAGGGAAGATTAGGCCTTGTTAACACTTGCATTCATTTGTTCTTATAGAAACTGCGCTGGATGGGTTGTTTTATAGAACTCATTCTTTTTTTTCTCCTAAGCAGAAAAGTTACATTGAGGATGCATTTTTTTTTTTATATTGTAAATACACAGGGAAAAAAGAAATCTTTCAGTTCCCCTGTAACTATCAGCCAGCAAATTGTTTTGTCAAAAATGCCACTTGAAACAGTGATGTCCATGACAACTGTCAAAATTGGTAAATAAATACTTCTCATTTTTTTATATTAATCATATTGTACTTCTTGCCACATGAAGCATTTCTCTGCATACTTAAGTGGTACCATTGCCTTCTTTTGAAAAATGGGGATGTAGAACTTTATCTATTGTTATTGGATAGCAAACAGTCTCCTCTTTGGGGTGCAACATTTATGTTTCATGGCACCACATTACTTTTATCTTCAAATTAATTGCATTTGAGAAAAAGGAACCATATTTTTGAAGTTCACTATAAACTAGTCAGAAAGTTTGACAGGAGAATGCTACCATTATTTTTTATTGTTGCAAGCAGTCAATCAGCGGTACAAAGGTGTATTGTGCACAACTGCAATGTAAAAACCTATTTGTGTTTACGCTATCTGTCAACCACTGAATATGGCTAAGGTGCATTCTAAATGATACTATTCTAAAGGAAACAAGAACACTTTAATGGAGTAATGTACTTTCTAGTCTATACCTTGTATATAGGGCTTACCCAAGAAAGGTTCATAATGTGGCTCTGAAATTTTGGATACATGTTGAAAGACTGCAGAGAGGTGTGTTCAATATCTGTATCGGGACTGAGATAGTTAATTTTTATAAATTCTCAAATATTTAGATGCAAACTCAAGGAAGAGATCCTTCGTGTGCTTTGCCTTGCTTATGATGGAAAATAGAAATATGGACAGCGGGGTATTCTTTCAGAAGGTAAATTTCTGTAGGCATGTGAAAAGACAATACCCAAACAATGCAGCTTAATTACTAAATAATTTATTTTTTATGAGAAAGGCATTTAAAATATACTATATTCTATTTAAAATAAAGTATACTGGGGCGCCTGGGTGACTCAGTCTGTTAAGCATCTGCCTTCGGCTCAGGTCATGATCTCAGGGTCCTGGAATCGAGCCCCATGTCAGGCTCCCTGCTCAGCGGGGGAGTCTGCTTCTCCCTCTCCCACTCCTCCTCCCCACCACTTGTGTTCTCTATCTCTCTCTCTCTAATAAATAAAAAAAAATCTTTAAAATTAAAAAAATATACTATAAAGTCCAAGTCATTTTATATAAATTGAATTAGCCCAAGGTAATTTTATACTATAGTCATATAATGATGACAGAGAAAGGTGTTATAAATTAGATTTTGTATTCTATGAATAAAGTTTACCATTTGCTGTAAAGCAAGACTCTACCTCTCAGATATTACTGCCAAACTACCCCTTAATATTTGAGCAATGTTACTTGAATTTACATTGGCCTAACATGAGTAAGTCCTTCTTTTTTCCTTTATATGTCCTAAAGAAAACCAGTGTTTTTAGCATGGGGGGAATGGAGCCCCTTTATTCTGTTAGTGTCTGGAAATACCACCAAGTTGGTGTTATGTGCTGAGTTCCCTGAACTCTTCCTGTTTATGGATATTATATTTGTGTGACATGATGTTGTTTATGGTATATAAAACATTCAAACAACAGTGGGCCTTGAGATACTCAGAAGTATCTCATAATTCCTTGTGCACATATACTTCTCAGTACTCGAACTCATGGATGTCACTATTTTAAGGTGACTGCATCTTAAAATGTGAGGTCATGTTGTAGGGAGCTGACCTCATCACAAAAACTTCTGAGATTTGTTACCACGAATTCATTGATTAATCATTTAAATGGCACTTGGTACAAGTGGCGATTCTCATATGCTTTCAGACAAAGAGCAAGCAGTTAAAGACTGAATAATGCTATTTTTATTTGTTAATGTTATTAGCAGTTTCCTCAGTAGCTTATAATTAAACATGACAGGTAGATTTGTATGATGTCTCCAAATGTGTTTAGTTACACAATAGTATTATTATAACTTTTTGTGGTAACAAGTAAAATGAGACTACATTTTTCTTTCTGATCAATAGCACTCCTTTTTAGGATTTTATTAATAATTACTTCAGCATTAATGTGACTACACTATTACATTCATTTCTAAAACTGTCCAGCCAATTTTAGATGATGCAATCAATTATGTATCAGCAGGACATGCAACTAGAGTATGTACAAGAGAGTCTTTACCTCTGGAAATTGTATTGTCTTAAGTATGACATTATAAAATACATATGTGTTTATTTGGATTATTTTAAGACAATAGCATGATAAAAAAGAGTAAAATAATTCATGTTCCCAAAAAGCAAAACCTGACAAAAATATTTGTTTATTATGTTATAATCATCATACGTAAATATTACATATATTTAAATATTTTACTGACAAAAATGAATGCAAGTTAGTTTTCTGTTTGAAAAGGTCTGAAGCTAAACTGAAGTTGTAGAGTTTAGATGAGAGCAATGGGGTATGGGTATTACTATGACATACATTTAATTGACAGTGATCTGGCTCCATTTTGGATTATAAAACATTATTTAAAGAGTTTTATATTTTTATAAAACTTAAGGTTAATTTGTACGGTTTATAACTTAGGTGAACCAAAATAGAAGAAAAAATTATACTTTTAGTTAGATCAGGAAGTATCCACCATGCATTTAATTAAACTTTCCATTTACAATGAGTTGATTTTATGAGCTATATAATGAAGAATGAACTTTTCTCTTTCTCCTTGAAAAATTGTGTTTGGTAAGAATAGAACAATCCAAATGCAACTAAAGAAATTAAATATATAGGAATGTTGAATATTTGGGTGCTGGATAAACTTCTATCAAGTTCTCTCCTTTGAAAGATGTCATCCTTGATCAGAG
Organism: Halichoerus grypus; assembly: GCF_964656455.1. Classification (NCBI taxonomy): domain Eukaryota; kingdom Metazoa; phylum Chordata; class Mammalia; order Carnivora; family Phocidae; genus Halichoerus; species Halichoerus grypus. Next base: position 85,618,382 of record NC_135713.1, read on the forward strand.
CTCTAACAAGAATGAACTTGCTCCATTGCCCTCACTCACTCACTCCTTGACCTCTAGCAATGAGCGACTATCTAGAGGGAAAGGGGGGCATGCATAGGAATGGAATCATAACTGGCCCTAGAGGCAACCCAATTTCTTGTTAAAATTAGAGTCACTACCCCACTAAGAATCCCTTCTGGTTTCCACCCCGTTGTAGAGAAGAGTATGTTTTTTTTCAAGGAGTAACTGACAGAGGGTGGGGGTGGGTGGGTATGTACTCAGAGTTCGCTTAACTGGAATTCATGCTTGTTTTATACTAGATAAATGTATCTTCACTCACTTTTTTTGTCTACAGGCATCTGTATCTAGAGACTTAAAAAAGTCTATTTATCCAAATTCTAGTTTGACTAATAGTTCCACTCAGTTATAAATGCTGCTTGCCTTGTGTGAATCAGGTGGTTGTTTTGGCATATAGGAATCTTTAAGAGCACTGGTGTTGGAGTGAATAGATCTGGGTTCAGATTGCTGGTTGTCTTCACTTGGAGCCATTGCATTGTCTTATTGAACCTCAGGAATTTCCTCCTTACACAGTGACTCTAAAGATTACATAAATATCCATAAAATATCATCTGACAAAATAACTAGCACTGTATCTGAAACATAAGAGCTACCCCAGAGTAGTGGTTGCACTGAAATTAGAATGTGTAGAGTCCAGGATAAATTCAGAGCTGAGTAGTCCTTTAAGAACGGTTGTTTCATCCTGAGAGGGGCAGGGTAGGGCCGCAGAGCCCCTTTACCGTGGTGGGGGAAGAGAGGCCAGGCCCAGTTGGGACTGCTGCTAATGTGAAACTTCTCCCTCTTTTCTTCCTAGCTTGCAAAAGTTGAAAAACTGAGTGCTTAAAAACAAAAAGAATGAAAGTTGGCACCAGAATCCAGTGTTGTTGTGTTTTTCTTTTTAACATGGAAACTGGCATATAATAATCTAAAGAAACATTTGCTGAATAAATACACAAATAAATAAAAGTGAATTTTAAATATGCAAACCACTAAAATTTGAAAATAAGTAATTCCAAGTTCAGTCCATCACCGTCCTTTTTTTTTCTTTTGAGAATAAAAAGTTCAAGGGACTTTAAGAGCGTGAAGGACACTTTAAAATGGTCCTTCTTTATGTTTACATATGTTGAAGGAAAACCTACTTGGCATATATATCTTTACCGAGTGTGTGTACCTTAAAGCACAAAAATAAACCCATATTAATGCATGTTTCTTATACAACTTTTTTCATCACAAATTCTAGCCATAGTCACATATGTATTCATGGAATAGTCCATCATATCTTCATAGTATGAGCATTTATTTAGAATGTTTTCTTAAATAACATAGTCAGATGTTTACTAAATATATCCTTTAACCATCTCCTGAAGATATATTTTCAGACATCACCATATACATTTGGGTTTAATCAAGATGGCTACGTATGTAGGCCAACAAAAATGAGTGCCTCAGCTGTAGGCATTGTGTTGACCTGTTAACCTGAATTTCATTTCTGACTACTTTTGTATTTAAACTTAAATTCCATAACCTATATATGCATGGGGGATTAATTCTCATTTGAGAATTATCATCCTACTTTAAAATAACTGAAACAGCAAAAATAGGTGTTCATTCCAACCATCAACCTTTCAAGATTTGGAGCTTGTCTTCTTGAGAGCTCTTCCACAGAGCAGAGGAAAGAGGCAACTTCGAGTCTGAGACCAACCAGAGGAGTTTGCAGAGGTGCCGCTTCATAATGAGTGGTGGCGTCTGTGGAGTTCCTTTATTCTCTGGAATTCATCAAAATTATACCACATCTATATACATTGAAGTGACATTACAAATATAAAAACTTTCTAAATGATATTTTCCTAGCGGATATAATTCATAGAAATCTCAGTGATTCAAAATAAAACTGGGTAATGCTAATATCTTTTTTCTGGTGTAAAACTTATATTTGGGAAAATTATAAAAATACAGAGTCACGTTAAACTAAAAATAAATATATGACGCAGATAATTTTTCATAGCTGCCAACCGATAGTATCAGCTCACTTACAAGTGGTAATACTAATGTAAGAAAGTATAAATTGAATGTTCAACTTTGCAAACACATCTATAAACATTAGAAAGGGAATTATCTTTCTTTCTAGGAAACGCATACATAAAAGTTAATGCAAGAAAATATTTCTATTTCATTATTTATTTTCCTCATTGCACTTTGATTTTAAGGCCAAAAAGAACCTATCTATATGCTAAATTTTGCACATTTTTTATCTTGGGGCAGTTGATAATTTTAAATTATTATTTGAATATCTGTTTTATATTGGTTATTTTGTGGTAGCTTAATAACCTTTATAATATGATCTTTCACATAATAAATATTTTAACTGAAATATGAAATCAAGATGATGTGTTTACTTTTGTTTCTATAGTACAGTATGATCTGATAAAATAGACATAAAATCATTATCCTACTAAATAAATAAATAATAAACTTTATGCACAGTGTTTTTTGGGTAATAAGCATTTCTCACAGTAGCATGTTCATTTTAAAGATATTTTCTTATTATATTTTAAAACATATGTGACCTTCTCCTGTTAGGAACTTACTGAAAAATCTTTGCTAACATTCAGTTTTTTCAAGTAAAAGACAGATATATCCTACGGAGGCTTTTTCCCTCCTCTGTATATTGTAAAGGACTTATAAGGACAAATTTAATCAGGCAGTTCAGTATTTATAGTATATAAACACTTAAAATAACCACAGAGAAACAAGAGGATAGTTGTGTCTCACTTTTATTTACTTTGAAAAATAGTATATCACACAACAGTTTTTACTGATGATTAGGACTCACAGACGTGCTAGTTAAATGAAGTACATGTGTTTAATAACAAATTTGTACTTATTTATGTTCATAATTATACAGTTAATATTTTTCTTTACATTGCTTATTTTTTGCAGATATTACATTTTCTGTAGAATGAATTGCAATGGGCTATAGTGCTATAATATTAATAACGCCAAAAAATATATTAGCTGTCCTTCCTACAGCACATGCATGCCAATTTCTGATATTACTGTTCTGTGCTGCATACACATGGTTATATGTTTCTCACCAATCAAGATCTCCTCTCTTTTCTACCTCTCTCTCTCTCTCTCTCTGCCCTTGTCTCTCTTGCTTTTCTTCCTCTATTTCCTCCAGTCTTTCCCTCTCCCAACCCAGTTCCCTTCCTTCCCTCCCTCAGTTCTTCACTGCAGAGTATAGTGAACATATTAAGAACATTAGTTGTGCTTGGGCTTCTAACCTTGCTCAACTCCAGCATTAGCAAAGGGATTCAGTTTCTTGAATTCATTAATAGTGTTTTGCCACAAAAGGCTTTGTAGTTCTCTCCTGAATATTGAGCCTAGCTTAATAACATTCCATTTATGTTAAAGACACATTTAATCTGTAAATGTGACCTTTAGAAGAATTCTCTTGTTTTTCATTAAAGAAACACTGCATTACAAATATTAATTATTCCTTGATGCCGTATTTTAATTAACTAATCATGTGCTATTTGCAGCAATAAAGAGTGTAGTAATGTATGTGCAGTAATGCTGTGTAATGCAAGATCGATATCAGAGAATCCACTGCTGCAGAAAAGACATGTTTTGAGTATCTTCTCTGGATGAGTTTGCTTATATGAAACATTTTGTCTAGAATGATGCTTTGTTTTGCCTTTTTTTTTTTTTTGTATTTTTAAATGCCAATGCAGGTCTGATTAAAATGCTGAACATATCGTTAGCCCCATCACTAATAAGTGAACGTTCACTGATGCATATTAGCAAGGTCTAGCAATGTGGTAAAATTGTCACTTAAGTGCTTGGAATCTGAACACAGAAAATGACAGGCAATGCCGAAGGTCCGGCTCCAGTGCATGTCTCCACTGTAGCTAGAGTCACTGGAATGGTGAAACCAGTTTAGGTTCAAGGTCGCTGCTGACATTCAGCTGTCATGGCTTCATTGTCTGCAGGCCTTCTCTCCATTGACACATTCAAGAGTACTTTATAGCAACCACAAAGAGCCAGTCAATTGATACCATTACACTTCATGCACACACAAACCACAAGCCTGTTCAGGACTGTTGATACAGTCTAACATTTATTCATTAAGGGATCTATTGAAAATGCAACTTGCCCAGCCCCACTCTTAACAACATAGACTTACTTGTTTAGTCCAAACATTTAGCTACGTCTTTTTCAAGTTTTGCACAGCATTCTCTAATTGAGGTAACATTATCTGCATTTTAATGCTACACCATTTATGTCCAATGAAAGATTACCTGAACAACCCTGCCATTACCACACTAGTTTAAATACGGGCAGTCGTATAGAAAAAATATACACAAAAGATGTAAGCAGGGGGAAAGGGAGATATTTATTTGTTCTGGGAGTGCCACGGAAATCCAATTGCTCAGAAATGAAATAAGAGTCTGGAGTGAAAGGAGGGAAAACCTAAGCTTGGGTCAGGGAAGAGGCAGTGATTAGCTCCATTGTTAGGAGCTCTTTGAGCTTCGTTGGTTGTAAAGAAAAACCCACTAATGAATCTATTGAAGCTTGCCAGAACTTTGTGTGGAAGACAACTTAAGTTATAGTGCTTATCTAAAAAATGGTAGTAAAGCATGTGGATATATAAAACAGCACATATGTCTCTTCATTAACAGCTTGCCCATAAAAACGAAAAAATTGTTTAAAGGTTGTATGTTGCACAAATACCCTATTTAACACATATATGTTTAATTCAGTATTTGCAGGTCTTAAAAAAAATCACCTCAGTGATGAGGAGATATGAAAAAGTATATTCTATTTAATAGTTAAATGACAAAGAAATAGGCAGTAATATAATGTAGTTAATCTCTTCTTGGTTTTCTACCAATATTTGTAAAGAAAGATGGGCTTAAAAGTCAAGTTAGAATGCTATTTCATATTTTGCATATTTTAAATATGCAAAGGATTACACTCATTACGGAGTGTAATCAACTGACATTAAAAATAATAGACTTTGGAAAAAAGGATCAATATGTCCATGTTCTGCATTTAATAAAAAATGTCTATCATACTTCCATCATATATGGCATCTCTAACATAGAATTGAGTTCATTTTTGCAATTTGATATAATATGAAATTATATATGCCTATTTAATTCTACAAAATACATTGCAGTGTCTCAAATAAGGCTAGCATTAAAATAAGGATTCAGTTAAGCGCAGTTTACGGGAAAAAATAATTTTGGCCAATCACTTGGTCAAGATCATTGCTAGTACCTGGAGAACTTACACTGTATAATAAGTAGAAATAGAACATATGCTTCTGAAAGTTTTGCCTTAAGTTTTTCCAAATATTTTAAGTGTCACGTTGGTGAAACAAAATTCAAACAATGGATGAGAAAAGGTCCTCATCCTCCCTACATCCCACCCCTCACTCTCAAACTCATCCCTGGTTCCATGACTTTTTCACAAGAATGAAGTTTGTTACTTGGGAAGCATGATTCTCTGCCTCTGAGAATTTGTTTTATAAGTAAGTGAATGTTAGGTCAATGAATTCACTCATTTTTTTTCATGAGCACTAAAGCATTATTCCTCCAAAGCATACTATTTTTGGGCAACAGGAGTAATCACGAAGCAGAATTCTTTCTTAAAATGCCATGGGTCTTTTTTACTTTGGGCACCTCAGATTTCTATCTAAGGCCCTGGGAGACTTTTTTTTGGAGATTATCTTGTAGTTATCAGAAAGTTGTCTCTTTAAACCCATGTTCTTATAAGGGACGATACCATTGCCATGGTACTGAGCAACCTTTCTTCAGGTCTTTATTAATTATTCAGTGATCAAACTAGGATGAGCAAAGGCTAAATACAACCAAATAAAAATGTGTGATATGTAGGTGCAGTTTTTCTCAAACCCAAACCATTAGAAATCCATTATGTTAATATTTGTTACAAAGAATGTCTCTATTTCTGTAAGATTTTATGTCAGGAATTTTGACTTACTATTGATCAGTAGAGGAATTTCAGGATGAGAATTGCAAGAGCTATGTCAAAAAATTGAAAAGATAAAGGGAAGGAATACTACATTACAGATGTACACTTAACCTGTTGTGTAGTCTGCACAACAACCCTGTGTGTTTGGGGATTATTATTATTATTATTATTATTATTATTATTATTATTATTTTATGAATACGAAGAAGATTTTTTAAAATTTAGCTGAGGCTACAAAGCAAATAAGTAGTAAAGCTGTGATTTAAACTCAAGATCATATTCTCCTGAAGCTTAAACTGCATGAGTACTTATTTCAGCCAAAGGACTTTGGTAAAATCTGGCTGGTTTGCTGATGCCATTTAAGATGAATACTATCTTCTCTCTTTCTGCCTCACTTTTTTTTTTTCAGATTCACTCCCTATAATGAGCTTTTCATCTTGTCTTTCTTCTTCTGTCTTTCCTTTGCTCCAGAGAACATTGAGGATTGATCATCTTCCTTATCAGACACCTTCCATATCAGCTTAACAGAAGCAACTTCACTCACAAGTGATGATGGTCAACCTATTCACAACTCTTTCTACTGGATCTTTTTCCTCAAGTAAAGTATATCAGTAGAAATCTGTCAGTCCAGAATTCTGGGTCTCTGTAAATATTATATAAAATCATTATGACATGTTACAGTCGTTCAAGCTTCCCTCCAAAACTCTCTCATTGATTTTTATTAATTTAGCAGATTTTTTTCTGGGAAATTTCTTCTGAGATAGGGAAACAAACTTTTATAGTAAGTTACCCTATATTTTCAGAATCCAGATGAAGACATGTAGGTTAAGTTTTATAACTTGTACCACAATAGACTTCTGCATATTTTGTTCCTGTGTGTGTGTGTGTGTGTGTGTGTGTGTGTGTGTGTGTGTAAACTTTCAGGCACATCTTACCTGTCTAATATCTAACCATCCTCTATTCTTACTACTCTTGTATGGAAGAATTTTTAATATGCTTACAACATATTTCTTCAAGAAAAATAAGACTGCTTACATGCAAAGTCCTCACAAAAATATCTTGGTCATTTGCTTGACTATTCCCTCATTTAAATGGCAAAGAAATTAGTCCATTTGAAAATTATAGAGGAGATAGTGCTTTTTCACAGACACATTTACTTTCTCTCATAATGCAGTTTTTTGTTTGTCCAGGTCTGTTTCCACAAACTATCCGAAATAGGACCTTACCAAAAAATGACACCAAATACTATTCAAATAATAGCAGAAAGAGAGCAATGACCAGGATGATTGACTTTCATTCTCAAACTTTGCTAAAACCACATATATATTTTTACTTTTAAGGATATCCTTTGGTCAAGAGCTTTTTGAAATTATATTAAATTGTATATTAAAAAACAGAATTATTTTTGGGAACCTCTCTCCCTGTGTAATTTTTATTTTTACTCCTCTCTGCTAATACACAGAGCAAATATTATGTAGCATGGTTACTATCAGTATTTCCGCCCTTTTTGGTGAAAAAAAATTTAAGTCTCACAAATAGCTTACAGAAAAATAATAAGCTCTTTTAAGAAAGTGAAATATGCTTTTAAGATATGCTTTCAGTTAATTTCTAATCTCGAAGGAGGCTTATTTGGTGGTTGTTCCCTATAATTAGTGAGATCAGTAATCAAGACAACTGTGATTTATTTTACTAGGAGAGCTCAGAGACTGAAGACATCTGGCCTAGACCCGTCTGCTGGTAAAATTCAAAATACACCTAAATCTGCTTTGTTACATGATTCTCTTCAGAGGGATAGGAGGAGAGGTGATGTTCTCTGCATAAGGACAATTCTGCAGTGTCAGAATCAAATAATATTTGTTTTCTGACAGCAGAATATTGTATCATATTTCTAAGGACAGTAAGCCCTTGGGTGGACATCAATGAATACTAAACACTAATTGATCTGATACATCCATATGCACATACACAAATACACATGGTGGGCTGTAATGGTTGAAAAATTACATTTTGCTTCCATTAAAAGATCTGTCACTTTTAGGTCAGAGAGGGATTTTGGAGGGGGTAACCACCCACAATAGAAAACTATCCTGACAATGGTGGTGTTTTAGGGTTGTTTGTTGTTTGGCTTGTTGATGATGCTTAGCCAAGGAGACACTTCCTTTCAGATCCTGTCTCCCAAACCCCAGGGCTCTCTTCTGGGCAGTTCAGCCTAATGGAATTACGCCTGACATGTTTCAACTCTATTTCTTTATAAAATAAACATAAAACAATGGTTTCGATTTCTAATAAAACTCGGGAAACATGTGGGACTCCAACTTTCCCTGTTCTTTACACATCTGTAAATAAAGCGCATAAAAGAGGAGCCCAACAGGATAAATCAACATAAATTTGAAATCCACTGCAGCATATTAAATGGCGCAGTCTCAGTCAAAGACAGGCTGACCCCACGGCTTCGTGCAGTTTGAAGCTAATTGTTTGCGTCAGGATGGGAACGTCTGGAAGTCCATGGCTGTATCCCACCAGTAAGGCTCCAGTAACTGAGCCGGCCCACAGAGAATGGACCCACTTTGTAGCGACACAGCGGGCTCAGACACCACCTATTCTGCTCTCCAAACTGTCATGCATAACAACTTTATTGTGCTAAATTGAACTTGAAAGCAACCAAAGGCTATGAGAAGGAGAGGCTATGAGAAAAGCGTGCTGTCAGCGCTGGCAAAGGCTGACCTGGAAAGTAGGCTCAGAGACAGGGGAATAAAAGACCAGGCCCCATGAACACAGCATATTGTTTCATTTTAAAGTATGATTCCCATACCAGAGAAAGTAGCAAATGTGATGTAAATTTATTTAAATAGATTCGACCGCTTAAAAGTTTGCCAGCCGCTCTTATCCAACTTTCCCAGCTCTCTGATTCGTTACTTACAGTGGGAATATAATGACATATAGTCATCATTGTAACAGCTTCTTTGCAGGGGCACAATGATGATTAATAGCCAGCAGCAAATTTTCACATGGACTCTGAAGCACTATGGCATTAAGCAGCCAAACAGTCCCAAATCCCCCTTTTCTGTTCCACTGAAAAGTCCCCTCCTTGTACCTTGCAGATAGGAACAAAGCCTATCTTAATTCCAATCAGCTTTTCCTCATTCAAAGGGACCTTCTCTTTTTCATAATTGATTCATGTGCATTTTTTAGTGTTTCACTGAGCTGAAGCCACTTTTCTCCTTTCCTCTGTTCTGCCCCCACACCCGCACCCCTCTTTTTTTTGAGGGGGCGAGGAGTGGGAAACATTTCAACAACAACAACAACAATAAAAAAACGGTGTGTTTTTTCTTCCCCAAATATTGGCTAAATACATTTCTCAGTTAGTATTCATTTGTGTTGTACATTTAAAGGGTTTAAGACAAGACTTAACTCTTGGATTTCTTCCTCCTCGGAAATGATTTTGGTTATAAAAAGTATGAGCTCACTGAAATAACTCTGGTGGGAGCCCTCTAAGGATGCCCTGTTTGGCTGGGGGGAGTCTCGGGGGCTCTCATTCCCACAAGAGACTCACAGTTGGAACAAGGACAGAATCCCTTGCTCTGGACGGATTCTTTTTCCCCCTCTACGTTGGGAGCCATTAAAAAACGAGCAAGTGACCAAAGTGGAAGGGAGCAAATGAAACCCTCCTAACCCTCTCTATCCTTAAGTATCATTTTACCCCAAGTAATCTCACATTATAATTATTTGCAGAAGTTGCTGTGCTACTTGTAGACATGCTCTCTCCCTGTGATAACGACAAAAATGACATCAGCCAGTGCTGTCTTGGATGGGGATTTCTACATGTAAACTCCGTTTTGTGTCTATGCTAGTATAATGACCACCAAGGGCAGAGTGTTAGTAGTTATGCTTCGTGTATTTGCTTACATTGCCTACAATTTTGCCCTCATCTTGATGTGGAAGTAGGGTGACCATATGCCCCTGTTTGCTCAGGACACACCTCATTTATGTCTTTTGTTCTTATGTAACTATTAGCAGTGCTCTCCTTCACTCTCAATTTGATTTGAGCAGTTTGCAAAGCCCATACCTTTTGGCTACTAAAACTGTCCTGAATGACATACAAACCATAAAGCTGGGTTGTCTCTTACCCAGGTGCTGTGGACCGATTTACCCTATTGCAGTTTAGGGGAAAGAATCTCACTTGGAAACCCTGCTGCCCATGTAGCAGCACTGACTTTTGTCTCGCCCACTTTTAAGAGGTCAGCTGACCCTATCCAGCTTCTTTGATACGTAGCAGAAAGGAGGTCATTTGCTGAAATGAAAGACACATTGCAAACCAGATTTTAAGTGTGACACTCTCCTTCAGCTGGGTCACGGTTCTCAGTGTGAACCAGAGCAACACAGTTCACTGGTCAGATAAAAATACTATGCCATGTTTTTGATAATGACCTTTCTCTTGCTTTGGTGTCTTCAAATGGTTAAATGAAGAATATGTCAAATTGATAGGAGGTATTCTGTTCATCATGTTCACTCTAGTGCTTATGTCTTCTCATAAGAAAAGTAACATGTGAAAGTGGCATTATATATCTATACTGTATTTTTCATCCAAAAATCTCATACAGGAAAGTGTCTTCTAGTCTTTTGGTTGTAGAACCAAAGTGTCTCGGATAGTGTTACAAATCCATATGGTAATCTTCCTAAAGGCTGGATTTTGCATTTGGATTTCAGAGTTAACAGAGAGATGTGTAAAATCATCTGCGGGCAGAGAAGTCCCTACTGACTAGGCCACCAAGGAGGTTTGTATGTGTTGTTTATTCCTGAAAGTATATGGAATAAATGGACTCCTGATATGCTGGTTTCAGAATAACTTTAGTAAGAACCTGAAATTTCTCATTTTCCATCAAACCACAGCCCTTAGTCAAATACCAGAAGGATATGCACTAAGAATTATGACCTTAAGTTTTTTTGTGTGGTTTTTTGTTTTTTGTTTCTTGTTTTTTGTTTTTACAGGAGCACAGTCCTTTAGTAAAACCATTATTCTTAGCCAAATTTTGGTCTATCTGGTCTTTATAAGTGCATTTTACTCCCCTTTTAGATATTCTTTCAGAAATGAAATGAGTGGAGTACATGAATGATGTTTTGTGATGTACTCTTATGTCTTCATTTTCTCATACTGTTACCATTCTAAAAAAGTATAATTAAGATTTTGATAAGAACCATTAGTTTTGTTAGATTATGGTGTTGAGTCTGGCTATGAAATTCCCACATTCATAAAGGACTTTGTTTTTTGCTGGCTAAGACAAAATTTTTAAATGCAATTGCCTGTGGGACTCTCAGATAAGTTCCTTCTTCATCTCTGAGGTTGATAAATTGCTAGGGACACACAGAAGGACACACTGTGCTCATCTTTTGTACTGGCACCATTTGAGGAACTAAAGGTCAGGGTGCCTCTTTAGGACTTTGATTTGAGATTACAATGCTGCCCCTTGCGTTGCTCACCTTGTTTTAGAATATCATAAAGCACTTTTCTTACAGTAGAAAAATCTCTTTATATAAATAAACTGAGGCCCACTGTTTTTACACAGACAGAGCTGACTTTTTTCCTACCCAGGCCTAATTCTTCCTGGATGCCTAAAATATATACTTTATGTGCATACACTATCTTGACTCTAATCCCAAGCCAGCTAAACAAATATGTCATATCCAGAGTGATTATTATTACCTGGTGTGTACATTTAAGAATATAAGATCTCTCTCTTTTTTTAAGATTTATTTATTCATTTGAGAGAGAGTGAGTGTGCATGCACACAGGGGACAGAGGGAGAGGGAGAGAGAAACCCAAGCAGACTCAGCACTGAGTGTGGAGCCCAACTCAGGGCTCCGTCCTATGACCCTGAGATCATGACCTGAGTCAAAACCAAGTCAGACGCTTAACCGACTGCACCACCCATGCGCCCAAGAAATATAAGATCTCTTAATTGATTTTTATCCTGTTCTTTGATGTAATCAAACTTTTCAGTCTCTACTCTACTTTTCCAAATTTCTCTTTCCTTCTTTTATTTGCTAATAAAATTCTGGCTTCTTTTCCCATTATCATGGAAAAAGAGGTTCAGAGAGAGTGAGCATATCCCCATGAGATGAGTCATAGTTGGTCTAAATTTTTCATCATAATTCTGTTCTCCTTTGCCAGGGTTTGAGTTAGAGATGGGCATGTGACTCACCACACTAAGGCACATCATAATCAAATTGCTGAAAACCAGTAGTAAGAAAAAATTCTTAAAAGAGCCAGAGAAAAAAGATGTTTTATATAGAGGAAAAAAGGAAAGGATGAGAATAGATTTCTCTTTGGAAGCAATGCAAGAGAAAACAGTGAAGCAACATCTTTTCAGTTTGAAAGACCAAAAAGAACTAAGGAAGGCAGGGAGGAAGGAAGGAAGGAAGGAAGGTCTGTCAGCCTAAAATTCTATACCCAGCAAAAATAACTTTAAAAGATAAAGTTTTTCAGAGATACAAAATGACCCACAGACCCGTACTACAAGATATGGTAAAGAAATTCCTTAAGGAAGAAAGAAAACAAGACTACATGGAAATGAAAAGCACTGGAAATGGCTATTTCATGAAAATTTTATTTTATTTAATTTATTTTAAAGATAATTTAAACCTGGCAACTGACTGGTAGGTGCTATATAAAGAACTCTCAAAACTCAACAGTAAAAAAAAAAAAATTCAATTATAAAATGTGGAAGAGCTATAAATAGACATTCTGTTGAAGAAGATCTAGAGATGGCAAGCAGGCACATGAAAAGATATTAACATCATTAAGGGAAAGGCAAATTAAAACCACAATGAGCACATCTATCAGAATGGCTAAAATTAAAAAAATAGTAATAACATCAAATGCTGGCAAGGATACAGAAAAACTAGATTATCCATACACTGCTGGTGGGAATGTAAAATGGTATAGTAGCCGTTTTTAAAAAGCTGAACTTGCACTTACCATATGAGCCAGCTATCACACACCTGGGCATTTATCCCGGAGTAATGAAAATGTACATCCATACCAAAACCTGTATACACATGTTCATAGCAGCTTTGTTAACCCCAAATTGGAAACAACCCAAATATCTATAACATCTGAATGGATAAGTAAATTGTGCAATATTCATACAAGGGAATAACTATTGTTATGCACAACATTGTTGTGAACTACTGATATGTATAGCAACATGAATGAATCTCAAAGTAATTATGCTGAGGGAAATAAGCCAGACAAAGAGCACATCTTGTAGGATTCAATGTATATAAAATCCAGAAAATGCAAACTAATCAACAGAGACAGAAAGCAGATTATTAGTAGGTGCCTGGGACTGGAGGGGAAGAGATGGGAGGGGGGGATTGTCAAGTGATATGAGAAAGCTTGTAGTAGTGATGAATAAGTTCATTACCTTGGTGGTGGTGATGGTTTTATGGATTTATACATTTGTCAAAACATCAAAAATTCACTTCAGTTTATTGCATGTCAGTCATTCTTTTAAAAAAAGTGTAACAATAGAGGGAGAGTCTAGTCCATTCCCCCTTTGAGACTACCTTAACTAAGAGAATATGGTAGACTTGAAGTTGTGTGGTCTCTAAAATTAGGTAAGGAAAGTCCATGCAGCTTCTCCCAGTTTATTTCAGGATGCTCAACCTAAGATACTTACTGAGCCATCATGTGGGAAATAGGGCTACCCTGAGTCGCCTCTGCTAGAGAGACCTCATGGTGAGACCACATGGAGAGGAAGGACCTGAGACTAGGAACAGATAAAGAGCTCCTCAGCCAGCATCCCTTTATCAAGCTATCTGAGCTGTGGCCATCATGTGCTTGCAGCTGCAAGAGAGAGAGATCCCAAACCAGAACCATCCAGCTGAATGCTGAGAGATAATAAAGGAGTGCTCTTACTTTTTCTTATTGTTTTTAAGTAAGCTCTGAACCCAACATGGGGCTGAACTCATGACCCTGAGATCAAGAGTCACATACTCTACCAACTGAGCCAGCCAGGCCCCCCAGGAGTGTTGTTGCTTTACAACATTAAGTTTTGGGACAATTTGTTACACAGCAATAAATGACTAGAATGCCACCTATTCTGTATTTTCCATGTTAACAGTACAACTTTCATTCTTTTCAGGAAAAACTGTTTTGTGTTAACAAATGAATAAATGTAATTTGTGTTTTATACATTTTTACAACTTTCCATTTATAGAAATTTGCATATCAGAAAGAATTGTCATCATATATATCCTAGCTTTTGGTTTAGAAAAAATAGAGAAACCTTATCTATGAATTAAGAGAACCACTGGTTTCAGTTAAAACTGCTCATATTTAGCTAACATCAATCAATCAGTCAGTCAACAAACTACTGAATGTTGGATTTTGATGAGAATACAAAAGGTATCTAGCTTGCCATGACCGCCAAGAATATATCACGTGGGTAGTAAAATAAAGCCTTTTTGTGGTAGGATGTGGTAGAATGTCTTCATGGAAGAGGAAGAATTTGAGCTATAAATGCTAAGTTATAAATACCAAAGTTTGAATGGTTTTTTAGTTACTTCATTTTGTCTCAAAGAAAACTTTATTGTGCATGATTATCCTATTAATATTAAGCATCAGGAAATACACCCTGAGAATCATTATTTGCTAGTCAAACCATTTCCCTTCCACAATTTATCTACTTCCTTCAACTCAATGTATATTTTTCAAACACTTTAATTTGAAATAATCTTAGCAATGGGACAATTGTAATACAGCTAATGGATAAACAGGGGTGCTTCTTAATGCAATCATGTTGAGAGGTGATAGATTTGATATAAATAGTAGCTAATAGCATTAACCTGTGTTAGATCTAGAGAACAGTTTCCAATGTTTTTGCATTCAAAATCTATTTAGTGGAAATATATAGTGGAAATTTCTTTGGTTTGGGTCTAGTAAGCCGAGTGGTCCAGGTCGGTGCTGGAGCCTGCCTGTATTAACTTGCATGGGCCAATTGTTATCACCTCTTTCCAATTCCAGCCAGAGTGGGAGTACTTATACCACAGAAATGGCAAAAGCTACAAGTCAGACCTCCCTCTACCCTGCCTCGTCCCATCCCAGAACAGATTGCTAAAAATTTATCAGCACAACCCTGCTTAAACTTTCAAGTCTTTGGATACAAATCAATTTTAGTAGGTTTCTCTGAGTTGGAACTGGTTTGAAAGGTGATGAACTATATTTGTAGGTGAGGCCAATGCCAAATGAGAGATGATAAGAATGAGTTCCTGGGAAGGAAGAGAAGCAGGTAATCAGTTTTTAAGAAAGTATTTATCACAGTGATATATATTTTTTCTTTTCCAGCTTCTGCCCATCCCTGTGGGACAAAAATGTGACTTCCTGACTTCTCCAAGAGTGGAAAGAGGGAAATAATGGCCAACGAGGTAGTGGGAGTTCTCAGCACTACTAGTTCCAGGAGCATAACAGAGGCAAGCCTAAAGCTTCTGTATGGGAAGGATTGTATGGATGAAAGAGAGGTCTGACCATCAAGACCCCAAAGGCCTGTCTTAGGAAGTTGTAACACCAGGAAACGTACCAGATAGTTTGGTGTGAAGATAGAATAGTAAGTGTTAAGTACTGAGGCTGAGTTGAAGGATACAGGATAACATGCACTGTAACTAGGTGCTAGTCCATTTTTTTATATTTCATTTTGTTTAATATCCCTTTAAAGTATGATGTACGCATTAATAAACATTAAGGTTTTCATATCACTATTTTAGGGGGAAAAGGCAATTTTTGATAGAGAAAACTGGAAAAATACTTACTCTAAATCCTCAAATAACCCCTGTGGTAGACCATAATAGGAGAAGCAGTATCCCCCAGCTTGTGAGGTGTTCTCATACTGCCTATTAAGAAATCAGTGGCCTCAGAAGTAAATCCAGCCCTACACAGGGTGACATATGATGGAGAGACAGAATTTAAGTTGGCATGCTTGTAAAATTTGATTTGCAATTTGAGAAACAAAACAAAACAAAACACTTTGTGGGAGAATTAAACTGAAAGACAATGAAGGATTTGGGAGAATTGTTGCTGTGTGAGACATTTTCTAGGAAGGTGATGGTGATCTGGAATTTTAGAAGCAGGTTTGAACCATGATCAGAGATAAGCATATGTCATAATCACCATACTTGCATGTATGTGGGTAATAAAATGTAAAATACAATGATTTAAAATGTTTAAATGTAAAATACAATGATTCCCATTGTATTGCTCTCCAATCTCCTTTTAATTGATTCCCCATTTATCTGTTTCAGGGTCCTACTTGGATAAACATATCTGTTGCATTATTAAAATCCATTCATCTCTGCATTCTAAATAGGAACCATATCAGAAGATTACAAACATTGACCCTGAAAGTATAAACAGTGTGGTAACATGTGTACAAGAGTGAGTATATGGTTTGCAAACCTTCACAAATAGTTTTCCAGTTGACAGGCCTAGTAGACAGCATTAGTCCTCCATATCTCCTGCCTATTTTCACGTGTTGCTTCTCTGGGCTATTGCCTCCTGATACGTGTTACTTCCCTACACCTCTGCACTATTTCCTCTTCTCATTGGCATTTATAACTCCCAGGTTTGTATCGTTTATGGATTTCATTCATGTACCATTTACCTTTTTTTCCAAATAATTAAGCCCAGAATTACATTAGAGCTTGCTCAAGCTGCTTGCCACTTGGATAAATTATACATCATGGCTTCTCCAGTCAATCACCATCTAGCGTTTTCAACATTCTGCAAGTCACTTAGCTTTATTAGTTGTATTCTCTGGTAGCCCTCAGGAGAATGAGGCTTACCCAGGGAATCACGATAAGAAAAATATGCAGCAGTTGATTTTTGTTTTCTTTTAACATTTCAACTTGAATGTTTCTCCAGTGTCTTTTTTGTGAAAAAGAATATTACTATCCTCTTATCCTATACTGGTCAACACTATTATTTTGGAAATCAGTAAGATGGAAAATACTTTGGGCTTAATATATATAAAGAAATATGGAAATCATTTTCTTATATATTGCATAACATTACATATATGAACAGTTTAAATTTTAAAATTCAGGCAGTTAGAGAGTAGTTCTATTGATTATGTGTAAGTTGTTTTTTTCCTTTATTTGGGACTTGTTTAACTTGTAGCAAATATGGAGTATTTGTTCACTACTATATCCCCATTACCTAGAGCATTGTCTGACATAGTAGACACTCTGTAGATATTTGTTGAATGAATATTAATAAAATTGACTTAAAATTTAATAAATATATCCTCTTTTGATGATAAATATTGGAATATAAATTTTATGAACATAGAAGCCCTGTCCATATTTTCTGTTGATGTCTACTACTTAGCAAAGTGCCTTGACAATATAGTGTGTGTTCAGTAAATGAGTCTCAATATTTCCAGTAGATACCACACAAATAATGTGTCTAGCTTAGTGTGAGCTCCCTAGCAATTTACATAGTCAGTTATTTGAATCACCGTATTGTTTCTCCAAATATTCTAGTATATTCAATATTTAAGGAAAGGCGAGTCACACATGTCCTATGGCTTCAATAATTGGCGCACCTTCAACCGTAGAGTACCCGTGTTTGAAACCATAATTTCATAAATGTAAAAATTCTTAATTATTCTTTTTTAGTCATTGTGTTCTTATTGTAAAGCAATACATAGTGAAGAAAATGTTATTTTCTTATTATAGAAAATTTGCAAATCAGTGATAAATAAAAAGAAAATCACTCAGAATTTTTCCACCCAAAAATAGCCATTGAAATTTTGGTATCTAACCTTCCAATTGTATGTGTGATGTACATATTTACAGATATTATTACTATATTACATGTAATTTTGGCACTTGCTTATTCCCCATTAATTTAACATGAACATTTTCTGATGTTTTAAATGTGGAATTATTTTAATGACCAGAATCATCTTTTTCGAGTCATTGCGTGGTTGATTTCTTCTTATTCTTCATGTCTCCCATTTTTCAACCCCCGCTAAGTGAGGCTTCCTTGATTACCACCCCAAGTGGCCACAACTCCTCACCCCAGCTTTTTTCTATCATGTGAAGCCTGAAATGTGTCTTTATTCATTATTGTACTCCCAGTGCCTAACTGGTGCCTGACACTCAGTTAAATATTTTTGAAAATAAATAAATAAATGAGTGAAGAAAAGGATAAAGAAAATTCTGTTGGTAAGTCTACCATAGTGACTTAATGCCCCTATTTTTATACATTAGGTTATTTATATTTCTTTTATATAAATATCACTTTGATGTATTTCTCTGGATAAATTTTTTTGCACATCCATGATTTTTTTCTTAGTTTATATTCCTAGAAGTAAAATTGCTGGGCTAAGGATAAGTAAATGTTAAGATTTTAAGTAAGTATTACCAGAAACTTTGTGACAACTTACATGCTCATCAAGGGTATTTCAAATTGCCACTTTACTCAAGTCAGAAATAGATTTTTGTCATTTTAAAACAGTATTATTAGTTGAGAAATTTTATGCCATTTTAAATAAAATTTCTTTGATTGTTAGATATATCTAATATTATATAAGCATACAATTACTTTCATATGCTTACTGGTCATTGTCATTTCTTCTTTTCTTTTGGTTAATTGTTAATGTGCTTACCAATTTAATATTTTGAATTTATGAGTTCAATATATACTGAGAATTTATTTAATTTCTTGATATTCATTTTGTAAATATATTCCACAGATCATGGTTTCTCTATGACTTTTATTTATTGTATTAAAATTTCCATATGATGTAAACTTTTAAACATACACAAAAAAGTAGAGATAACACATATATATACATTCATGTGTGTATCACCCAGCTTCAACTGGGTACCCAGCAGGTACAACTGGATATAAGGATCAAAAAGATCTCATTAAGATCCTATTTCTTTTTCCTTTGCTTTTATCCTCTTTTAGCTGTATTCATAGGCAGTTATCAACTCGCCTAATCTTGTTTTACCTTCCTATGCTCAATTCCTCTATTTTACCTCTTCCCACCTCCTGATTATGTTGAAGAACACCCCATACATTGTATCATTTAATCTGCAAATATTTCAAAGTGTATCTCTAAAAGACAGAGACTGTCCCTCCTTTTTTTATACTTTTTACTGACATATAGTTAACATATTTTTATTTTTAAAAAGTTTTTTTAAAAATTTATTTATTTTTGAGAGAGTGTGTGAGGGTGTGAAGGGGGGGGTAAGAGGAAGAGAGTCTTAAGCCGACTCTGGGCTGAGCGAGGAGCCCAATGGAGGGCTCGATCTCACAACCCTGAAACCAGAGCCCTGAGACCATGACATTAGCTGAAACCAAGAGTCAGAGGCTTGGGGCGCCTGGGTGGCTCAGTCATTAGGCATCTACCTTCGGCTCAGGTCATGATCCCAGGGTCCTGGAATCGAGCCACACGTCTGGCTCCCTGCTCAGGTGGGAAGCCTGCTTCTCCCTCTCCCACTACCCCCCTGCTTGTGTTCCTGCTCTAACTATCTCTCTCTGTCAAATAAATAAATAAAATCTTAAAAATAATAATAATAAAAATAAAATAATAAACTGGGGACTCATTTAAAAAAAAAAAAGAGTCAGAGGCTTAACCGACTGCCCCACCGAAGTGCCCCTATATAGTTGACATATTTTTAAAAGACTTTCCCTTTTCCACATAGTCTCAAAACTAAAATAATAGTTTATGATATAAAACAAAAATTTCAATTTATTTTATTTTTTTAAAGATTTTATTTATTTATTTGACAGACAGAGACACAGCGAGAGAGGGAACACAAGCAGGGGGAGTGGGAGAGGGAGAAGCAGGCTCCCCGCGGGGCAGGGAGCCCGATGTGGGGCTCCATCCCAGGACCCTGGGATCATGACCTGAGCCGAAGGCAGACGCTTAACGACTGAGCCACCCAGGCGCCCCAAAAATTTCAATTTTTATATAACTTTGTTCTTTTTCTTTAAGGTTTCTGCTTTTGTTATTCTTAGAAAAACTTCCCTTACTTTATGATTTACAAAAATTTTTGTAGTTTCCTCTAGGATTTTAATACAAGTCTTTTGCAGATGAATTAATTAAAAAAGAATTGAATCTCATAACTCATGCATATCACTCAATATTATAGTGTAGAATATATTCTGGAAATATTTTAAAATTTATTTTTATAAAATTAAACCATATTATTTTATAAATAGATAATTTATTGTAATTGTCATTCCATGTCAATACATACTGACTGATATTATTTTCTAAAGGTGCATAGTATTTAATTGTAAAACCATATCATAATTTCTTTTCCCAATGCCTTAATGCTGGATATTTAGATGGAGTAAAATTTTTTCACAATGTAAATTATTAGTTAAATTAATTAAACAAATATTGAATCCCTCTGGTATGCCAGACACTGTATATGGCACTGAAGATACAAAGGTGAGAAAACATACACACACACACACACACACACACACACAGTGCAGATTCCTTTGTGGCATAAGGTTTATTAAAGTAGTCACATCGCTTCTCGGCCTTTTGGCTAAGATCAAGTGTAGTATCTGTTCTTTTCAGTTTAATATTAAAGTAGTCACAAACACTTTTGTTCAAATATTTTGTACCATTTTTAATTGTTTTCTTTGGATAAATTCCTAAAAATGAAAAATCCTTTTAAAAAAGTAATTTTTATAAATACTGTTAAATTTTCCTACAGAATTATTTTGACATTTTACATTTTCACCTGCACTATATTAGTGTTAGTGTCAGGTATCATTGCTCTCTTCAATCTTTGGTAATCTCATGGGTGAAAAATGATTTGTCACTGTAGTTTTACTAATACTAAATATGAAAGTATTTCATTTATTACTAATGACATTAACTTCTTGTTCATATGCTTACTGAACCTTTGTATGTCTTTTTTTGTGAATTACCTGTTCATGTTCTTTGCACATTTTTTCTTACTGAGGTGTCTGCCTTCTTATTTTTTATAATTTTGTTTTTTCAGTTTAAATATTTATTGCTTCACAATAATGGTTACTTATAGAGGTCATATATGTAAAACCACTAAAATCTTTTGGCTAACTAAAATGAAGTCTATCTGCAATAATCATACCAATGCAATTTAGAGACTTTCTAAATTGTTGAACAGTGTCTACATAAATATCTTTATACTGGAAGATTCAATTGAAGGCACCAATCTATGCATAGATGAAATGCTTCTTTAGAGGTAAATGTAAAACAATTATAGTTTTGTGTTGAAAGAAGAAATAGTGGTTGTAGAATTGTTAATGGGTTATAGAGTGTTCTGGTTTAAAAATGGTAGTATTGGCAGTATTGATAAAAAGTCATTGCTATCTGCCAGCTGTCATATTATACAAAATGATGTTGAGAACTCAGAATAATTCTTAATGTGTGTATAACAAAAGTCACCAATGCAATTAGCACCCTTGTGAGCAATCTTAAGAGAAAAGCTCAAGGATTGAATTATTGTGGGTATAAAATACATTTTCACCTGTGACACAAATTGGTATAGAAACATAGGCTTCCTTAGACTCTCTCTAGTTGGTGAGTAAGGAACTGATTTCAGTTTCTGGGACCATTAATCTTTTACCTTTTATGGGTAGTAAATTATCTTTAAATTAAAACAAACAAACAGTATACCTGTCAGACTGTATCTCAGAATAAACACAGGATGCCAACAACTTGTAATTAGGACCTCTAACCTGATCTACTTAAATGGCTTTGACAAGTAGAGGAACGAATACCAATTTTCATTTTCAAAGAGGGAAATAACTTTTAATCAAAAATTTGAAAAAAATGACATACTTTCAAATTTTTTCTACAAATGGTATATCACACTGAATTTAACCACATTTTTATACATAAGCTGAGTAGTTATCTCTTGTGTTTATGTCACATTTTTGTTGCATTTGTTTTTATTTTTGTTTTAATATCTCATACCCAAGTTAAGAGTAGTAGTTTGGAGGTGGACGTGCTAACATTTTCAGCACATGTAGGGTCAGTAACACCACATTTTAAACCCTATTAATTGTCATCTTGAATGAGTGATGTCTTGAGAATGTTCTGCCTGTCCCCTACCCAGCATGATCTGGTGGCAAGGGCCTTTAACCTATGGGAAGCCACCAACCACACAATTGCTAGCGTGAAGGAGTGGCAGAAATCATTTCAGCTATTGTGGAAAACCTAGTAGATTTATTATTGTTGTTGTTCTGATCCTTTGCACTGGATAGAGGGAGGCCATTTAAATTTTTCCTGTGCTGTCATTAAAAAATATTAAGGCAATAAACAAAGACTATGGAAGGGAGTCAGGATATTTTAGGTAACATGTGATGGGATGGAAAACCTGCCTTGAGCCTGAGTCACATGACACAAAATTCCAGAAGTACTCTGGCTGCAAGTACAACTGGATATAAGGATCAGAAAGATCTCATTAAGATCCTATTTCTCTTTCCTTGGTTTTTTCCTCTTTTGGCTGTATTATAGGCAGTCTGTACCCTATTTTCTTTGAAAACTCTTAGCCTTTGCTCTGACAGGACTGGCTTAATTCTGATGTCCATTACTGAATCAACATTGTGGTTAGGGAAATACTTTTTTTTTTTTTAAGATCTTATTTATTTATTTTGGGGGGGAGAGAGCACACGTGGGAGGGACAGTGGGGGAGGGGAAGAGAGAGAGAAAATCTCGAGCAGACTCTGCGCTGAGCCCACAGCCTGACCCAGGGCTCCATCTTACCACCCTGAGATCATGACCTGAGCCAAAACCAACATTTGGACACTTAACCAGCTGTGCTACCAGATGCCCCATGGTTAGGGAAATCCTTGACTGCACCTGGGCTACGGGCTTCAGTCATAGAATCAGAGTGGCAAAGCCCCTTCTAGACCACATGTAACCAGAGGAGAGGAGGGGAGAATATCCCAATAAGTGGATGTAGAAGGAAAGGGGAATTGATGTTGTGGAGACAAACCACAACAGTCTGGAGTATAGATTTTTCTGTTCTTGGGTTCTCATTCTTTTGTATTATGGGTGTTCCCCAGACAAATAACCATAGCCATCAGAATAAATTTAGACAAGCTTTCTTGTCACACACCTGCAGAGAAGAAGTCAGAGATACAATGGCAACACTGAGAGATGATTCTAAGAGATGTAAACATCTAGAAAGGATTTCATGTATATTGATGATGTTGTCTAACTCACCTTAATACCCACCAACAAAATTTGTAACATTTTTCACGCCCAGTAACTTTGGTAAGATATTTCACTTTTCTGAGAGAGTACCGAAACTGTCTTGATTAGACATGAATATTGTTATTTTGCACAACCACCTTCAATCAGTTAGCTAGGAAAACTGCATATTTTGTTCGTGTATTTAGGGAGGACAAAATGTATAAATGAGAGTGCGTTTTTCATTTCCTAGAGAATACCCAATTGTAGGTGTAGGATTACTTTTTAAATCATTATATAATTTATAAAAGAAATACCAAAGAGATTGACTATATCCTCTTTAAACTTTAATAAGACACCCTCAAGATATATCAGTTTCTTACAAAACAGGGAATGGCATTCTAAAAAATAGATGACCTCTGGCCAAGAAGTACTGCAGTCACACGCGTTATCTGCAAGGTAGTCTGGAATGGCCAAATATCTTAGTACTTATATTTCAGTACTTTTTGCAACCCCCTAGTTGCTGCTACTGATTAAGATTTTTCATTTTCATGTAGTTTTCCAGGATAAGAGTTGCAAGATTTTAGATGCCCAAAACAGAATGTTTACTTTGCGCAAGAGAAGTCAACTGGGCTTACAGTAGTGCAGTAGAAAATTTAGGTCCTTTCTGCTATGATTATTTCTATTCTTAGTGAGAATTGAGGAGGAAAAAAAGACAAGTAGTTAAAGGAGGACTGTTCTTTGGAAACTAATCCTTTAAAAAAAAAAAGGAGTTGGGATTTTAGCATTGTTTCCTAAGCCACAAAGAGCTCTGGGTGGGTAAAGTAGGTATGTATGCATTCCTGGAGAATTGAGAGAGGAAATGCAAAGAATTTCAAATGGAAACAGAGTTAGAGTCCTTCTCTATTAGTATTTGAATATAAAGTGATTATTCCAGATCACTAAAAATAATTGTTTTGACTACTCATTGCACCAAAGCTGTAACAAAAGTTAAAAATCACACTTCAAACTGATTTTTGCTATCCTGCAGAAATGTGTTACACCCTTCGAAGAGAAACTCAAGAGAATCCTTGTGGAGACCAGAAAGGTTTTGTAATGCTTCAGGTATGTCATAAAAACATACAAGTGTTACCTTAGTAGTTATTTTTATTTATTTTTAGCAAAATCATGGTAGATGTAGTGAACAAACAGTGCTCAATCCATCTTTTATTCTTTTCTAGGATAATGTTATATACTTTTTGGATTGTCAATAACTTTTATAATAGACTCATATCAATTAATTACTAATTCTGAGGACTCCATCATGGAATTGGTTATTGTAGTTTTCCTCAAATTGTTGCACTGATCAGTGGAAAATCAAGCACAGATATAAAAGTATATTTTAAAATATTTTATTAATTTGCTTTATTTTCTTCTCTTCTCCTCCTCCTCCTTCTTCTTTTTGGTCGTGACTCAAGTAATATTTTATGGCATCTTTTTATTTTAAGGACATGGCATAATTTGGGGCCTTAGGTGAAGAAGGAAAAAAAGAACTTGGGGAAAAAGATCATGGTGTAGTGGGAAGAATACAGGTTAGGAGCCAGACAGGCAGGTGTGGAACTCAGCTCTGCCATTTAGTAACTTTGGGTAACTTAACTCTGTTGATCGTTGGTTTGCTCATCCTGGAGAGCACACTGGTTATGTCTAACTAAAAGGGTAGTGAGGGAATTAAACATGCTAGGCTATGTGAAGTGCCTAGTGTAATCACTGGTCGGTCAATGCCATTGACTGCCAGGAGAGCCTCAATAAATGCTAATTATATTATTTTTTATCATAATACTTATTTTTATTAAATATTTACTCAGAAACTGAACAAAACTTTGTTTAATCATGCCAAAAGACACTCAATCTAAAATGTGTATAAAATATATAATGTATTCTAAATGTATGATGGTTCATATGCTATATAGACATTTATTTCTCACTCATGTAAGCAAAAAATAGGTTTTCCTGTTGATAGGCTAGGTTACTTAGGGGTCCGGGTGCCTTTCATCTCTTGGGCTCCTCCATCCTCAAGATATGACTTCTGAGGATGTCATGTTCATTTATATAAATCCAGGATAGTGAAAAAAACATGGAAGAAGGGACTTGAAAGATTACCCTGGGCCTTAGCTGGAAGGGCAGTCCACCAAACACATTTCACCAGCTAGAACTCCATCAACATGGTTATATCTAACTGCAGGGTGAGATCAGGAATGGAGTCCAAGTGCATGCTCAAAAAGAAAGTGAGATGTATTTGAGGAACAGTCAACCATCTCTGCCACATCAAGATGTTAACAATAAAAAGTTAACATGAACAAAATATAACAAATTATATTATAAATAATTGAACACCTTGAAATACTATTATATATGTAATTTTATAGTATAATTTTGTATTATACAATTGGGCTAGCAGAAGAGATGAATGTATCTTTAAAATAATTAAATATTAATGGAGTATTTGAGGAGGTTTGTAGAAGGGGAGTGCAGATAAGATGGGTAGATTAGATGGGAAGATGCCGCTGCAATCTGGAGAGTAGCTGGGATTATTCAAGTGTTGTGATATCCATCCAGAAGTGACCCCTAGAGCTGTGTGCCTAGATAAGTGAAAATTCACTTGCAGTGTTAGAAATTTTCTTGTCCATAGGACTGCTTTTGGTATTTGCTTCAAGCCCCAGAGGGTAAGCATAAAGGTGAGACAGGGCCTAAAAACATAAATTTCTGGAGAGGAGTTTAAAAAAATTCAGAGTTGGGTTCTTTGGGAGAAACCAGTGCAATAGCTCTTATTGATTTGTGGGTTGAGGGAAGGAACTCAGTTCGGTCTGGACTTCTTCATATTCCCAACACTGATTAGAACCTACTAAGAAAATTTATTCAACATGAAAATTTTTAAATGACCAAATTTCCTATTCAGGTTACTTTTTGTAATGGAAAGAACAAAGAAATGAGGAGAGACTAAAATAGTGTTTTACAGACTGGAGAGGCAAAGGCCTAACAGGTTATATGGTTGAAGCTCATGCAGTGATTTAGAGTGAATATAGACTGCACACTGAATCCAAACATGTGAGAAACAGGTGGAAACTCTTAAAGCTTGAACCAGATAAGTTTAAGACTGATAAAGGTAAGACCTGTACACCTTCTTTCCTGATTGTAGTTTGACCAGCTTATTTTGAGAAGGTGCCCAAGTTTTTGGACATAGTGGTATGTGCCCATTTTCTACTTGTATATGAATGTCTCTGTTTTATGCTCAGAGAACAAACAGAATTGTGATTTGTATTTTCCAATTAGCATAGATGATTTAATATACTTGGACAATTAGATTGATTTCTTCGGGAATTTAGGGGCACACCAGCCTGTTGACGTACTCTTCCACACTATGCTGTCATTTGGAGAGGCGCTGCACCCTACATAAAATATACTTCCAATAGCTGCTGACTTCCAGAGCTAATCCTTTTTAAGTTCCTA
Source organism: Halichoerus grypus (assembly GCF_964656455.1). Classification (NCBI taxonomy): domain Eukaryota; kingdom Metazoa; phylum Chordata; class Mammalia; order Carnivora; family Phocidae; genus Halichoerus; species Halichoerus grypus. The sequence continues at coordinate 85,645,108 of NC_135713.1, forward strand.
CTCTGTCCTTCTGATTATGTCAAGAAGAAGGTCTCAGTTTGGTGTTCATCTGTCTTTAATACCTAACACTTGCTAACTTCCCCTTTAACAGAGAATAGGAGTTCAGTAAACAACTGAATCTATGATGAACCTGGGGTGGGTTTGACAAGCTTTAAAGGGAGAACAGGAGTCAGTTGAACTCATGTTAGAGAATTTGGAATCCACAAATCCAAGATGTTTCTGTGTTAGTTTACTCAAAAGGTAGTGGTTACATGGAAATTTTATATCATGAAAACCTAAAATATAGGCTTCCAGAAAGGTTAATCTAAATTCACACATGTCAGAAAAATATCAAGAAGTCTCCGGGTGTATCCCTAACCTTTTGAGTTTCACATGATAGAAGACCACTATCACATGACATGCCCCTGTATGCTCCTAGAAGAGACAGAATATTGGATGGACCATGGTTCAGACCCACTAGACTAATTCTTGTGCTTTTAAGTAAAATCCTCTGTTTCTTTGAAAAGACCTCTTTTAAATTGCAGATGAAGCTGGTCTGGGGAAAGGTGTCCCTAAAGAGAAAGTAGCGTAAGTGCCCATGTTAGTACTATCTTACTGTGTGCACAGGATAAATCTAATGCAGATTGAACTAATCTAAAGTTCAACATCTGTTTCATTCAAAGTGGAACATTTGAAATTCAATGCAAAGGAGGACTTTCAAGCCTGGCTTTTATTCTGAACAACTAATTGCAGTAGTCAGTTTTCAGTTTTTGAGTCCATAAAGCCCCTTAGCTAGTCTCAATAAAAGTCCCATAAAGTAGCATTAAAATTTGATGAATGTTTTATAGGTTTCATTCTGTTTAAAAAAAAAGAACCATTGTATATAATTTTATAAATTTTTGAATTTAGTAATATTGAATATCAGTAATATTAAATACTATGGTTAAGAGCCTATATTCTGGAGCTGGACAGACTTGGGATACAATTTCACATTTGCTACTTCGTGACACTGGGCAAGTTATTTAACCTTTCTAAGTTCCAAATTCTTTTTTCTTCCTATAAAATAGGGATATAAATAATATTTATCACACAGGCAGCATTAATGAACTAATGCTTATCAGACACATTAAACAAAATAATTTAAGTAAACTCTTAACATAATATGCAGAAAGTAAGGGGTCAAACATATTAATTATAATTAATGATCATCATAGTAGCAGTTTTATTCAGCACTGATCTTTTGATTTAATAGCTTTGTTTATAGAACACACTCACGTTAAATGCATGTTTAAAAATTGTCTCTTGATGTTTTACAAACATGCAGAGGTTTGGCACAATGAAAATAAGAGTAAAGAAGTAAAATAATAATTTTTATTTTTTTTTCTGGAAATTTTGATTTATCAACACCCACAACAGTGACATTTTAAAGTATGTCCATCATAGTCATTTACTCACACTTTCTCTAACACCCTTTTTACCTCTGCCCTAGGCTGTGCTCCCCTAAGATGATAGAATATTTAGAACTGGAGGGCAGGAGCTGAGGACTCATCTCTGGGACATCCCCACTGACTCCACCACTTTTTTTAAGGAGAAAACTAAAGCCCAGAGGGGGATCATTGGTTTGCACAAGTTCAACTGAGTCTGAATTTAAACTCTACTTCTCACACTCATTCCATTGCATCATACTAGTCCTCAAAATTGAGAGGGCTCAGTATTTTTAATAATCACTATGGCCCATTTAAGAAAGGAAAATGACCTTGAAGAAAAATGTCATAAACGATAAAGATATAAGAGAATATTATGGCTTTTTAGACTCAGTTAAATTTTGTAAGCAGTGCTCCTAAGGTCATATCCAGAAGATATTATATGTAAATTATAATGTTATTATTTATATCAATTATTATTAATATAAAATTAATAGAACACTAGTATTGTTAATATTGATATTTATATTAATTATGACATTTTAACATTAATTTATCTGTATATATTGTTTTCTCTCTAGGTAAAGAATTACTGTAGTGTTATCAAAGAGCATACCATTTTTATGAAATTTCTGAATAGTATTTAGTTGGGGAAAAAAAAAATTCCCAAGATGGCATACTAAACCTTAAAGAAATAGCCAGCTCAGACCCCAAATTGTGTGGAAAAAGTCTTGTTCTGTAATTCTATGATGCTGGGATTAGGCAAGCAGCTGATGGCTTGATCAGTCAGGGGGTGACCTGAAAACTGCTGACTTCCTGGATGTGAGCCAAAGGTTGCCCTTGGGGTTGAGATAAGCCAGTTAATCTCCTGACTGAAACAACTAGTCTAGACATTGAATTGCTCTTGCCCAGTACTTGTCAGGGATACTGTGGATTGACTACATTCTAATTTTGCCCACTGTATTCCTGGAATTGCAAGGATGTCCTGGGCAAGAGTATGGTATGGTTGCTGTAACTTGACTAATTCAGCTGCCAAGAGAAAGTTATATAAGGTAGAGTGTTGGGTTTACATAATTTTTTTAGATCAGTTCCCAGTCACTAATGGAGAGAAAACAGCTGTATAATAGGTCTAGCTTGTTTTATTCATGTGTAAGGATGTAATAAGGAATCTGTAAGCTGGTATTAGCTGTGCTTCTGATCCTCTGAGAGGTTCTTCTGGCTGTGAGAATCCTTAAAAGTTGTTGAGAGAGTCATTTGGGACTACTGTATGCTGATGACTTTGAAATGGAAGACACATACAAAATAAAAAGAAGACTTTCTAAAGAGCCAGCATAAAATAAAGGCAGTCATTGGACATTAAGCAGAAATTTGGCACAAAATTCTACCTTTACCTGATATTTTGATATAAGAAATGCTAAAACAGATTAATCAGTGAAATGGGTGTTGCACAGGCCTGAAAGTCTTCAAAGCAACCATCTTCATTCAGCCCAGAGGGCACTGAAGGCTCCAACTTTCAGTTGGGTCTTACTCCATTTTAATATTTGTACCATATCCATTCAATATTTGCCCCTATTTCATTTAAGATATTTTGGGCTAAAAAGATGAATAAAATCAGTTCCTTCCTTTAACAACTTTACATTCCAGTAAAGATGGTCACATCAAATAAGAAAAGAATATCATCAAGAGAAAGTGAATAGCCATCATTACATAGTTACTTGGAGGTTGAGCTGCAGCTGGAATGACTGAAAAATTCAGACCTGTTTAGAAATCTGTTTCCCTTCATTTTCTTACGTTATTCTACATATTCTTCTCATATTCATCTGTACCTATAGCTCCTGCTTGTGTTTTATGGACACTAAAGTTTTTCTCTCTAGCCTTATTCTCACCCATGCTCTGCTAGCCAAATGTATAATGAATAATTTTTACAAAAATGTCAATATGATCTTTGAGCAGAACTTATTGTCTTATCTTCTTTGGATGTAATTCACTTGAGTTGGCTTTACCATATTCCACCCAGCACCAACTTGAACTCTTGGTGTTCTCTGAGATTCTTTCATTTCCCTCAACTCCACATCTAATTGGCCTCTAAGTTTAGTTGCTTCTATGCCCTCTTGACTCATTTTGTGCTACAGGTTGGGTTCTGGGATGCAGAGTCTGCTTCAAATCAACATCTGGAAGGAAGGGGAAGGAAGTAGGATTGTGTAGAGGGTAAGGTTGAGCTGGAAGGCAGGTACTATGCCTCAGCCATAAGAATCTTGGGGACTAAAATGACTTCTGAGTTGTCCCATCTTGTACAGAAATGACAGAGCCTTCATCCTTGAAGAAGTTTCTCATGTCTGTTCCACTTGCCTTTCTATTTGCTTTGCAACCACCTTATTTTCTATAAATTTTTTAACTGTTTCCCTTCCCCTCTTCTGTATAGCCTCCCCTTCGGTATAAGGCAAATTCATGTCACTCCACTGATTAAAATCCACCAGTAACTCCTCATCTGCTGCAGGATAAAGTCTTGATTTCGTAGCATGACTTACAGAGACCTTATGAGTTTAGACCTTTTTACCTTTTCAGACTCATTGCTTTACAACTGCTCCTGGACCAATCCTAGGTGCCGGCAACATGGAACTCCTTGCAGTTCCCTAAATGTACCCCATTTACCTTGTGTCTCTGCCATTCTATTCCAAAAGAAAACCTTTTTCTTACCTTATCTGTCTGCTGAATTCATCCTAATCATTCTTCAAAGAGTCAACTCAAGTTAATTTCCTTAAAATGCCTTCCCTAGCTTTTCTAGACAAAATCAAGCACTTTAATTTCTGTAGACTCTCATCATGAGCTGTAATTATTTGTTTTTCATTTGTCTCAATCTCTATGATGTAAGAACTCAAAGGGCCAATATATTATAGATACATTAATTCCATGTGTATTATAAATACATAAATTCATCTTGTATCCCCTATGGTTAGCACAATTCCTGGCTCAAAACCGTATGTTTCAGAATGAGAAAGAAAGAAAGAAGAGAGAGAGAGAGAGAGAGGGAGGGAGGGAGGGAGGAAGAAAGAAAGAAAGAAAAGAAAGAAAGAGAAAGAAAGGGAAAAGAGAAGAGAAAAGAAAAGAAAAAGAAATGAAGGAGAAGGAAGTCCCTTTCTATGCTAACTCTAAATCTTATTCTAATCAACACCAATAATTACTTCATTGAGGCTTTCATGAGTTCTGAGTCTAATTATTTTGTCAACACAGAAACATTATGATTTGTGAAATTTATTCTTGGTATGCTTTGGCTTTTGCATGACTTTTGTATCTCTGTGAAAAAAATCACACATTCATAATTACCAACCACAACAATTTGATCAGTGGTAAAATGGACCTGCCTGGTAGGGCATAGGACTGAGAACCCAAACATCCTTAAGGTGAGCTCGCAAGAGTTCCAGCAGTAGTTATTCAGAGGCATTTGGGACAGTTGGGCAGTCAGCATGAGGCTGACCCACGAGTACGCAAGAAATGTATATGTCATCAGGTGACCAGAATAGGGTGTTGAGGGAGGGAGAGGACAAGGGCTGTTTTATGACTGCTGGTGACAAAGAGAAGTGATTCAGGCTGATGGAATGAAGGCTTCTTCCAGGAGATCCAGCTGTAAGTAGTGGACACCCAGTCACAGCTATTGGCACTCAGAGGTTGTTGATGACCCTTGGAAAGCCTGGTGTGAGGGACACATTTAAGTACTAGCTTTGTAGGTGCCAGGATTGAAGCTAAGAACCAAGCAGAAAATTGGAGCAGCAGGATGGAGACCCAGGATATTATGACAGGGCTATGTGGCAGAGGCTTTGCTACTGTGGACAAAACAAGAACTCATTACGGAAAGTAGAAGCAACATAATGGTGGGGCTGGCAAGAGGATTGACTCAATGTGGAGGTACTGATGAAGCCTTTGTTGTCTCCTCAAATACAGGTTTGGGACCTATTTGGTGAAGGCTTGAAGCTATAATTTCTGAGAATGACCCTCAGTACTAGAGATATAATGGACAATAAATCAAACTTCATTTTAGTCAGGATCCTGGGAACGCATAGTGTCAAAAGTTTCTTCCACTAGTAACCATGAATTATCAAGATACACCCAAGGGTCTAGTTAAGGAATTTATTTTGTGACTACATTGAAAAAAATTCCCCAAATAGCCCCATCCTTACTGTGCTTTGACCTGTATACTCCTTACAATTCAGAAGAGTAAAGAAAGAAACAGTAGAAGAGAATGTGTTTAAAAATACACATTTAACTTGTTTCTCAAAGCCAAGCCTACGGTGGGAAAGGCGCTGCAAGAACATAGGCAGAGGGCCCAGGCTGACTTCTAGAGGAGGAGGAAAAGCATACTTTGTCTAAAATGAAAGCAAAACATAGTGATGTGGTGATGTTTTATATTTTATGTTCACAACTAGGTCATAATTGGGTGACTACATTTCTAATGATGAAGAGCTCAGGATAGGCTGGGAGCAGGGAGAAGAGCAAGGCCCCCTCGATGTGTACTCCTTCCACCTGCGACCAGTTAACCACAGGGATGTGCTGCTTATCAGGAAGAATGGGTGCATGAGGTTAGGTCTAGGTGTGAGCAGGAAAAGGAGGGAAAAACAAGAACAGAGAATGACCTCTTGTGTCATCTTTGGCATTTGTATAGTAGGCTACTTATATTTACCTTCTAGGAAAGAGATTATTTTTATTGACCGTGGAATGGCTTTGTGATGTGTCATCTTGATTTAACTTCCTTCTCCAGAATTCCCTTTTTAGTTTGCTTCTGGTTCACGTGGGCTTCAAGGAAGATTTTCTCACAAGAGTTGGAGAGCTCAAGGAAGGCAGCAGCATTTTGTAGCATGTGCACACCTTCTTCCAGGTATTCTGTCAAATACTAGTTTAGGTGTTATGTTGAAGGAGTTTCCAGATGTAATTAAAGCCCCAAATCAGTTGTTTTTGAGTTAATCATAAGGGAGAATACCCTGGGTGGTACTGACGTCATCTGGTGGAAGTCCTTTAAAGAGGGGCTAGGCCATCCTTGAGGTGCAGAGACTCCAGGTGGCAGAGAGGAAGGAAAACTGTAAGATAGTTCTACATTTACCTTGTGGGAATGCAGCAGCAGCTGGGCTTACCAATGCCTTCCCTTTTCCCTGATCTTCCTTCAGTTTCTCTGACTCCTGAGCCAGCATGTGTTTAGCTCCATGGTTAGAACCCCTGATTCTGCAGAATACCCTTGTCACCAAGGTCAGAGGCAACAAGAATGGATGTTTTAGTCTATATTTGTTGGATTTCAGCCTCTTTGTAATCATCACTCCTGCCTGCCTGTGTGCTCTGGGCTTTGGCATTTGATATAGCGACAGTCTTGCAGAGCCTGCTTAGCCAGGATTTCCCTGTAATAAGTCCGCACACACACACAGGTGTATGTCTGTCCATATATATGTATCAACATGTATGTATGTGTGTTTATGTAGTATAATTATATAAATATATATACAAAATATGAAATACATATAAAAACATATATACTGGTTCTGTTTCTCTGGTTGAATCTTGATTGATACAGTACCTTTTTATGTTATTTTTATATGTTACTTTACAGTTTACCAAGGATCTCCACATGTTATATTATGGCATAGGGGAAGAAACTGGGTCCAAGAAACATTAAATGACTTAGCCAATGCCAGTAGGTAACCTAATAAAGACTTGAATTAAAGCTCATTCTCCCTTATCACAACACTCCTTATAATAACAATGTATTTGAAGAGCTATGTGGAAAAAAATTTGGAAAAGTACAATAGAACTTTTGGGGGGGGATAGAAGAAAAATGTATGCAGTTTGGGTTGAATAACTTTTTTATATTCCAAAAAATTATGTAGAATCCCTTGTTTTGGATTTCAATTTTGTGATTAATTCTAATATATAAAGAGAAAAAATAGTACAGAGAATTTAGCAAAGGTTTGCTATTGTAAATTATTACTTGAGGTGACAGTAAAGTGGGTGAGGTAGTTTGGGTGAGGAGAGATCTTAAAGAAGTAACATCTATAAATTCAAAAAAATAAAACAATAGAAAACCTATGCCATAGGCATTCTACATTCTCTCATGTGTTGTTTAGCTATAACAGTTCTAATTTAATCAACAGTAGGCATCATGACCCAGCCTGGCCATTCTCTAGAAATATTTAATCTCTTGAACAATGAAAGTCAGTATTGAGAAGGATATACATACATGTGTAATAATTTATATGTACATATAAATATGTATGTGTATACACACACACACACACATGCATATATTTTTCCCCCGTGACAACAATATAGGTATAGAATCCTGGAATAAAGTGATAATTTTGGAAATAGCAGTAATTTTTAAATTGAATAGGAAAAAGTTGAAAAAGATGTGCTTGGCATCAAACATCAATATCTAACCTTTCATTGTTTTTCTTCTCTTCCAGCCTTCATGCAAACCAAGAAAGCCACAGCCCATGCAGAATGGACATATGCTGTAATCCCGCTTGGATCAGTCTTAGTGAGGACCACTAGTTGCAAAACAATTTTCCCCATCGTGGTTGGGGGTGGGCCCATGGGAAAAGAGCATCTGACTCAAGCAGGGCCAAGAAGGGTCCTTCCCCAGGATATCTTATGCCTGCATCACCATGTCTTCCCACATAGTAAAGCCATGGGAGAAGGGTTGATAGTGGTCCACACCATGTCTTCCATAGCGTGCAAACAAGTCTACAGTAAGAGCCAATAAAGCTACACCATAGGGAGATTAAAGAAAAGGGCCAGTGAAGGGAGAAGTCTGGTAGTTCCAGTGGGTGGTTCCTGCTGTCCCCCAGGCCCTGCCCCTCCTGAGGGTAGCTAAATTTTGGATTATTATAAGTTGCATTTCAAAGAGCAAATGAGAAACCCTGGCAAATAAGGACGGATGCAGTATTCTCCTTCTTTCTCTCGAGATTCTTGCATTCTGAGGTGCAAAGTTGGGTCAGAGTTAGGTCCGCTCAGGGGCCAGAACTTGAATCTCTGTGGCCTGCAGAGACATAGGTGGAATGGAACAGTTCTGGTGGTTAATCCTTTTGCAGAATGGTGGGGCCCACAGAACAAGAAGTGAGAACTGATGTGTATTTGCTGTCAAGTTGAACATGTCCTTTCGTGAAAAGTAAGGGCAAAAACTGGGGGAAAGTCATGACAGGAGAAAGTATTTTGAGAAATTTTTAAATGCCCCCATTATTTTGTAGTTGTGAGACTTGAGTTTAATTTGAATCCGTAAACTCAGAGGGCATCTGTAGGCATTTAGAAAAGGATGGTTAATTTGCAGCAGATACTAGCTTTTGTGCAAAGTCAGAGAGATGTACTGTAACGTATGATGCAGATCACTTTAGAGTAATTGAACCATGGCTTTTGCATGCTTTCAATTCGAAGCTTATCTCTATCTGAAGCCTGTAGAAAGTCTTTTCCCATTTACATAACAGGGCAAGAGATTATTACAACTAAAATTAGATCCACGAATTGCTATGCACAGTGCTTTGTAGCATAATCAAATTATGATAAAATAGCCTTTATTTCTTTATTGCTGTATAATATAGTTAGGTTTTTTAGTAATTTGTTTAGAAGTAAAGGAGTGGCAGTACTATCTTATTATACTAAAGCATCGCTGATTTTTGGCCAAATTGACAACCTTGCTTGATTGTTTTTTAGAGATGCTTATTCGAAGAATGGGAGGGATCCTGATAAGGTCTAATTTGTTTTCCTTTCTTTGCTCCTGCCCCTGCCTTTTTAAAAAAAATATGGGCCACTGCCCGTAAGTTCTTCCTGCTCACCCTTATCACTTAACCTGATAATACCATCCCCAGAATGTGGTTCCTGTTCATTTGATATGACCAGATAAAATCAAAAGCCTTATGCTTTCCCAGCACTAAAGAATCCTCAGCTATTTTCTCTCAGATTCTGAACAGGGCAAATTACAAGAACCTTGACATTGGTTAAATTATTCTTGTATGATGTAAATATGGGAGGGGAGGAAAAACAACCAAATTGTTGAGAAATGAGGAAGTAGGAGAGAGGAGAAAGTGGACATTAAGACTGAGTAACAGAAAAAAATGACAGAAGGAAGAGAAGAGGAAACACTACAAGGATATGGGTATGAGAGAAAAGGAAGATAGACAGGAAAATACAACCCAATGGAATCCTGTAACACGGTGTAAGAGCAGATTTCCATACCATTTTGAGGCGCTGAAAGTTTCCCAATGGCTCTATTCAGCAGAACCCCCACTCCCACCCCGTTCCATATTACCGTTAATGCTAAAGGTAGCAGTAGCTGCAGAGGTGGCATTTTCTTCTAATTTAATTTTCAGTTACTGAACTCAGTTACTGACTCTTTACAGCCTGAGGGAAGACGAGGCTTTGTTAAAGCCGTGGCCGTTAACTTTCACTTTTCTTTTCAACCTCATTAGATTTCCTGAGGTTTAGTTTTAGACCTAAAGCCCTGCACTGTGGCTAAACTATGTAAAATAACATTTTTGGTGAAAAGCAACAACCGCAAAAATGTCACACAAATTTCAAGTTCAGTTGTATCCAGTGACGTCACCAAATGAAATCCTAGTACAGAAAACGCAAGTAATTGGGTATTAAATTTGTCACAGCCTATGACTGCCTTCCTGGCATCCTGTGGTGCAGTGATGAACCAGAAAGGCTTCTTGTCGGGTGGCACCTTTATATGTGTGCTCAGTGGGTAGCACAGCCACGCAGACATTAGGCTCACTGAGGCAGGATTTCAAAGGGGGCTGCTAGTCTCAGTTAGTCCATATTGGGTGTCAGAATTTTGATTTAATCAGTGCAGGATGAGCCATTTATCACGTGTAGAGAGACTTGTTACAAAATGGCATTTTTCAAATCCTTGTTACAAAAATGGCATTTTTTGATTCCATGACGAAACACTGGAATGAGAACTATGGATGACTGAACAATAACGTAAATGATCTGGGAAGATTATGTGATGCTTCTGTGATCTGTCTCTACTTACATGTCTTTCAGGGCAGTGTTTCTCAGCTGGCCCAAAGTGTGGATCCTGGGTTGGTGCCCTGTCCCAGATGGGAAGGCACAACCAGGAAGGTTTTATTGCCTCAGGACTCACTTTGCCGTGCATGGAGTCTCTGTGCCTCTGGTCTTTGTGACAAGTTGTTTTCTCTCCTCTTGTGCTATATTCTGTCCTTGATGGGATATAGATATTTTAAAGCCATGTCAGTGAGACAAGTCCCTCCTTCGAGGAGCGTACATCCGACTGGATTCCCCATCCGCTCCAGTGCTGTGGCTCTGTGCGGGTGGCGCTGCGTGGGTGACGTCACTGACCTGCCTCTCTGCAGCAGTCACTTGGGGTGAACTGCAGGCGGCTTCTTGTCCTACATCATGTACACTTGCTTTACTTGAGATACCAGCTATGTAAGAATCATTCTAAACAATATTGAGTGATATGAGTTACTAACAAAAAACGGCTTGATAGATGGCTCAAGCATTTTATATTTTATTCTTAATTAAAGAAGTGATGAAATAAAAGGAGATCTATTTGATAGTAGGGAATGTACCAGATTTCATTTAGGCTTGTTCTAGAGTAGGATTTTACAAACTTTTAAAAAATATATAGTGAAAAATATATTTTATGTCATGACCCATTTATTGCAATGTACACAGTTCTTGCTAAGAAATCATGTGATGTGTTTTGACTGTTTCACGTCTGGCCTGTTGTACTTATTTCATTTAAAAATACTAGTTAGAACCCACTACATTTATTTCATTACCCACCAATGAGTAGTGACTATTTATAAACAACTATTCTAGAAATTTGAGGAAAATAAGCAAAAAGGATAAGAAAGAAGTTTAACTTAATGGAAATTAAATAGTAGACATGTGGGTATAAATTCTAAACACACAGTAGGTGTTTTGTTCCTGTTATTTTAAGTATTGAATTTAATTGCTGATTATTATTTTTAATGATCTTGATGGTAACTTGTTACACTGACCTCAATATGAGGTTCCAAACCAGTTTGTGTGTAAACACAGCATTAACACTCTTTATGGTTATTATCTTATTTAACCTTCAAAATAACACTAGGAGAGAAATTGTTTATCACACGGAGCTGAGGTTAAGAGTTAGGAAATTAGCTCCAGGTTATGGTAGAGTTAGTAGACAGTCCAGCAGAATTCTCCCCAAAGGCTGTGACTTCCCTCCTGCACACAGGTCCTTAGCTGGTGGTGGGGGTGTGCTGGTGGGAGAGTTATCAGAATTATTGGAGAAGCTCTTTCCAACTATACCTTCTACCTCTCCTGCCCCATACCTCACTTGGGTGCTGCTTAGACTAAAGGAAAAGAAAAGGTGGATGGTATATCTTTAGTATTCTAAATATGAGGTCTATTTAGACCTCATCTTTTTTTAATACTATAATTGTTTGTATAAGTTTTCACTAATGACTCAAAAAATATTACAGATTGAAATGTATGCCAATTAGTCACGAAAATTTTAGAAGTTAAATAAACGCATAATTTATTAATCTTTCTAAAGACAAGAATAAAAATTTGAAGATATCACTGTTTCTAATAAGCTGTTCATCAGGTAAGCGAGACATTGTATTGAGAAGAAAATGGCCAACAAATGACACCCCCTTCTCATTTCCTAGCTCACTAGTGACCCAGTTGTTGGACTGAAGCTGTCAGGGGACTCACAAAATAAAAGGATGTAAAGTATGGCACCATATTCCTAAAGCAGGGAGAGGAGAGGAGTAAAGAATGGATTCAAACTTAAGTGACCATCAACTTAATATAGACTGCTATATGCAGAAGATGTTCTATACAAAACAAACGGTAACCACAAATCAAAAACCAGTAACAGATACACAAAAAATCAAGAGAAAGGAATTCAAGTACATCACTAAAGAAAGCCAACTAATTGTGAGAAGACAACAAAAAACAAGTAACAAAATGACAATAAAAACATATCTATCAATAATTACTTTGAATGCAAATGGACTAAATGCTCCAATCAAAAGACATAGGGTGATAGAATGAATAAAAAACAAGACCCACCCATATGCTGCCTACAAGGGACTCATTTCACATCTAAAGTCACATGCAGATTGAAAGTGAAGGGTTAGAGAAGCATTTATCATGTACATGGGTGTGAAAAGAAAGCCAGAGTAGCAATACTTGGATTGGACAAAATAGACTTTAAAAAACAGACTGTAACAAGAGACAAAGAAGGACACTATATAATCATTAAGGGGAAAATCCAACAAGAAAATATAACAATTGTAAATATTTATGTATCCAAGATGGGAGCACCCAAATACTTAAAGTAGTTAATAACAAACATACAAGTGGTAATTAATAGTAATACAATAATAGTAGCAGACTTTAACACCCCTAAAAAAACCAATAGAACAGATTAATGAAACCAGGAGCTGGTTCTTTGAAAAAAATCAACAAAATTGATAAACCTTTAGCCAGACTCATCAAAAAAAGAGAGGAATCAAATAAAATCAGAAATGAAAGAGGAGAAATAACAACCAATACCACAGAAACACAAAAAATTGTAAGAGAATATTATGAAAACTCATATGCTAAAAAATTGGACAACCTGGAAGAAATGGATAAATTCCTAGAAACATATTACCTCCCAAAATTGAATCAGGAAGAAATAGAAAATTTGAACAGACCAGTTGCCACCAATGAAATTAAATCAATAATCCAAAAACTCCCAACAAACAAAAGTCCAGGACCAGATGGCTTCACAGGTGAATTCTACCAAACATTTAAAGAAAAGTTAATGCCTACCCTTCTCAAACGATTCCAAAAAATAATAGAAGAGGAAGGAAAATCCCCAAATTCATTCTATGAGGCCTGCATTACTCTGATACCAAAACCAGATAAACACTATGAAAAAAAGAGAACTACTGGCCAGTATCTCTGATGAACATAGATGCAAAAATCCACAACAAAATACTAGCAAACTGAATCCAACAAAACATTTAAAAAACAAAACAAAAACATTTAAAAATCGTTCACCATGATCAAGTGGGCTTTATTCCTGGGATGAAAGTGTGATTCAGTATTTGCAAATCAATCAATGCAATACATCACATCAATAAGAGAAAGGATGAAAACCATATGATCATTTCAATAGATGCAGAAAAAGTATTTGACGAAGTACAACATCCATTCATGATAAAAACCCCCAACAAAGTGGGTTTAAAGGGTACATACCTCAACATAATAAGGGCCATATATGGAAAACCGATAGCTAACATCATATTGGTGAAAAAAAGAGCTTTCCCCCTAAGATCAGGAACAGGACAAGGATGTCCACTCATCACTTTTATTCAACATAGTCCTGGAAGTCCTAGCCACAGCAATCAGACAAGAAAAAGGAATAAAAGGCATTCAAATTGGTAAGGAAAAAGTAAAACTTTCACTGTTTGTAGATGACATAAGATATATAGAAAACCCTGAAGACTCCATCAAAAAACTACTAGAACTAATAAGTGAATTTAATAAATCACAGGATACAAAATCAATGTATAGAAATCCATTGCATCTCTATTCATAAATAATGAAGCAACAGAGAAATTAAGAAAGCAATCACATTTATAATTGCACCAAAAATAATAAAATGCCTGACAATAAACTTATCGAAGGAGATTAAACATCTGTACTGTGAAAACTATAAGACATTGTTGAAAGACATCAAAGATGACACAAACACATAGAAAGATATTCCATGCTCATGGATTGAGAGATCAAATATTGTTAAAAGATGTTATACTACCCAATGCAATCTACAGATTTAATGTAATTCCTATCAAAATACCAGCAGCATTTTTCATAGAACTAGAAAAAACAATTCTAAAATTTTTGTATGGAACCACAAAACACCCTGAACAGCCAAAACAATCTTGAAAAAGAAAAACAAAGCTAGAGACATCATAATTCCTGATGTCAAGTTATACTACAAACTGTAGTAATCAAAACAGTATGGTACTGGCACAAAAATAGACACATAGATCAATGGAACAGGATAGAAAGCCCAGAAACCCACGATTATATGGCCAATTAATTTTCAACAAAAGAAGCAAGAATAAGCAAAGAGAAAAAAAGTCTCCCAAACAAATGGTATTGGGAAAACTGGACCACTTTCATTCACCATACACACAAATAAACTCAAAATGGATTAAAGACCTAAATGTGAGACCTGAAATCATAAAAGTCCTAGAACAGAGCATAGGCAGTAATTTCTCTGACATCAGCCATAGCAACATTTTTCTAGATCTATCTCTTGAAGCAAGGGAAATAAAAGCAAGAATAAACTATTGGGCCTATATCAAAATAAAAAAAACTTCTGTGCAGCAAAGGAAACAATCCACAAAACTAAAAGATAACATACTGAATTGGAGAAGATATTTGCAAATGACATACCCAGTAAAGGGTTAGTATCCAAAATTTATAGAGAACTTATAAAACTCAACACCCAAAAACCAAATAATCAAATTAAAATATGAGCAGAAGATATTAACAGACATTTCTCCAAAGAAGACATTTAAATGGCCAACAGAAACATGAAAAGATGCTCAGCATCACTCATCATTGGGAAAATGCAAGTCAAAACCACAATTAGATATCATCTCACGCCTGTTAGAGTGGCTAAAACCAATAACACAAGGAACAAGCGTTGACAAGGATGTGGAGAAAAAGGAACCCTCAGGCATTGTCGGTAGGAATGCAAACTGGTACAGCCAGATGGAAAACAGTATGGAGGTTCCTAAAAAAATTAAAAATAGAACTACCCTACAATCCCATAATCCTACTACTGGGTATTTACCCAAGGAATACAAAACCACTAATTTAAAAGCATACATGCATATACACAAACAATGAATCATGGAACACTACATCAAAAACTAATGATGTAATGTATGGTGATTAACATAACAATAAAAAATTTTTTACAAAGCATACATGCACCCCTATGTTCATTGCAGCATTATTTATAATAACCAAATTATGGAAGCAACTCAAGTGTCCATCAATAGATAAATGGATAAAGATATATATAGAAGCAATGAAATATTATTCAACCTCAAAAAAGAATGAAATCTTGCTATTTGCAACATGGATAGAGCTAGAGAGTATAATGCTAAGTGACACAAGTCAGTCAGAGAAAGACAAATATCCTATGATTTCACTCAATACATGGAATTTAGGAGACAAAAATGGAGAAAGGGACAAAGAGAGAAACTAAGAAACAGACTCAATTATAGAGAACAAGCTGATGGTTACAAGAGGGGAGGTGGGTGGAGGGATGGGTGAGACAGGTGAAGGAGATTAAGATTATACATTGTTTTTGCTGCGTCTATTGCGAGAATGAACATCATTCTCGGCAGTCAGACTGTCGACATTCCAGAAAGTGCCAACGTCACTCATAAGGGACCTGATGTTATTGTGAAGGGTCCCAGAGGTACCGTGATGGGACTTCAATCACATCAACGTAGAACTCCGTCTCCTTGGAAAGAAAAAGAAGAGGCTCCGAGTTGACAAATCGTGGGGAACTAGAAAAGAATTGGCTACTATTCGCACTATCTGTAGTCATGTACAGAGCACAGTCAAGGGTGTTACAATGGGCTTCCATTACCAGATGAGGTCTGTGCATGCTCACTTCCCCATCAGTGTTGTTATTCAGGAGAATAATTCTCTTGTGAAATCCGAATTTCTTGGGTGAAAAATATATCCGCAGGGTTCAGATGAGGCCAGGTATTGCTTGTTCAGTATCTCAAGCCCAGAAAGATGAGTTAATTCTTGAAGGAAATGACATTTAACTTGTATCAAAATCAGCTGCTTTGATTCAGGAAGCCACAACAGTGAAAAACAAGGATATCGGAAAGTTTTTGGATGGTATCTATGTTTCTGAAAAAGGAACAGTTCTGCAGGCTGATGAATAAGATCTAAGTTTTCCAGTTACAGAAACAGCAAGATGCCAGATGATTTTTCAGACTTACTTGTGATATTTTAAAGATGCAATAAAAGCTATATTGATTTGGGGGTAAAAAAAGAGTATACTTATCATGATGAGCACTAAGTAATGTATAGAATTGTTGATTCACTCTAATGTACACCTGAAACTAATATAACACTGTATGTTTGCTGTAATTAAAATTAAAAAGTTCAAAAAGTTAGATATATTTCTATGATATACTGTATTTTAAAATGAAAAAATGAAATACAGTATCTACACTAAATGCAGCTGCCCTGAAAATTGACATTGAAAATGTAGCTATAAAATGAAATAAAAATGAGATAATAATGCAAAAAAAAAAAAGAGAGAGAGGAAGAAGAAGGGGAAGAAGAAGAAAAGAAAAATGTTAAGGATTATTGGATGATTTTTCAAATCATTTTTGAAATTCAAAATATTTTTAAATTGAACTTTCTGCATCTTAGGTCTTTTAATGATTCCACCATATTGGCAGTGAACTGATAATATATGGATTTTTTTTTTGGTATGAGGTTTTTAATGTATTAATATTCTTTACTTTTTAGATATAAAAGCAGAATGCATGATTAGGGGAATATATTTTACATTTTGATGACAGAATAAATTATGTGGACTGAATTAAACTTTGGGGGCTCATGACTTAAGTATTATTTAAAAGTCTTCTCTAGAATTACTTTAATTGGTTATGAGTTCTCAGAAATAAAGAATAGCCTTGAAAATATAATCACTAAGCTATCAATTTTAAATATTTATTTTAATTATTTAAAGAAAAACTGATTTCTTTCTCTGCCTCAAAATCCTTCATTTAATCAAGCAGAGGTGCTCCTATTTTACATGCTAGGTACAATAGTAGGTTGGTGTGGAGGACATCCCTGCTGCTCACCAGTATTTCCAATTCTCCTCCCCTTCTGGCACATGAGAGCATTATGCTTTTCCACGTCCTTGAAGTTAGATGTAGTTATGTGGCTTGCTTGGCTAATGTGCAGAAGAGAAGGGCACCACTTGTAGGTGGCATTAAAGAACGTGTGCAGTACTCTTTGCGTTTTCTCTTCCTTTTTCTGTTGACCTAGGAGAGTACATGTTTCATATGGTAAGTGCTTCAGGCGGTCATCCACAGAGGACGGGTTTCCAGGACCTGCAGACTAAGGATGAGCAAGAAATAAAGTTTGTTGTGTTAATCACTGAGACTTGAGGGTTGTTTGTTACTGCAGCATAATCAAGACCATCTGGTTATAGTTGGTAAATCAAAAAAGGTGGTTAAAACAAAGAAGCTTAGACTGCATATATAAGTCTAAAAATTCTTTTTAGTTTATAATAAGTAGATATATATAAAATAATATTTTTGTTGTTGTTAGCCAAGGGCTTTTCTTTGATTATGAATTTGCCAACTGGAGTTCCATACTGTCTTTCACTCATTACCACATAGATCATACTTTATATGTGATTTTCCTTTGAGCAAGACTGTAAAGACACAGGAGAAGCAATCTGAGTGCAGAATCTTCAGGCTTTTTACATTGCCGCCTTGCAAATATTTTACAGTTGTCCCTCTTAATAAGCCTACTTTAGGGTTTAGGTGAAGGGGATTAAGAAGTACAAACTTCCAGTTATAAAATAAGTCATGAGGATGTAAACACAGCATAGGAAATACAGGCAATAATACTGTGATAAATTTTATGGTGACAGATGGTAACTTCACATATGATCATGAGCATTATGTAATATATAGAATTAACAGTCAAATCACTGTGTTTTACACCTGAAATTAATATAACATTGTATGTCAACTACACTTCAATTAAAAAAAAAAGACACTTAAAAATATAAGCCTACTTTGACAGCACTTTTTAGAGACTTACCTTTATTGTCTTTAACTCTCCTTAGTTTTCGTACAAACACCTGTCATTTTCACACTCATATTTATCAGTTTATGTGGTATTTAATTAAATTGTATAATTCTAATAACATGTATAAGTGGTAGAAAATTTTAAGAATCAACATAACTTTCTTAACAAGCATATAATTCATTCGGCTAGATTAGGAGACTAAAGAATCCTAGAGAATAACCTACTGGTCATGAGTTCTGATGCAGAGAGCACCAGTGCAGCCTCTTACTTTGGAGGCTAGAGAGTAAGTATATCGGACACAAATCTGGTGCATCTTCTCAGGTTTTCAAATGACCTTCCTCCTTCTCTCTCTTAGGCAGCACCCATTAACACCGAGGCACTTTTCCTCTTGGGAAAGAAACTTGAAGGTTTCACGTAGTCTAGGTAGGAAATGGTGGAGCAAGGAGTCTAACCCAGACACGTTGACTCCTAACCAGGATAAGAGAGGACAGGAAAATACTTAAATGGAGCCTGAGGCACATGATAGAAATAGGATACCCTGGGTAGGAATGCTGATGCCAGATCAGAGGCTCTCTAAACACTTGCTCAGAATTAAGCATTCTCCAGGTAAAGTCAGGGCTAGCTAGTATAAACCTTTTGAAAGATCCCATTTCTACTTCTTACAATAATTTCTGCAGATGGCTAGATTTTTCTAATTTTATTATGTCATTTATCCAATAATTCAACAAATATTTAATAAGCATTTGCTGAGCCATGGGAAAATATAGGCACTGTGGATATACAGAGATAATGAAGGTACAACCGAAACGTTAAGAAATTCACAGGCTGGTAGAGAAGACTGACAAATACTCAAAGAACTGTAATAGAATAATAGTAAATATGGGGTATGAAGACCATAGAGGAGTGTATTAAACCCCTTGCCTGTAGCTAGGAAAATGGAAAGACATCCCAGAGACAACAAAGATGAACAGAGTCCTGAGCACTGGACATATTTTTTCCAGGAGAAAGGGGAAAGAACGGACATTTTAGGCAGAAGGAACAGCACACGACAGGAAATGGAATCCTGAGTATAGTGCATTCCAGAAACAGCTGATAGCATGGTGGATTTAGACTATGGCCAGAGGGACCATATAAGTCACCCACAAAACCAGGATGATAGCTTCTGAAAGTGAAACTGAATGCTTTTCATAATTGCTCTGGGTCAACAGGAATAAACAGGCACTGTCACAGGTAAATTAGGATGTGTGATCACCCCGAGTGAGGTGGCCACAGAATGGAAAGGGTTTAGGAATCATTAAGACTTGAATTTGAATAAAGGCTTGGATGGTCAGAGGCAGAGTGACTGAGTTCAGTCAGTTATTTTGCTGACAATTTCCTCATCTGCAAAATGGAAATTAATAATTTTGTCCTTGTGGGTTTGTGCAATGATCATATAACACATATAATTCACTAGTATAGTATGTGCCCAATAAATATTGTTTCCCTGGTGTCTACTTCCACCATAGGACAAAAAGGGAGGATAGTCTGGAGGATTAGGCAAGTATTAGATTTCTATAGGTCTTTTATATCATGCTAAGGAGTTTGAACTTCCACCTAAAAAAAAATATGCAAAGAAGTTACCCAATCATATTTGTGCTTTAGAAATAGGAGTCTGGCAGCAATGTTTGAGATGTATATCAAGACGGTGGGTCATATGGGGAGCTCCTGGTGACCTCTGGTACCACAAAACCTTAGGATTCTTCATCAAAGAAATAGTTTCTTTGGCAGGTCCCAGAAAATAGGAAAGTGGGAAAGTGGGGCAGAGAAAGGAAGGCATTCAAACAGCGTGTGGGGGCAACTGGGCCTTAATCCTCTAGAGGACTCTGGGAGATGTATAGAACCCCTGCCTCAGAGAGGGCTCAGGCGTTTGTACAGCCGTGGATGAGGGCTACGCAGGAAGGCCATTAATTCTTAGGCATTTCCAATCTGCTGCAAGCGAAGGAAGAGCAGGCCTTACTGGCCAGGAAAGCCCTCAGGGGAAGAGAGGCTGGCAGTTGTTGTCAGGCAACGTACACGGAAATGGTCAAGACGGAGGGCATGAGTAACAGAGGCATCTGCTGTTAGTGGAAGGTCTGGCTTTGGAAAAGTAGGGTGGAAGAAGGAAATAAAAAAATGCAAATATAAGTCAGCAAATTAATTGTGTCAGAATTAATTGTGTCATTAATATAAACTGGCCAATTTGATTTTTAAAATTTCTCACTGAGTTGAGTTGATTTTTTTACTCTAGGCCAAAGCTTTATAGCCAATGAAATGTGAAAGAAAGAAAGAAAGAAAGAAAAAGAAAAAGAAAGAAAAGAAAGAATTTATTACTTGATTTTAATTATTGTAAAATTACTGATGAGACTATTTGGAGCTTTTCGAGGTGGTTCATTTTTCCAGGCTTGGGAGAATTAAAAAAGAAAGAAGAAAGAAAGAAAAAGAAAGAAAGAAATGAAAGAAAGAAAGAGGAAGGGAGAAAGAAAGAGAGACGGAAAAGAAAGAAAAAAAAGAAGGAAGGAAGGAAGAGAAAAGAAAGAGAAAAAAAGAAAAAGAAAGAAAAGAGAAAGAAAGAAAGAAAAATTCTGGTAGTTCCCTGATACTACAGAAGGACATACCTGGGCAGAGAAAATCTAAATAACCTTCCCAGGATCATTTAATGAAGTGTAGAAAGATCTGGAAAGAGCATTTCTGCCTTGGCCTCTTCATTGCTTCTTTAGCTCCTCAGCTGTGTCTAACTTAACTAGAAGACTAATACAAACTGACCTGTTATATGGTGCTCTTTCTAAAGTGGCATGGTGGATTTCTTAATATTAAGGTTTATTTTTAAGGTGGACACCTCACATTTTCACATAGGTAGAAGTTAATGCCATCTTATCAAAAAAGGAAACTGAGGCTCAGAATTTTCTTGCTTGAGGTCATGCAGTAAGTTTTTAATAGAATCAGGATTATAATTCAAGATTTCTTTTCTCTAATCTGTTATTTCTTTTCACACATATCCAACTATTTTCTGGTTATTTAGGAGATATATACATATGTGTGTGTGTGTATAAAGTATATAATGTGATCTAACCATAGTGATTGCTTTCATAAAATATATCTTACTGGGGAAAGAGGCACTCCAACATAATTCGACTTTCTCATATTTAAACTGGGTGCCAAGAAAGTTGGCAAAGGGCAAAAGAAATATTTTTTCTTCTTTACGTATTGTGCTCTCTAACTCAAATACTTTACGTACAGAATGATGTTCCTTTCTATAACCAATATAGTAATATAAAATCCAGTGTGGTTAAACCATAATAACTTTGAATGATAACATAATTGAAGTTATATGCAAAAAAAGTTTATAGACAACAAAGAATAATTTTCAACACCAGAACAGCTAGCTGGTCCTGGAATAGTCAAGGGAGGAAAGAGAATCCAATTATTACATTCCCAACATAGTATTTAATGAGAATCAAAGCTTTATAGGCTCATAATTTATAATTGGCTCATGAAAAAAAATAATGAAAATTATACTTGTGAGAAAATTCAGCAAAGTTATGAAATAGATGTGGATTTTATATTTTCTTTTGGCAACAATTAAAGTTAGAAAGAAGATTTTGTGTGAATATTTCTTTGGATTCTTATAATGTAGTTTCAAATCCTGTCTCCCACTTATTAGTAGTGTGATTAGACTATTGTCCTCTGTTTTGTCATCTGTGTTCTCAAACTTTTATCCCGCTCTGCTAATTTAATGCCTGCCATACATTAAGCACCATTAGAGAGTCATATTCTAAATAAAACTACTTGTGGGGCACCTGGGTGGCTCAGTTAGTTAAGCGTCTGCCTTCAGCTCAGGTCATGATCCCAGGGTCCTGGGATCGAATGCCACGACCGGCTCCCTGCTCAGCGGGAGCCTGCTTCTCCCTCTCCTCCCTGCTTGTGCTCTCTCTAGCTATCTCTGTCACTATCTGTCTCTCTCAAATACATAAATAAAATCTTTAAAAAATAAAACTACTTGTAAGGGTTATCATTAAGATAAATGATGAAGTTTGATATATTTAGTAGATACTCAAAAAAAATTTTATTATTATTTTTTTAATTTATGTATTTTAGGGGGGAAAGAGAATGGAGGCACGGGGTGGAGAAGTAGAGGGAGAGGGAGAGAAAGTCTTAAGCAGACTTCACGCTGAGCTAGGAGCCCCAGGTGGGGCTTGATCTCAAGACCCTGGGAGCACAACCTGAGCCCAAACAAAGAGTACAAAGTTCAACTGACTGTACCACCCAGGCGCACCAGTAAAAAATATTTTTATTCCCAGTCATGGTATGTATTCTTTGTGCTATATCATGGTACATGTTGGAAGAACTACGGAAAAACAGAGACTTTGGAATTCGACAGCCTGGGATTTATAAATCACAAATATGCTACTTGGCAACTTAGTGACTGTGGACACATAATTTAACTTCTCACAGGTTCAGTGGTTTCTTCACTAAACTAAAAAATAAGAGAAACCTCCCTTCAATGTTGAGAATCAAATTAGTTTATGGATATATGTGGTTCTTTGATTTTAGTTCTTTCATCTCTAAAATGGGAATGCCATTCATAAACATCTTAAAATGTTATAAAGGCCCACTTACATAATGCATTTGAAAGGAGGTTTTTTAAAAGTCTGCTAAGTATTGGGCGCCTGGGTGGCTCAGTCAATTGAGTGACAGACTCAATTCTGGCTCAGGTCATGATCTCAGGGTTGTGATATTGAGCCCTGCAATGGGCTCCGCACTGGGTATGAAACCTGCTTGAGGATTCTCTCTCTCTCTCCCTTTCCCTCTCCCACCCACCACCCATTCCCTCTCAAAAAAAAAAAAAAAAAAGAAAGAAAAGAGAGAAAAAAAAAATCTTATACCTGACTTTTAAGCCACTGGACTGACCCAGGACTTTTTATCCCAGTAATTCTTTTTTTTTTTTTTTTTATTTAAATTTTTTTATTGTTATGTTAATCCCCATACATTACATCATTAGTTTTAGATATAGTGTTCCATGATTCATTGTTTGTGCATAACACCCAGTGCTCCATGCAGAACGTGCCCTCCTCAATACCCATCACCAGGCTAACCCATCCTCCCACCCCCCTCCCCTCTAGAACCCTCAGTCCCCAGTAATTCTTGAATCAACTTTTTTTTTTAAAAATCAAAATAAATAAATAAAATCTGCTAAGTATTATAAAAATTTTAAATTTTATCATTAAAATTGTATTAAAATTATTAAATATATCATTAAGATCCTTAAAACACAATTTAAACATAATTTATTTATTTATTTTTAAAGATTTTATTTATTCATTTGAGAGAGAGAGAGAGAGCGCATAAGCAGGGGGAGAGGCAGAGGGAGAGGGAGAAGCAGACTCCCCGCCAAGCTGGGAGCCCGATGTGGGGCTCGATCCCAGGACCCTGAGATCATGACCTGAGCCGAAGGCAGATGCTTAACCATCTGAGCCACCCAGGTGTCCCTAAACATAATTTATTTCTGATGAATAATAATTTCTGCTATAAAGTATTTGCTTAACTCCCAAACTTAATCAAATCATGAAGTTGTTGAATATTATAAATCATGACTCAATATTTAAAACTTATTTGTGAATATTTAAATTTCTAACAAACCAAACATACCTATCTGCTAATGATTAATATTACAATTTTATTTTTATTTTAAAAATGTTTTGTTACAAGTTTCCTTTAATCATCTCTACTCTATGTTAAATATGTGATTTAATTGGTAAAATTCCATTTTACATTACTTTTTAGGGTCTCACCACTTTTTGAAATCATAATAGTATAAAATGTTTTCCTGCAATTAAATGGACAAATTAGAAATATTGATTAATTCCTGTGGATGAAGCCCCAAAGGTAATTTCTGAATTGCAAGGTCCTTGCCCTGATGAAGTTTATGTATGAAGTAAGACAAAAGACAGATGAGACTAACATTGTCAGTAAAATATCCATAGAGGAATTAGTATTCGAGTGAGACATTAACGGTAAAGAGGATGGGAAAGGGTCAGGTAGTGGGGCTGTGTAAAGAAGGAGAGCTGGGAACGGCCTGGCATGTTCAGAGAGTAGGGCCTTATGAGTTTTAGTCAGGCAATGGTGATGAAGAGAAATAGGAAATAAGTCGCTTGTGGAGTCATTGTTTCCCAGGCTTAGGAGGCAATGAATAGACATTTAGCGTTTTTAGCAAAACTAAAAGTGAAGTTCTGGGGGATTAACTTGTCAGTGGCTTCCAGAGCTGAATAGAGTGGAGAGAGAGACAGAAAAACTTCAGAGAGGAATATCAATAATTTGGGTATGACTTGAGTATAATGACAGTCATAGATAAAAGGTTAGGAAGTGAGTTGCTACAAAAAATTAAAAACTATACTTGTCGGTTGGTCCAAATGGAGTATAGGTAAGTCAGAAAGGGAAAGAAGTTTGGATTTTCTTTTTTGGGGAGTTGAAGGGGGTAGGGAGCATTGTAGATGGTATGGTCCACTCGGGTATAGAAATGTTGTGTTTAATCTGATGGGGCATCCAATTAGACTAGTCTTGTAACAGACTAGGGCTGGAGTCTTGAAAGTAGACTAGTTCTGTGAAGGAGAAAATATGGACTGGTACAGCTAAAGCTGGTTTCAGATACAGAGCTCAGGGAAGTAGACTCGGTATGCCATAAATTTCTTCTTCGTATTGTAGTCCCATTGCATTAAAAGCTTTTCTCTACGAGCCCCTTTTGTTCAAATTATCAGGTAAACTTTCTAGTTATGAAAGTCATTTCTAGTTATTTCAACTTTCACACGTCAACCAGCACACTTATATTCTGTTAAGCTGAACACCAAGAAAAGTTGTCGGTTTTCACATTTACTGTAATGGAATGTTCTTTGCAATGCTTTAGCTATGGCCACTTAAATGTCAACATTGTTAACAATACTGTCTCTAAATTAGATATCTACAGGAAAGCTCTTTTAGTTGGAAGACTTTGCATGTTATAATGCTTCCTATATTTGAATGTATTATTAATAAGAGATAGCTAGCTTCCAAAGTATATGTGCTTCTGGCCTCAGGAAGATATTTCCATTATTTTCATCATCGAAGTTTAAATTCAGCTTCATATTTAAAAAACCTTATGATTAATTAGGAAAATTAGTGAACAGATGCAAAAAGAATTTTAGGATTTTAGCATTTAAAATGTCTTTTCCCACCCTCTTATACTGTTGGTGGGAATGCAAGCTGGTGTAGCCACTCTGGAAAACAGTATGGAGAGTCCTCAAAAAGTTGAAAATAGAGCTACCCTATGACCCAGCAATTGCACCACTAGGTATTTACCCCAAAGATACAAATGTAGTGATCTGAAGGGGCACCTGCACCCCAATGTTTACAGCAGCAATGTCCACAATAGCCAAACTATGGAAAGAGCCCAGATGTCCATCAACAGATAAATGAAGAAGATGTGTATATATATACAATGGAATATTACTCAGTCATCAAGAAAAAAAGAAATCTTGCCATTTGCAATGACGTGGATGGAACTAGAGGGTATTATGCTAAGTGAAATAAGTCAATCAGAGAAAGACAATTATCATATGATTTCACTCATATGTGAACTTAAGAAACAGAACGGAGGATCATAGGGGAAGAGAGGGAAAAATAAAACAAGATGAATTCAGAGAGGGACACAAACTATAAGAGACTCTTAATCATAGGAAACAAACTGGGTTGCTGGAAGGGATAGGGGTGGGGGGATGGGATAACTGGGTGATGGACATTAAGGAAGCCACCTGATGTAATGGGCATTGGGTATTTTATAAGACTGATGAATCTGAACTCTACCTCTGAAACTAATAATGCACTATATGTTAATTAATTGAATTTAAATTAAAAAAATAAAATGTCTTTTGCCAATCTCAGAATTGATTTTAAAGATTGATTTATTTATTTTAGAGGGAGAGAGAGAGAGCATGACTGGGAGGGGCCGAGGGACAGGAAGAGAGAATCTCAAGCAGGCTCCACACCCTGTGGGAGCTCCCCATGTGGGGCTCCATGTGGGGCTCCATCTCATGACCCCAAGATCATCACCTGAGCTGAAACCAAGAGTTGGAGCCTTAACTGACTCTGTCATCCAGGCACCATGATCTTGGAATTGATTTTAATGAAAACACAACTTGAGATAATTGTCTATATTAAAAACATTCAGCTATTTCCAGCTGTTTTGTCAGTGTAGTAAGGGATCAGGATTTTTCCTTCCCCCACAAAAATGGAGCTCTGGGGTTTGTGGCTCTTTGCACCTATGATCCTGTTGTATCTCTTTCTTATGGTATCTACTTTAGAAAGTTATATGTGAAGATTTGGGGGCCATGCATCTGTATGATGGAAGATAATTGAGAATATGGGTTCCTTTCTCCCTTCAGCTTTACACAAGTCACTCACATGTTGAGCTCCCACAGTCATCTCCGTTAGTCTGCCTCATTTCCTCTCAGTGCTTCCTCCAGGTAGATTCTCAGATTACTGTGGAGAGTACTTCCTATGGGTTGGAGTGTTCCCCTTTCGGATGTCCAGGACCTACCTGATGATAGGCAGTTCTTCTGAGCCTAATTATTGAATTTCTTAAAAAACAAAACACAAAAAAAACCCCTCTACCTTTCTTTGTCATCAAGTTAGAAGAAAGGTCCAAGGGAAATTTATATGTGCTCTCAGAGTCACGTGACTCTTTAAAATTATGATTGTTTAAAGTTATGTGCCTTCTCCAATAGCAGGCAGTTCACATTTATAGTTTCTGGTATTATTGTTATCCCAATAGCAATGTTATAATAAAAATTTGCACACCTAAAACCTAATACATTTCAATTGCTGAGGCATTAAGTCAGAATAGGATGTTTTACCAACACTCATACAAACATGCACACCAAGTAGCAACTAATCCAAGTTTTAGGAACTCTACAGTAAGGATTGATTTCCCAAATAAAAATAATCAGTGGTTGCTGATTTTCTTTCTTTTTACATACTTGGACAGACCTTAAGATACATAATTGAAATAGAATCTCTAGTTATTTAAAGTTTAAATATGACAAAAAAATCCTATATGTCTGCTATCTACATATCTATTTCTTCATATCTGTATGTACATTTATTTGCAGCTATATCTGTATCTATAACATATCTATATATAATAATATATGTAGATATATGTGTGTCATATCCACACATATTTAATTTATTAGCACTGATTTTATCCTTCCAGTCTTCCCAATGTTCAGGCAGCAACATATTTTAAGGATTAATTATGGTTTTCTTAATATGAAAACTGAAAATTCAACTGAAATTTAGAATTAGAGTTATATCTAGCAACTTCATTGATGCCTCTTTTCTAATTATGGTAAAATGTAAATTGCAGCATAACGACTGAGTATGTCATTCCATCATGTTTCACATTGCCTCAAGAGTCTGTGTCCCGAGTTGGTATAAGAATGTTGATAAATAAGTGCCAAGAAGCAGCCGATAACTTGTCCAACTGCTAATGTAAAGCATCTGCTCAGCTGCAAAACTGTCCTTCCTGGAGGTGAAGACGCACCAGTAGCCCGGTCAGGAGAAGTTTCTGCCGCAGCCACTGCCAGACCCAGGCGGCAGGAGGACCCTCTGCAGAGAGGGCTTCACTCTCCCATTACAATTGCTTTGGAGCTCATCCAAAAATGAATACAAGTGTTCCAAAAAATAGAAATGGAAGGAAAACTTCCAAATTCATTACCTTGATCCCAAAACCAGACAAAGACCCCATCAAAAAGGAGAATTACAGACCAATATCCCTGATAAACATGGATGCAAAAATTCTCACCAAAATACTAGCCAATAGGATCCAACAGTACATTAAAAGGACTATTCACCACGACCAAGTGGGATTTATCCCTGGGCTGCAAGGTTGGTTCAACATCTGCAAATCAATCAACGTGATACAATACATTAACAAAAGAAAGAACAAGAATCATATGATCCTCTCAATAGATGCAGAAAAAGCATTTGACAAAGTACAGCATCCTTTCTTGATCAAAACTCTTCAGAGTATAGGGATAGAGGGTACATACCTCAATATCATAAAAGCCATCTATGAAAAACCTACAGCGAATATCATTCTCAATGGGGAAAAACAGAGAGCTTTCCCCCTAAGGTCAGGAACGCGGCAGGGATGTCCACTAAACAATTATTTTTAACAAGAAGATTGTGAGAAGTTTTCAATCGAAAAATGACATATAGAGGATGTATCTGCATTCTTATTCTCCAAAAAACATTCTCATTTGCTGCTGGCCTCAACAATGAAGAAACAGGAATTGATCAGTACATCACTGTATCCTGGGGCAGCCAGCCCCCAAAAGAAGTTGCTAAATTCAGTCCCAAATTAAATTTATAGAATGATTTTTTTCTAAAGTACATGCTTGATCACTTGAGATTGCACCCATGTGAGATCACTCTCATGATTTAAGTCCTTTACTTTCACTTTAACTTGAGAACCTCTGCAGGAATTTTTGCTAGCCCCAAAAGGTTTGTGACTTTTCAGCACAGTGCTATAGAATGTCTCCTTCTCCGCCTATAATAATTACTGTTATTTTCAAGCCATTGTAAATTGAGCACAGCATCATTTATTCAAGAAATCTCTCCTGGTTTGTGTCACTTTAGCCCATTGTTCTCTCTGGCAGGTAAGACTAATCCTATAGCTTTTTAACTTGAAGCCTAAAAGGAAAGCAGCACAGCCCGCCATAGTCAAGACACAAGTGAATATCGTTCATCTAACTCAAAGGCAACCTATGTTGCCTTTAGTATAATCCAAGTCACGAATGTTACCTTGTGTTCCTGGGCTTCCCTTCTACTTAGAGTAACTTCTAATTTCACACACTAACACTGTGCCAAAAGCCAGCCTGTGACGGGACCCTCTGACAGAATCGTGGAAAAGTTGTAATTATTGCTTAGTTAGGTGCCTGCTCCATTAGATGGACATGAGTCACTTCTGTCCTTTTCTTCCTTTCATTCTTTCTTTCCTTTTTGTCACAAGGCTCCTGTCCTTTAGATTCCTTTTCCTTGTGTAAAGGGCAAAGTCTCTCTAAACTGTTCCCACAGTGCCCTGGGTCCAATAGGTTACAAAGGTACTAACGCTAAAAAAAACACAAAAAATAAACAAGTGGTACCCTTGGGAAAATCCATTTCTTCTGAGGTTGTCCCTGTTCCAATGAATGAAGACTTCTTTGAGGTTACAAATATGTTTGGCAACATCTCCATACAAATGATTACAGGTTGTTTCATTCAGAGTCCACTCCTATCCTGGATATGCATGAGGTGATGAATACACTCTTTTGGAACAAGGAAGCTTTATTTAAAAGACTCTTTGTATTCTGCTGAGTACCCTAATGAGCTATCCAGGGTGGTGCATCAGTGTGGGAGCAATCAGAGAAGGCCCCCAGTCTCTGTTCATTAGCCCTGCTCTCCTTTGTTGTTGACTCACAGTACTCATCATTCCCGGGACTGAATAGAAGGAAACAAGTGACTTCCGTTTTATGGCCCAAAACACCAAAACCATCAGCTTTTATAGATGGCAAACATATGGGACCTAGGAACCCGATCTCTTGCCTCTGTGCCTATGAGAGAATCTCTCCTGGTAGGGATTTTGCTACTTCAAAAAGAGATACAGAAAATATCAATCTGAAAAGCTTGAGGGACATGCTTGTTTGTTAAGTTTGTCGTGTTGAATGATCCTCACACTGCTGGCGAAACTGTTTAGATACAGTTGGTCAGAATGGATCTATACAAATAACGTGAATTCTTAAGACAATTATCTAGAGAACTTGGGCCCCAGTGCTTAGTTCCAGAGTAACTGTTCAGAGCTTGCATTGTTCAGATAATGCCTCAGTTCTTCATTTCATGCAACATTTGTAGATCTGGCCTTCATGGGAATGTTTTCTTATCCTAATGGTCATGGTCTTAAATTCACACTGCGGTTTGTTTATTTGAGACATCATTTATAATCACACATCTATAAATTTTCAGTATTTTAGTAACATAGAGCCTGTGGAGGAAAAAAAAATCCACAACAAAATCAATTTCTAGATCAAGGTATTGAAATTTAAATAAGTTTCTTGCTTACTGTATGCAGCTATTTAAGGTCAGGTGTGAGGTTTTTTTCCACATGATTTACGTTGATTATTGCCTTGAGTCTCCATTTGCCTTTTTGTGTGTAATAATAACCTAAACTAGACTCTGACACCATACTCTGAAACAGTGCTACATCTACAGAGATCCAAGAAAGATGTATCTTAGGCCACCTGAGTACAGATAATGTATTTTTGTAGAGTGTCATTTGTCCCAAAATCTCATGGAACACCTCTTGGTCGAGCTGATTACAAGAAAAAGAAGGAAGCGTGTCATACCGTTTCATTCAGCTGGTAGCTGCGGATGTAGGCAATTCCAGGAGAGTATCCTCAGTCCTTGAACATAATTTTACTCTTGGAACTGAGAAGCTCAGTGACTTTGTATGACACTCGACCATCCCTTCATTTTTTTGCTCACCCTGCCTATATGATACTTTTCCTTTTAAGTGACAGGCTGGAAACTCGTGGCAAAAAGTATAAATGAGTTAGAAAAGTTGTGTACAGGTAAACCCCAAGACTCAGAACACAATTCTCATACTTCTTGAAAAAGAAAACTACCATTCTTATCTCAAAATTAGTCAGTCAGTGTCAATTGCAGGATGTTTTAGAATATACACCTACCACCTGTACTTTCTGAGGCCAGAAGACAAAAGCATGTTTCCTCCAACCCATTAGCAGCCCCTGGAATTTTGGTGCTCCATTCTGTTTGTTTTTAATTGAAACCTCAGTTACAATGAACCCATCGTGAGTGAGGGTAGAATGCCATTACCTGAACGCAGAGCAGTTTGCCTGGAGTTCATACGCAGGAGGATATTTTGAAAGATCAAATATTACAGGCAGCTGAACCTTCTGTAGTGGTCCTTAGTAACCATGTGGCACCTGCATAAAATTTGAGTTGGTGATTTACATCACTATACTTAAAAAGGCAGCTCCCAGAGCAAAGGAAAACAGTGTGCATGACCGAAGCAATACCAGAACAGGCCAGGAAAGTCAACTCCTGTTGTGTATTCCTGTGCTTGTGACCAAGGTGCTAATTACACTAAAGACAAGAATTAACAGGGAGAAAAATAGAAGATTCAGAGCTCTGAGTGACACCTAATTGTATTTACACAGATAAAGAGAGACTAGAGGGGAGAAGAAAGGAAACAATGGGGGGAAAATTCTCCATTTAGTCTTCGTAATTAGTTAAGAAACATTTAAATTAATAACACAATCCGAGTAAAGCCGCTTATGTGGCATATATCACATTTTAAATTAATTCTTGAAATAGTTACTCGTGTCCTACTTTATTTCAATTTTGATAAATTAGCTTACAGTCACTTTTTGATGGGTGTCCCATAAAGTAAAAATTAGTATCTCATCTGCCATTAACTACTCTTCTTGTAGCAAAATAATGTTAAAATATGTAACAGAGAAGATTTAAAATAGATATTGAAAGTTGGTCCTATTAATTTATAGGTTTAACAATGGCATCCGAGAGGAAGAAAGAGGGAATAAGTTTTATTAGCTTCCTTGCATAGACCTAGAGTAGAAAAACCCCTTGATTGTCCATGTTTGATATAAAAGTGGTCACTTGGCGTTCATTATTCTTCATTGATATGATATAATCGTCATCTCTGGTATTTTGGAGTTCAGCAAAAAGGTCTGAGATTATAGGACTGCCTTTAAATGCCTAGCTTTTGTGCTAGAATTATATAAAAATTTGCAATCTGCTGATTACGCTATTAGGGAGCTGCAGCCTCATTGACCTGATGTCATAGTTACCTTTGGAATCCTTAATGTCTCAAGGCAGACTATTACATGATCAAGGGTTGTACTTCTAAAAATTCTCTAATTTGATTTTGTCTGGATATCTCTGTGTGTGCGCCTGTGCATGTGCATGTGTGCATTTAATTCTGAGCAACTAGGAAAAAAAAACTTTTGTATGACCCACTTTTAAAAGCCATGACCTTTCAGCCTAGTGAATCCAGCTACTTTTTTGCGTTTATTTTTTATTTTGTATGCTTTTCCATCAAAAGTCGCCACTAAATCAAGCATAGATAACAGTCACAGAGGACCAGATAGAAGCTAAATAGTGGTCCTATGTAAAGCTTAGACAAATGATCTAGGCACAATAAAGTGAACTGAAGAAGTAGCTGTAGGAATCATCAGTTTTATTTCTCAGTTTTCTAATCTTTGTCCCTAAAGGAAATTATTACAACTCAAGTATAAAAGCACATTTTTGTTAAATTGATGAAAAGTAAATCGGAAATGTTGCTTTTGATTTACAACTGTCATCTACGCGTGCACGTTCATGAGTACATTCTTCTAAAAATATTTCTCTAAGGACCAGCTAATTATCTTATTCTAACTTCCCACTGCTCCCCCCCCATTTTTGCATTAATTTGTCCATCCTAACAATACCAGTATGTTTTAATCATATATATTTAACCTACTCAGCCTTTTGTGAAGGACATATTTATGTCTCAGAAAACCAAAATGATTCCACTTTGTTCTGACAGAACAACTTCCATTTCCTTCAAGTGCCTCTTTTTAGGTGATATTCTGAGCAAGGGATTTTATTTACTAAATGACATTTCAGCTAACCTGGAAAGGAAGATATCCATTCTTCAAATACTGTCATTACCAAGCTTTAAAAAGACTTGATTGTACCATGTTAGGGAAACAGTGTCAGATTTTCCATCAAACTTTCTCCCCCTGTAATAACGGAGCATAAAAATGAACTTCGAGTGATGAAATGACTACAAAGCAAATTAATGCAATCAAGTCTTTACTAACAACTCTGTCCATATCTGTTAAATATTTTCAAACTATTCTAAAAAAACACACCCAGAAGGCAAACTAACAGTGAATAGAAACAAAATGGTCAGCAGCGTGTGTCGCATGTTATTTGAATGGAAAGTAATTTATCGCGTCTGAAATAAAAGCTGTTTATTCTTGTGTTTCACTGTCTGTAACAATCTTTACCATTTATCTGTGAAAAAGTGAGAAACTGTACCGTTATTAGCATATGAATACTTGACACATCAAATTGGCTGTACAATAACAGAAGGACATTTGCTATTGGTGTATGCACACAGACAAAGCAGCCATTTTGAAAAAAAAAATGAAATGGTGTGGGTGGTTTAACCCTTTCCTTATCTTAGGTTTCCCACTCCTGATTTTGACCGGAACAGTTAGGGATTTAGAATCAGAATATTTTTATAACAAAAAAAGTAATCAGGGTCCATTATGCTTACGATAATTATATTGATGCATTTGCTCTACTAGAAAAAAATAGCAAAATGACAATAAAGAGTTTGAGAGAGAGAGAGAGAGAGAGAGAGAGAGATTGTGTGTGTGTGTGTGTGTGTGTATGTGTGTGTGTGTACATGCACGTGCAGGGTGGGGGAAGGGAGTGGAGTCTGGCAGTGTGTAGCGGGTACAGAAATGAAACAATGCCTACGTACAGTTTTATTTCATGGCAACAACATAGTGGTCCTTGGGTCAGATGTGTGAAACTATTTCTCAAAGAAGCTGCATACATAATTGAGGCCCTCTGAAGGGTTCCCAGTTGAAGTTGCCAGGCTACATTCATTTCAAAAGCAGAGCCATTTGTTATCAAATTTAAATTAACTCTGTGCACACTGAACTTGAATTTTAGAGCCCTGCTTACTTAAAATTCTTAAAACAGTTGAGAAAGGAGAAAACATGTATCTGGGAAATAGAAATAAGATAGTCCCTACAAGGAACCGCAGTGGTTCTCATGGAGGCGTGCAGTGTAACAGTCTTTTGCAGATTAAGTTGAGAAAGATCTATTTGGCATGATGAGAAACAAACTTGTATTTTCCCATGTAATTTTTGTAGATCCAGATTTATTGCAAAATCTTTTCGTTTGCACATCTGTATTGCAGCTAAGTTTTTACCTTCTTTAGGGTACTAACTCTGTTCCCTCCTCCCGCCCCCCAGATTAATTATTCTTCGCTGTGAGACTTAGAGTAAGATAATTTATAAAATTGTACAATATTCAGACTCTTTTAATCTAAGATGTCAGCTTCCATTCTTCGCTGTAGTGGAATACAGTTATTTTTTCCTAATCTGCATGGTTTTATGCATATTTTCAACAAAGTTTACAAAACTTACTAGTTAAGTTTTTTGGTAACTTTTCAAATTGTTGATACATTCATTCAAACAAAAAACTAAAGAAGCCTAGTGGAATGTGTAAAATATCCTGCTTTGGGATCTTTCTACAACTACATAGAGGAGAAACTTTCCCCAAAAAATAATGTGTGCATGGTTTTTCACAAGATGTACGCAGACATAAGAACATATTTTGTATCTGGTATAAGTGTTTAAAGTTTAAGCTATCTCAATTATCAGAATTTGTTTCCATCACATATCAGCTGGAAAAATTAATCATGGGACAGACTTTTATTCCTGCTAAGTTTAATACACAGAACTAAGCAGTCCATTCCAAATAATCCACGTATTTTCCCTCTCTTTTGAAATACAAACGTAAAGGTTTTAACTGCCATTCCTTCATCCTTATAAGACACTGATTTGCCATAATCAAGCACCCTGTTTTCACTGTTGTAATGAGATTTTAACTTTTTAGTCTGAATGCATAGTAAACTTTGCTTTCAAGGAAATAGCAAACGAACAAAAAAATAAAGCAAAAAAACACAAAAATGAAATGCCATTAAAGGCCGTGATGTAATCTTCCAAACACCTGCTGAAAGACCCCCATAAATGTAAAGAACATTTATTATTCTCCTCATAAATAATTAGTGCCCATGAAGTACTATTATAACCATAGAAAACAGAAACTGATTATTCTAATGACAATTTCTGTTAATAAGAATAATTGATATGCAACATGAAAGTCAAGAAGAAAGGGCATTATGCAATTATAAATTCCTCTAAAAATTATTGAATAAACACATACAAAAAGTGGATATTGGTCTAACTTCTTTCCTTCCACTAATATGTGTTATTTTATTTTTAATTTTTTTAAATTTTTTATTGTTATGTTAATCACCATACATTACATCATTAGTTTTTGATGTAGTGTTCCATGATTCATTGTTTGCGTATAACACCCAGTGCTCCATGCAGAACGTGCCCTCTTTAATACCCACCACAGTCTAACCCATCCACCCACCCTCCTCCCCTCTAGAACCCTCAGTTTGTTTCTCAGAGTCCATAGTCTCTCATGGTTCGTCTCCCCCTCTGATTTCCGGCCCTTCATTCTTCCCCTCCTGCTATCTTCTTCTTAATATGTGTTATTTTAAAACCACAAACAATTTGCTTATTTAAAGTTCTCTGCAGCCAGCAATGCTACAAGGTTAGTATGTCCTACCAAGTGCTCTTTGAGAATCTTGTTTACTTACTGGTGGTAGTGATGTTCCATACTTGTGTATCCATGACAACACAGTGACATAGTCAAACAGTACTAGATTTTATCTTGTTTTTTCTTTCTTTCCTTTTTTATTTTTTGCAACTGCAAAGTGAGGTTAAAAGTAAGAAAGAAGTTAAGTCTTACTAAATAGCAAAAGCTTTTCAAAAGTTAAAACATAAACTTTATGGGAACCCATAAGAGTTGCTTGTGTTGACACATTTCTATTATTTCAAGGCTTTATCTCAGGCTACCCATTGACTATAATAGTACCAAATGGTAGAAAAATCAGAATAGATAAAACTTGGCAAATTCTCTTAGATTTTTTTCATAATAAAGGTAATGTGATTTGCTTGTGTCAAGACTGAATAATTAACAATGTCAATTTTATATCTGGACTCATATTAGTCTTTTGTCCTTTTTGAATGCTTCAAATTATTTTTCTTGTGTAAAATTCTTTTAAGTGAAACTGTTATTTCTCCAGGACACTATCAATATATTTGTTTATTAACATTTAGAAGCTATTTACTACCAATAGTTTGTACCATTGATATATTAAGTTTTTATTAGACAATTTTAATTTATATGCAGAACAGAAACTTTTGAAAAATAAAGTATACCTTTTCTTTTGTTAGCCTTGTTTTGGTTTTTGTTGTTGAAAGGGTAAGTTTTTATTATTTTGCAAAATTACCTTAAAATTATTTCCGTGAATCTGAAGTACTATGTAAATAACCGCTCTCTTTTGATGGCTAGGATTAGTCATTGGGTCTAATAAGATTATATTGTATTTGAGGTTCTATTTTGGAATTTTTCAAAATATGTGAAGTCTTTCTAAGCCCGAAATTAAAATTTAAATTCAAGTAGTTATTAATGTTGTTTCATTTGATACTTTTAACATGTATCAAAGAAATAAACTTGGAGATGACTAGGTATCAAAATATCTCAAGTCTAAAGGCTCGTCTGTTTGGTACCCTTGTTATTTTGACACTCAGTATCTTTGAAAATTACCCAGTAGTAGAAGAACTACTGTGATATGACTGGAAATTTTCTCATCAACATTCACTATAAAAGAAATTAAGTTTTAAAAGCACAATGAAAAAGAATTCTCTTTCCCTTCCCCTTTCCCTTCTTTCTCTCACTTGCTTTCTCCCCATCTTTTACTTCTTTCTCAATCTGTTTCCTGTTTGTTTCTCTTTTCTGAGTCTCTTAAGCTAAGCCAATCAACTCACATGCATCCTGCTCTGGAGAAACTGTGGCACGCATATGGCAGTGAGCTGGTTTGGTAAACATATGTCTTCACGGGCATTGGATGTTTTGCCAGGAATGAGATATTCCATTTTGGGGAATGAGGGTGGGAAATGCTTAACCACCTACAGATGTTTTGCAGCAAAAGCTAAAGAATTGCAGTCAAAGAGCTGCAAAATGTGTAATTTGGAATTTTTCCAGGTTTCTTTTTTTAATAAGAAAAAAGTTAACAGCTTTCCTATTCATCTCTTTTGAGAAAATTTACAGTCGTTTCCCAGTTCTGCCCCATTCTGAAGTAAGGACAAAAGACTGAAACCGAAGCTGTCCATCTGCTCCATAACAGTAATGTTATAATGGGTGCTGTCCATTTTTATGCTATTGCTCATGTGTGCCTAGGGGACTGGAACTATTTAATTCACTGATTTCACAGCTCTGTTGCGTGTCACAAAAGGTTAAAAAAAATCCAACACACTTTTTAGCACCCTGTTTACAAGTACTCCCTTTAAATCTAACTGAAGTAACAGATTCCCACCCTGCCCCCCATGCTAGCCCCCCTATTTTTCCTTCTAGTTTAGTGCATTCAGATAACAGGTAATAGATGGAACTCACACCATTAACTTGCTCTTTACAAAAAGTGGATATTGCAAATCTGCTGTGAATGTTACTTTCAAATGCTCACAAATTCCAGAAGTACATTTGAAAAGAAAGATGTTTGCCTTTAAGATTTTAGGATTAAACAACTCTGTTTTCCCAGAAGTCCAAGAATTAATGCTCTAGATTAGCAGAGAGTTAATGAAAACCTGCAGAGGAAGACTGATGACTTCTATTCCTCTCCGCTGGGCAGGAGGCTGAGCAGTCCCACACACAGCTGGTGTGTGCTGGTGTTTCGCCAAGGCCGTAATGAATCCTGTGCGCCCCGGGGCATTTTCCTGGAGAGACAGAGGTGGCCAGGCAATACCCATTTGGGTCCCTTCTGTGGTCTTACCAGAGCAGTGGTTTTGGGTGTTAAAACTGGCACTTAGACGTTTATTACCAAAGAGAGAACGTGGACATGAAGTCAAGGATGTCTCTACCTATTCCCACCAAAGAGAGCCCCGATGAGAATGCTTCAGAATCTCATCTCCTTCCTGCATTCGTGAGAATATGTTTCTCTAATATTTTTGATAGTTAAAATATTAGTCATAAATAATGTACTATCTAGGTACAGTTGTCACTTTCATTTTTACACCATTAACCCAACTCACTTTCAACTATGGTAACTATGAAGGTACCTATCTAGATTCTTTTGAAAACTAGTTTGTGAGTGAACAAGTGTAAAAGGCAGTTGGGTTCTCCTCACACGCCATTTAAAAATATGTGGGCAAAAATCAAATTTCTTCATTTATTTTTTCAGTAACAATAGCAAAGATTTATTTTGTGTTCATAGGTTACATGAAACTATTGGATGCTGCAGGCACCTGAAAACTATAAATTAGAAATGCTCTCTGACCTTAGATAAATTCCATAAAAACGTATGTTTAACACTTTGCAAATTCAATTTGTTCATTCCTTTGTTTATTTATATATTCATCCAAACATTTTTTGAGAATCCACTGTGTGTTAAGCACTGATTCTGAGAGATGTTAATAGGCGTATCTCAAAAGATGGGTTCTGTTGTTAAATAGGTTTAGGAATACTGCCTACTATATTTTCCTTCTTTGAGCTGAAATAGGCATCTTCATGTACCAGGAAGGCCTATTCCACTCTATTGGATCTGAGAAATCCTCTATTTTATTCATATTTTCCTATAATTATTGGAACATTTGTTCCATGCGAGCCCTCTTTCCAAAACAAAACAAAACAAAACAAAGTCATAATACCTGGAGCCCTAGAGTACTGAACGAGGAAGTTTGGCAATCGTCAGTGTGATATAGACAAAAGAGCAGCATTAGGACTATTGTTGTTGCATTCATTTCTAGTGGTAATTCTAGTAGCCTTGTTAACTAGACTAATGTTAATGGGAAAGCAAGGGTATTATGCTTCCGGAAAATGGATTCCTTAAAGAGTCAAAGTTCTGGATTGCCAAGTTAGAAGCCTAGAATCCTAGAACTACTAGGCACATTGCAGGAGAGAACTGTGTCAATGACTAAACCGATTTTTACATATAAATAATTCATCAACTGATTCAACCAGGTAAGCGAAGGTGGAATTATCTCTTGAAAAAATTGTTATGGTGTTTTGTGCTGAGATACATTCTTTCAACAACATATTAAATCCCTCTTAAAGATGAAGAGGTGTTAAAATTTTACAACCTGAGGTTTGGGTAATGAATAAAAACAATCCTAAATAGGTCTAGTCAATATGGCTAGATACAGGCTAAGATAATAGTATACTTCCAATCTTTTATTTTTTAAATTTGAAAGTTTCGTTTTTACTCTATAATAGCTAATGTTACAATGCAATATGTCTTCTTTGTGGATAGCTACTTTTTCTGGACCCCACAAATGAGTGCTCAGGATAAGTGACACTTTGGGCTGTCAATTCAGTTTATGACGCTATGCTGAAAGGAAATTAAAATATGTATTTAATAGAACGTGACAGTACCAATGATATTCTACAGATCTATGCCATTTATGAAGAAAGAGGGATCCAACTAGAGAAGTTTATGAATCTCCAGAAAAAAAAAAGGATCTCATCATGGAACTATTACTATTATCTTTCTGGTATTCTACTGAAAGTGAGACACATTCCCCAATTTTCCAAAGGCAATCTCTTTTCACTTCAAATAAATCTTCCTTATAGGCAATATAAATAGAATTAAACTAGTTTATAATGTTTCCATTTGTTTTCCTGGAGAATAAATGCATTACAGTTAGTCTATTAGAAAATGATATTAAAGGATTTAATTGCCTGTGCATATTAAATATGCTTAATATTTATGAAAATAAACATTTTGAAACTGAGTAAAGATTCTGCAATAATATAAATGTGAATGTGGATTTAATACAAATCCGTAAGGTGGTGTGGATACACAGCACTATAATATACAGCATGTACCTCAAGGAAGCATATGGAAATTCTAGAGTATAGAATCTAGACCAAACAAAGGCAAAAATCCATTCTGGGTAAGGCATATGGGATTACTAATAGATTATAAATGGCAATTTAGTGGGGGTTTTTTTGGCAATTTAGTTTATTTAGATAATATCTTTGTATAAAATATCACATTTATGATAATGAGAGAAAATTTAAAGCAATAGACATGGTGTTCTGTTGGCCTGTACACTCCTCCCCAAGAGAGAATGCGTATTTGAGCATGTGTCCTCACGCTCTCAGTGTTACATGTATCAAACTTGCCTGACAGCTGTCAATTATCAGAAGCTTCTGGGAAATGAAGAATCAAGTTAATAATTTAACACTAATTAGGAATATAAACAAAACTAATGATTAAGTAAACCTAATCAAGTCCCAAAGTCCTGGAGTTGCTGAGAAATCGATCCTTGCCTTAGTTCTGGCTTCTCAAAAGCTTCTGGGAAGATCCTTTTAGGTTTCAGATTTGATGGCCAGGCAAACAGTAAGAAGGAACACCTGAAACCATTTCCGAAGTCAGGTAAGGACTTTTATACAAACCTTGGGTTTATTCTCACACAACATCCACACAGGACTGTTTAATACATTTGTGAGAATGGAACAAAATTGCCAAAATGAAATGGGTCCAATTCAGAAAAATAAATCCAGGCTTACTTAACTTTGCAAAGTAATGTTTTCCCAAACAGGTTTCTTCAGTTTGAGCGGGAAAATGAGTGACTAATTGAATTTGAATTTTCTGTGTGTTGTGTGCTAGAGGAGAAAAAGTTAAAGGAAGAAACCTTGAAAAATATATACTTGGGAAAATTTTGACTGCAAATACAAACAGGTAATCTTTTTTTCTAGAAAAATATTAAACCACAGAGACATAACTTTGAAGATGTGTTTTTAAAAAGCCATTATGTTTTTTCCCTCTTCGGTTATCCTTTTTTAAGATCTATTTATTTGAGGTGGGAGAGAGGCAAATGAGAGGGAGAGAGAGTCTTAAACAGACTCCAGGTACAGTGCAGAGCCCAATGTGGGGCTGGGTCTCATGACCCTGAGATCACAATCTGAGCTGAAACCAATAGTCAGCCACTTAACCAACTGGGCCACCCAGGTGCCTCCCACCCCTCCTTCAGTTATTCTAAAAAAACCAAAACAAAATGAACTTCATAAAGTAAAATGAGCCAGCTCTTGTCATTCCTGTCTTCTTCTAAACTCTAGTCTAACTTAGAAGGCAGAAATTTCTGTTACATAAGAGGTGCTGGGTCTTGTGTTTCTTTGTTTACATATTGCTGGATTCATTTTGTACTTCTTTATCCTGTTTTTCCCATATGTTATTTCCCTGAGTAGAACACCTAGATTCTGCTTGAGGCTACTTCCCTAGAGCTGCAGCAAAGATCCCGCCATGCGATCTGCCGGGCTCCTTTTACTTCACCTCAGCGGTGCTTTAGCCGTAGGACTTCTCGAGGAGGCAGGCTCTTTGAAGACAGAAATTGCGCCCTGCTCATTTCTGATTTTCTAATAATTCATATGGCACATGGAACATAACAGATGCTCAGTAAATATTTTCTGAATAAATCAAAGATATTTAACAAAGCTTATGGAGTACTTCAATTAAACCTGGATGAGAGGCTTCAAGGCCCTGTGCTTTAGTGCCGTGCTGTCCACTTGAAATTTCTGTGATGATGAAAAGGCTCTATATCTGCGTGGTGTGTGATATGGTAACCACATGTGGCTATTAAATGTTTGAAATGTAACTAGCATAACTGAGGAATTAAATAATTAATTTCACTAAATTTTTATTAATTCAAATTTTAATTTAAACAGCCACAAGTGGCTAGTGGCTAGATAACTTTAAAGCGTCCTCCTTTTATTGTCCTTCAGCCACACCTTTCCTGTGCCAGAGGACACGTCCACATACAGCCCACGTTCTCCCTTAGAGACCGTGCTTGAGATACTCAGAACTCCAGAAGTCCCCATCCAAACAGCCTGTGCTCACTTCCAGTGCTATGTAGCCTAATTCCGGGGTCTCCTTCCCCGAGGAAACCTTGCTGCTGGTGTACACACCCTACACTAAAGAAGTTTCCAGAAGGTAGCAGTTTGCTATGAGGGGCGGCTGGGTGGGAGCAGTGTGACTGGGGCTTAGACTTGCAGACGAACTGTGCCAGACATATGCATGAGGCCCCTTGCAGTGTGGGAGGACAGGACAGGAAGCTGGGGATGGGGCTGAAAAGGGGCAGCTCTCCCTAAGCTGCCATATTCCAGCATGCATATTTAGCAGTTTAATGATTTTATTTCAAAACATAAGCAATAAATAAATCAATTCTCTGTTCATCATAGGCAGCATGATCCAATGACCATTCATTCATTAAGACACCAAATATTTATTGAGCACCTTCTGTTCCCAGGGACTCTTGTTCTGAACACCAGAGATACAACAGTGAAAAAGCCGAAGTTTCTGACTTTGTGAAAATTAATAAAAGGAAACCTCATTTAGAATGGAGTTGGCAGACAGGCAGGGGGAACTCTCACCACCTACCACTCTTCCACAATTGCAGACCCAACAGGAAGAGAGGGGACCTTGCCTGTGGATACTATTTTACTCTCCCAGAGGAGAGAGGAGGAAGATTTCTGCCTCCCCTGGCAACCGCCCAGCCAATGAGAGACAGTTACAGCTCAGCCAATGAGAAGCCACTATACTTAGACCTCCCAGTTTACTCCAATAGACTTTTTGCTTATAACAGCCCTGCTAACTTCCCCTTTCCCTTATAAAAGAGAGTTCTGTTCCCATCCTTTGTTCTCTTACCTTGCGGGTATGGTTTTGCTGTGGTTTGTAGTTCTCTGCTAGTCTTGTATAAATCCATGTTTTGCTGGTAAAATAATTGTTAGTTTTATTTATAAGGTTAATGGTAGTTGGTGATCAGAGGTGGGATACAGAGAAGACCCCTAAGGGATTCTGGGCCTGGTGAGTAACCAGGTGCTGGTACTCACGCTCACTGCTTTCTTGCTGGCCCTGGGGTTTGAGGGTAAGTTTTATCCTGGAATTTGAGCTCCACGTTTTATGTCTGAGCTCTCCGGGCTTTATTCGATATCTGTTTTAACACCTTTTTTTTTTCTTTTTTTTTTTCTAATGTCTGAGAGTACTCATTTGGCCTTCAGTCTGATTCCTTTTCAGAGCTGGACTGTTCCTACTGGAATTATGCTGGCCTTTGGTCTGATTCCTTCTGGAACTAGGCAGTTCCTGTAGAAACTGTGCTGTTTTGGAATTTTTCTCTTTGTTCTAGAGAAAAACCTCCAAAAAGTCAAAATGATTTGAGGGCGCCCCTTCCTACTGGGACTCTGGCCTATTTTATGTTTAAAAAGTATGGCCCCTCCACATGCACATTGATAACTAAGTGGACTGATTTAACCAAAAGTAATTGAGAACTTCAGTGGTCATTATGGGGAAATTTTCAATATCTCCAAACTTGTTTTATACAAAATTAAATTAAAAGGCTGCAGCTTCAAAACAAAAAACCTGAATGGGATGCCTATTTTAAATGGTACTTTGAAGCTTCCAGATGTTTTTAGGATTCTAAGTTTGACTTTTTGCAAAATACTATTTCTAAATTAACTGAGGTAAACAACTGAAAGAAGTCACAATGGCTTCTGAGGCCTCCTATCCCTCTCCCCCATCTTATTTGCCTGCGGACCTGCGGCAGCCGCCTTGTG
Organism: Halichoerus grypus; assembly: GCF_964656455.1. Taxonomy (NCBI): domain Eukaryota; kingdom Metazoa; phylum Chordata; class Mammalia; order Carnivora; family Phocidae; genus Halichoerus; species Halichoerus grypus. Next base: position 85,688,904 of record NC_135713.1, read on the forward strand.
CTCAGGCCCCACCTTTGGTGTCATCTTTTTCTATTCTCTCTGCATTTCCCCATCTCCTCTCTATGCCACCTCCCCCCCCCCCCCCGCCCTTCCAGGCCCTCATTTCAATCCTTTTGTCAAGTTCCCCCTTTCCTCTGAAACTCCCTTTCTGACCTTCTCTCCTAAACCTATTACAACCCGCGCCTTTAAAGTTAAGTGTTCTGAGGATCTTGATAAAACCCAAGTTTCTTATGTTCCCTGGACTAAGGCCAAATTGCAATCATTGTTAAAAGAGTTTCCTAACGTGGCTGAGGGCCCCCATTAGTTTGCTGAAAAATTTAACATAGTTGTTTAAACTTAACCTGGTTTCTCAAATGTATATCAATTATTCTATGTGCTTATGGTGAGGACCAGGCCAAACACTGGATGAAGTTAGCCCAATGGGAACATTCTGAAAAGGATTTAGAGGAACAGAATCCTAACTTTTTTTTTTTTAAGATTATTTATCTGAGAGAGAGAGAGTGAGCATGGGTGCATGAATGGGGAGAAGGGCAGAGGGAGAGAATCTTTAAGCAGACTCTGACAGATGCAGAGCCCTAGGCAGGGTGCTGATGAGATCATGATCTGAGCTGAAACCAAGAATCGGATGCTTAACCAACTGAGCCACCCAGGCAGCCCCAGCCCCGTAATTTTGGCAGAGGCTAGAAACCTCGTTGGAAATCTCCACCAAGCATCAGAGTAGCTTTTCTTAAGTCTGTTGATTGGAACAAAATTCAGGCTTGCACACAAAAGCCTGATGAGTCTGCTCATAATTATTACAATCAACTCCACATTGTCTTAAAAAAAAATTCTGGTCTTTCTTTAATGTTGAATCCACCTGGGTAGCTTTTAATTCTGTGTTTATTAATGGACTGAACCAGGAGTTTTCTCTTTTAATTAAAAGGACCAGTATGGAATAAAATAAAATAAAATAAAATAAAATAAAAAGACCTGAATGGAATGTGCAACCCATTGCAGACTTGGTTAATATGGAAAACCAGCTTGCTGGCATCCTAGATAAGTCATCCAAAAGAAAGACTGCTAAAGTTCTGTTTTCAACTCCAGCAAGTGAAGGCCCCTAAACAAAACCAAAACCCTTCTGGTTTGGGGTATTATAGCAAAGAAGGCATTAAAAAAAAGAAAAAAAATTCTTAAAAATTAAAGTACCTCAGGTACCATCAACCCTCTAGCCAATTTGTCCAATGTCCTAATTCCCAATGACAGGGCTCTGAGGAACAACAGGGGCTCTTCTCAATTCTCCCTCTTAATCAGCTTGGAGAACCCACTCTCTCGACTGGGAATTAATCTCTCTCTCTATTGACACTGGAGCTATAGTCTGGGTGCTTAGCCCCACTGCTATAAAGTAGCCCCTGCCTCAGTGCAAAAACACTTCAGATAGTAGGGGTCTCTAATATAAACCTCAACAGGTTCCTGTCTCTGAGCCTATTTCCTTCTTGTCTAGGCCCTTTGAGAGCTACTCACTGCTTTTCTCCTTAATTACTCCACCACTATTCATTTATTGGGCCAGGATTTTTTAGAAAAGTATCACGCCAGAATTTCTTCCAAAAGGGGGAAATAATTCTAGAATTTGACAACAGTAATCAAAATAGCCAACCAGGGGAATTAAATGATCATTTGACATCTTCTATTCATTCTGTCTCTGATGGCACTATAGTGGAGTCTGGGGACACTGATTATTTGTTCCTGTTGATCAGCTACCATCCTCTTCATAGGCAAAATCCTCAATTGATAATGGCAGAATCCTCAGTGCACCTCCCATCAAGATTCAAATAGATCTCTCAACACTCTTCCCATAATTAATCAATGCCCTATAAGTAAAGAAGCCCTTCAGTTCGTAATAGAAGATTAAAAGGCTCAGGATCTCATCCCCTGCACTAGTCTCTATAACACCCCATTTTACCTGTGAGAAAACCCAACGGCTGAGGATGAAGGTTTGTCCAGGACCTCTGGCAATGAATAACACTGTTATACTTTGGCACCCTGTTATTCCTAACCCACATGTGCTCCTAACATCCATTCCCACTGAAAGCAAATTCTTGACTAATTGATCTACATAGTGTATTTTTTTTTAAAGATTTTATTTATTTATTTGACAGAGACACAGTGAGAGAGGGAACACAAGCAGGGGGAGTGGGAAAAGGAGAAGCAGGCTTCCCGCCGAGCAGGGAGCCCGATGCGGGGCTCGCTCCCAGGACCCCGGGATCATGACCTGAGCCGAAGGCGGATGCCTAATGACTGAGCCACCCAGGCGCCCCTACATAGTATTATTTTTAGTGTTCCAGTTGATAAGGATAGCCAATATCTTTTTGCTTTCACTCGGGAAGAGCAGAAATACTGCAGAGTAAGTAATGCCCATGGGTTTTACAGAGTCCTTTTTACAAACTTTAAAACCTGATTTGGGTGGTAGTTTTCTGCAGGTTCTACCTTGTTACATAGATGATTTGCTTCTCTGCTCTTCTCAAACCTCTTCACAAGAAGACAGCATCCACCTGTTAAAACTTCTGGCTTTAAAGGAACATAAAGTCTCCAAAGAAAATTTGCAGTTTGCTCAAGCTCACGTTAAATACTTAGGGCATCTGATTTTGAAATAAGGGCTACATTTGGACCCACATGAAACCCCTCATGACTCTTTAAAACTGACAGATTGCCTTTTGAGTCCCCATGACAATTTATAGGAAACTCCTCTCACCAATGCACATTTTTTATGGTTTGCTGATGGTTCTTATTTAAAGGATGAAAATAGCAAATTTGGTGCTGGGTATGCTGTTGCAACTCCCTTTAAAATCATTGAGGCAGCACCAGTTGCCAGAACCAGCTCCTTCAGCCCCACAGGCTGAGTTATACGCTCTTACTCAGGCTTGAGTAAAACTTTAGCCAAGGGAAAAACCACAAACACATACACTGGTAGTTGGTATGCCTTTTGGGTAGCTCATGACTTTGGAATATTATGGAAACAACAAGGTGTTCTTACCTCCAATGAGAATAATTTTAAAAATGGCTCTGATGTTCAAAATTTATGATGCTGTACTTTTGCCAGCCACTTGGCTATTATTAAGCTTTCTGGGCATTCCAGACTTGACTCCCTGGGGATCAAAGTAATCCACCTTGCTGATACTTCCACCAAAAATGCTTCTCACAAGAAGACCTATAGCCAAACCTCTGTCATGCTCCAAAGGGATATTCTCCCAAGTTACAAATTTTGGAAAAATTGACAAGGACACCCAATAATTGGCCCCAGAGAAGGAAAAACAACATGGAAATCTAATACTGATTGGCATGATTAAAAGAAAACACTGGTTTGGACCAAACAGCAATCTGACCCTACCAGAAATTCTAAAATTTCTGCTACTTAAAACTATACATACATTAAACTGTTGGTCTACTGACAAGATGATAGCATTCATGAACCAATATTGGTGAGAAAAAGTTAATTGGGCCTCAAAAATGGTGATATCACTTGTCCCACCTGTCAAAAGTATAATCCAGGGAAACCTGTTTGTACAAATGGATTTCATGCAGCTTCCCCATCTCATGGCTATAAATATGTTTTAGTCATGATTTCTATGTTTTCTCACTGCAGCAAAGCTTTCTCCTGTAGACAGGCCAACATTTCTATTAGAAAAGATCACCCCTACCTAGGGAACCCTCTTGAACTTCATAGTGATCAGCGAACCCAATACACTGGTCAGATGCTTCAACAAGTGTGTGCTGTTTGCCCAGTTTTTACAACACTTTCATTGTGCATCCCTCCTCAATCGTCTGGGTTTGTTGCACTCATTAACAGCACTATTAAGACTCAATTGGCAAAATTTGTACAGACCCTCCAAATAGCTTAGGCTGAAAGCATAGCCTTTGGTCCTTCTAAATCTCAGATCTACCCCCTTGGGAACTGAGACTGTCACCCTTTGAGACAGTCACAGGATGTCCAATGTACCCAGCCCCTGCCTCTTCTGATCCACAGTTAATAAAAGGAGATATACTTCAATATCGTAAAAGCCTAGTTGCTTCTATTAAAAATAACTGTGATTTGGTAAAGCAATCTATTCCCATTGCCTCCTGAGGAGATGATGACCTTAAGCATAAGGAGATTTCATCTATTGGAAAAGACCTCTCCAGAAAGACTCTTCAGACTCTGGGAAGGCCTCATGAGGAACTGCTAACCAATCTTTGTGCCGCCAAACTCCAGGGAACAGACTCTTGGATTCACATGAGGCATTTAAAGATAGTACTGAATCCTGACTGGACCCACATGCCATCTGGTGACCTGAAAGTAAAGACTTCCTAGAATTGAAGCAGGTGACATCTGCTGAGATGGCTTTCCTGAGATGTTCAGACCAGGTCTGTATATCTTTTTCTCACTGTTGTTTCTTTTCTATTTTCTGTGGAAAAACCATGTCTTTGTCTACGTTCCCCAGGCCCTTGTGAAAAGGGGAAACCTTTTGATTATGGCTTTTCAGAAACAGCCTCATTGTGATCCTGAGAGAAGGTAATTTTCACTTGTTTTTTTCCTGAAGGTTTAGAGGATTCAGAATTCACAAAAGTCTTCTTTCATCTGAACTATTAACTGACTTTGTATTCTTCTCCACATTCATGGTCTCTGAATTTGCAACCTTACAGGCTGTATGATCAGTAACACATTTGGTTCCAAACAGTTCTTTGAGATAATACTGTCTTAAACATCTTTGAGGTCTTGCTATTTTGCAGAAAGTTCATCAGCTATTGCTTCATCTTTATATTTAAACTGTATCTTCCCAAAAGAACTCGGTTAATTCTTTCAGTGAGCTCTTGGCAGCATTCACCAGTCTGCTTTCATGGTTGCTTTAAGTGGAGACTTCAGGAGACATACATGACTCTAGGTTTGCCTTTATAAGGAGAACCTTTCTTCTCTAAGTTGGAATAAATGCCAATAAATATTTCAGTTGGCTACTTTCAGCCCTAGAGCCCTGATTTAGAACCATCATACAACTTGGAATTGTTATGTTCCTTCTGTTTTGTATAATTATTTTAAGTTTTGTATTTTGTTGACTGTCGAACTTTTCTTTTTTTTTTTTTTTTAAATGATGTACCCAGTAAATTAATGCTGGCTCAGTGCTTTGAGATGATCTCCAACGCTTACGATCTTGGGAAGATACGGGCTTTAGGCTGGAGTACGTGAAAATTTCTCCCTCCTGATCTTCCTTGTTACTCAGATGTGGCCTTCATTGGTTTCCAGCTGCTATGCACTCTCCCTCTGATGTAGGACATGATAGCTACAAAAGGTCCTTCTTGTTACTGAGGGACAAACCACTAAATATAAAGAAACCTGGCTGTTGATTAGTGATGCTTTCAAAGAAAGATCTAGATCAAAAGGGGGATATGTGAAAATTAATAAAAGGAAACCTTACTTAGAATGGAGTCAGGAGGCAGGCAGGGGGAGTTCTCATGCCCTTCCATGCTTCAACAATTGGAGACCCAACAGGAAGAGAGGGACCTTGTATGTGGATACTACTTCACTATCCCAGCAGGAGGAAAGAAGATTCCTGCCTCCCCTGGCAACAGCCCAGCCAATGAGAGACAGTTACAGATCAACCAATGAGAAGCCACTATACTTAGAACTCCCAGTTCACTTCAATAGACTTTTTGCTATAACAGCCCTGCTCCACTTCCCCTTTCTCCTATAAAAGAGTGTTTTCCTCTCTGGACTTTCCTATGGTTTTGCTGTAGTTTGCTTGTCTTGAATTGCAATTCTCTGCTATTCTTGAATAAACCCATCTTTTGCTGGCAAAATAACTGGCAGTTTTGTTTTCAAGGTTAACCTTCATGGGCTTATATTCTTTGAGGAAGACAAAAAGCAAATAAGCAAAATAAATGTGTGTGTGTGTGTGTGTGTGTAAGAAAATTAAGGTATCCTCAAAGGATAGAGAGTGACAGAGGTATTCTTTTAAATAGGTCGTCCAAAGAACATCTTTCTGAAGAAATTACTTTTGAAGAAAGATATAAATGAAAGGAAGAAACAATAAAGTGTCTGGGGAAAGAGTTTTCCAAGCAAGGGATCAGCAAGTGCAAAGGCCCTGAGATGGACGACATGCTGTCATGTGCCAGCAATAGCAGGGAGGTCAGTCGGCTTGGAGTGCAATAAAGTCAATTAAAATGAAGTAGGGGAGGCAGCTGAAGTTCATATCTCATAAGGTCATACAGGCTGTACTCAGGACTCAGAATTTATTCTAGGTTTGATGGGAAGGCATTGGAAGATTGCAATCAGGGTTATTACGATATTAGCATTAAAAAGAATCACTCTGAAAAGACATCACTCTGGCTGCTTTTTGGAGAATTAGTGGTAGGGGTGCAAGAGTGGAAGCAGGGAGACCATTTCAGTGGCTCCCACAGTAAGTCAGGTGAGAAATGCAGGGGCTTTGATTTGTGCTGTCAACAGTGATGTCTCAGTGGCAATGCATAAGTTTAAAAGGACACAATGAACCTCTTTCAATCCTGTCAGTATGGCTTTGCAGCTGCATGTGTGACCTCATTTGGAAATAATGTCAAAAGTCTAAATTTGACATCTTTGTGACTGTGAGTCCAGAGTCGAAAAGACCTTCCACTTACCCCCTTGATGACCCTGGAACTGCCAATATTAGCCTCATGGAAGTGGTCGTACCTCCGTCTACATACCAGGACAGTTTTGTGGATGTCAGTGGAGCCTGGACTCACTGCATTACAACACTCAGTGAGTCTACTCGCAGCACTTCTGTTTCCAGTGCAAAGGCCCTGTCAATCTTTCTTGGTGGTGACATGAATCTCTTTTCACAGACATGGGTACAAATTGCCCTCAAGAACTTTTCATGCCTTCCTGAGCCATTGCTTTTTCCTCTGCCCAGGCTTTCAGATCAAATAGGAAGCTGTGGTCACACTTTGTGGAGGAAGGGGAGGATTAAACTACCCCAGACCCATATTTTCCCATTACAAAGTCTGTCTTCTCTAAACAGCCAGCTTGAAGTAGCTTAGAGAGAAGCTGAAAGACTTTTCCCTCAGTCTTTTCAAAATCTCCCATAAAAGACAGTAAAACCTTAAAAAAAAAAAAAAAAAAGGAAAAGAGCAGTTTTGCCTTTTCTAAAGGTTTTGTTATATTAATTTTTTGTATTTTTTTGAGTCACTCGCTGTGATATGGAATTTTTTTCCCTTCCCACTTTCCTCCAAGGACATAATATTATTGCAGGCTTTCTACTAAAAGATAAAATTACTGCCACAAGTAGTGCGAAGTCACAGAGAGATCATATTCCAGATGGAATAGTTTCTGAACAAAGAGGATGCTTTTTAAAGATTCTACTAAATGTGACTTTCAAGGGCCAGTGTAGGCAGTCTAGACGCTAAAATTACCCAGCCCATCTATGGACGGGAGGGGCTGTGGCTCTCTGGGAAGACCTCCAACTGCACACAGGTCAGCCTGCTGACAGCTGGAAAGAGCTTACTCTGAGGGTCAAGCTGCAGAAACGTTAGCTTCCTGTCCTGTCCTATCACCTTGATTCTCAGTGGCTTTCGTATATGAAATATTATATGGAAAATTAAAAATGTTCTATTTATCTTGTAGTTTTAGTGTTTCAAAGTATTCTCACATTTATTGCAACAAAACATATATGAAAGCATCTTGTAAATTGTAAAGCACTATGCAAATGGAAGTTGTTAGAATTGTTACTGCCTCATTTTTTCATAAAATCCTGGGAAAGGCAGGTGTTAATACAACCCCTATCATAGGAGGAGGAAATTGGGATGAGATCCGAAGATGTTAGATCCATGTCCTTTGAGTGAATGATTTGGGGATTACAGAGAGCCAGTTAAACATTCTTTGTATCAACTGTCTTCTAACCATAAACCAGGTTTGATAATAGGTCTAATTATGAATAGAAGGATGAGGGAAGTGACATGATCCAATTTGCATTTGCATGGACACGGAATACATTGTAGAAAAAGAAAGCTGGTGATAGGAGTACCAGGTCATAGGTAGTTGCAGTAGAGCAAGAGAGAAATTAGTGGGCCTGGGTTAGGTTGGTCTTCATTGGGTTGTGGAGAAATGGCAATGTTGGAGAGACATTTTGAAGCTAGAATTCATAGTTCTTGTGATGAATGTGGGGGGAGGGCCGGGGGTGGGGGGAGACTAAAAGAAGTCTGGTGAGAATCATGATGTCATGTCCTAAGATGCAGAACAGAGGAAGCACGGGTTTAGGGACAGAAGATAAGTTACGTTTTGGACATGTTGGATTTTAGGTGTCAGAGGGACATATAAGAGGAGTCCAGTGAACAGTGGACATGGATACATGAGTCTGGTATACAGGGCAAACAGGTCTTAGCTAGAAGTATAAATTTGGGAATTAGCATATTGATAGTAAATGGAGATCATATTATTAAATTGTGTGAAACGGGAGGGTGTCTATCTTGTGAACCAGTTTCAATAATGCTCTAAAAGTTTTTGTATGTTTATATGTTCATTCTTGTAGAGAGTGAGTGCGTGGCTTTTTTCACATTCATAAAGGCATCAGTGACAAGCAAACAAAGTTGCAAAGAGGACCTGGGACCAAATACTGCAACACACATTTTGAAGAAATAGTCTTCATGGGATATTTTAAAGGAGTGGCCAAATAGGTGAAAGAAAAGCTAGAATCCTGTAAGTCGAGGGGCAACAGTGTTTCAAGAAGATGGGTGCTGCCATTGATGTCAAATAGTGCAAAAAGCTCAAATAAAAAGAGGATGGAAAGGGTCCACCGGGCTTATCTTCAAGGTACCTTGTCCAGAGCGATTTGTAATGAACTGGTGGGAGCAGAAATCTTTGTGTTGAGGGGTAAATGAGAAGTGAGAAAGGGAACCTCCTTTCTCAAGAGTCTAGACTAAGTCATTCTGAAACTAGTTATTATAATTACTGACTAGATGGTTTGAGTAGATCATCCTGATAAACCAAAGAATCCGTTGTTTAAAGTTTAATTTTTCAAAGGATTGGTTTGGCATCATAAAGGCAAAACTTTGCTAGAGATAGCTTTTTAAAAAATAAAACTATTCAATAAAAGGATGAGGACTATGCTGAAAATGTGGTTTGTTTTCCTTAATAACACAAAGCTTTAAGAAGACACTTTTCCTATGAATCCTGTTATGGCAGAATTGTAAAGTCTTTCCTCTCTCCCCACACATATTACCATCATAGTTCATGAAATACTTTGGTGTGCTTGCTCTTTTATATGTCCATGTCCTTATACTCTGTTGTAAACCTCTTGGGAGCAGGGACTGTATCATATTCATCTTTATATCCCCAATCACTAGCAAATAATTGGGACTTAATAAATGCATTGACTGAATGAATGATTTTTTATTAACTACTCAAATATATCTATTAGCCTCATTTTGAATTTCCATTTATACAATAAGAATTGGAATTTTTCTGTTGTCTTATAGAGATGACTATTTTCCCCACAATGCATTTGGAATATTATTAATAAGACAGTGGAAAAGAAAATGTCACAATTCATTTGAAATGCAAGAGCAAATAAACAGCAGTTAAATAACAGACATTAAATGTTGCATATATGTCAAGTAATAACAAGAATGCTTTTCCCAGAATTTGAAACATTGATGAGTGAGATTGTTGTGGCATTAGAATTTTTTTAGGCTAAAAAGGAGCTTGATGCAAATTAATATTCTATGCATTAGAAGAGAGGAGAGTGCAGTGAATTGGTAGAATCAGTTCTACTGACAGAAGACTCCACAACTTCAAAGCTTGCTATTTGACACTTTTATAAGAGAGCTTGGAAAGCATATGGCTGGGAGAGAGAACAAGGACAGTTTTCTTTGGTTGCAATGGTTACACTTTTCATTGCTTCCTACCTCCTTGGGGATCACAGTGGACCCTCTCAGGAAGGGCTTACTACTATTCTAAAACAACACATAATTCGCCAAAGAACAACATACATACATGCCATTGGGTAAATTCATTGAATTGGACATTTATTTATTTGTCCAACTCAGTCTTCAGTCATAATGAAAGGGGCAGTGAGTGATTTTCAAAGTGATTCTGATATAATTAACAATGATGTGTGGAAGAATGAAACCTCATTTGTATTTTCTAAAAATTTTTAATATGGCAAGATGTATTTCATTTGATATATAACATAACAAAATTTGGATAATATGGCATCCCAAAATTCTTACGGAATTAAAAAAATATGGGATGATAGTCTTTAGCATGACTTTGTAAGATACCAATTTATATATCTCTGCAATACTTCAGAGACTACTAAAAGTATCAAGGAATGACAGTGGTTATTCACTTATTTATTATGTCATCATACATCTATTGGGTGCCATGCCTTGATACCACTCCTCTAGTGATAATAAACAAAGAGGCAATTTTAAAGACATAAAATGTTTTTTTAAAATACAAAACCATGCAAATATTTATCTGCTTATTCGAATTCTGGGTGAACTTTTCTATCTATAACATCTGCCAGGAAATCTTACAAGAATAAGTTTGCTTGTGGAATTTCTGACCCTTGTTCTTGGATGATATACTGTGATGTCAATATATTTGCAGCTACCATGTGAACAGCTTTTCCCACAGAGATTCTTAAGTCAGAATCTGAGAGTTAGGAGAAAGTTCTTTTTCTCCTGATCATCTAAGCACATCAGAATGAAGTTGCTGTGATGAATTTTCCATCCTTAAAATAAATGTGCTTGGAAAAGAGCTACCTCAAGGGAATGGCTTTCTGCATATACTTTTACTTTCAGAGCAAAATGATTAGACTCCCTTCTCAATTCTCCCCACCCAAAAAGAAAATGAGATCATATTGAGTGCAATTTTTACTTATTTATTTTTTTAAAAAAGATTTTATTTATTCATGAGAGACAGAGAGAGAGAGAGAGGCAGAGGGAGAAGCAGGCTCCCTGCTGAGCAGGGAGCCCGATGCGGGACTCGATCCCAGGACCCTGGGATCATGACCTGAGCCAAAGGCAGACGCTTAACCATCTGAGCTGCCCAGGCGCACTTGAGTGCAATTTTTAAAACTGAAGATTTGACTGTATGGTTTTATTTGATCTCATTTATCTTTCCGTATTTATATATCTAGCCCTGACCTCACCTAGACTCAAAGGCCACCTGCCTGCTTGATATCTCCACTAGAAGTTAATAGGCATCTCAAACTTAACATGTCCAAAACTTGGTGCTTGGTTCCTGCCCCTTCCAACAATTTCCTTTCCCATAGCCATTTCTCTTATAGCAAAATGTACCACTATCCATCCACCCAGCAACCCAGGCCAAAAACCTAGGAATCACCCCTCACTTCATAATCCCTTTACATGCAGTCAGTTCTTCAGAAGTCTTATTAGTGTTGCTTCAAAACCTATTCTGAATAGGTCCACTCGTCAGCACCTTCCACAGCTACCACCTCAGTCCAGACCACCATCATCTCTTTAGGAGACAAAGACCTCTTATTATTGCTCTCTCTCCTTCCCTATTTGCTGCTTTATAGTCTACACTCAGTAAATAATCTTGAAAATCTAAATTGGAGTGTACATTCACTAAGCCCTCTCATGGCTTCCCACTACTGCCTCCTTCCACAGTCTGCAAAGCTCTTTGTGATTTGGACCTTGCCCACCTCCCCGACCTCGGTTCATTCCACTCTTCTCTCTCATGATGAGGGCCCGCCTGTGAACACACCAAGCTCACACCTCTTTAAGGCAGTTGAATCCCCTCTAGTGTTCCAGATCTTCACATTTGTCTGGGTTTTTTTTGAGGGGGTGCTCATTTGGGGGTCAGCTCAAATGTGCCCTCCTCGGATGTCTTCCATGACCACCTGATCTAAATCTTAACCTGAAAACTTTCTATTTATTACCCTGTTGGGTTTTTTTCATAGCTCATCATAATCTGATATTTTCTTTTTTAGTTTATTGTCCAACTCTCCCAAGTAAAAAATATCCTCTGTGAAAACAGGCATTTGATCTGCTATCTCAACCACATTATCCATAGCAGCTGCAACAGTTTTGGTCCATAGTTAACACTTGTTAATATTTGTTGAATGAATAAATAGATGAATGAAGCCCCAGAAGTTTTAATAAGTATATTTAGAAATTTAGCAATCAATAACACTAATAGTAATAGCAGGCTGAGCTTTTGTGTAATAATTATTAATGTGTCAACTGCAAAGGGCCTAATAATCCAGACAATAGTATTTCAGTAGTCAAAATACATTGTACTAGCTCTGAGAACTAGATCCCTGAAGAATCATAATACACAAAATCAAATTTTTTGAGGTTGTAGATTGAGATAAACTCTTTAAAAAATGCAGCAAACCTGGAGATGGGTTAAAAGAGGCTGACAAAGGAGCAAATATATAGAGTGAATGGAGTGAGAGCTCTTTGAAGTTCTGATGGTGAAGGATACCTTGGGAAGTGGAAATTCAAGTGAGAAGAGCAGCCTTTAAGAGACTCTTTACCTTGGTTGACCTGAATTGAGTTGAGATCACAGTAAAGGTTTAGGGGTAAGATTAAGAATTAACTTGTATGATAATGTCTTGTAAATACAGCAAGCATTAGGAAGAGTTTTCTTTTTTAAAGGATCTCACTTTTTATCATGATGAGTAACTCACAGAAGCAAGAAAGAGAACAGTCGGGGGGTGGGGGGAGTATGGGAAACAAAGTCTCCAAAAGCAGTACACAAAGTGTATAAATTTGCAAAAGAAAAGGTGAGATCCTGACAAGGTCCAAAAAGATATAAAACAGATGGTGACCTGGACTCATAAGAGTTGATACCAAATTTAGAGTTAAAGACACACTCAGGGGCGCCTGGGTGGCTCAGTTGGTTAAGTGACTGCCTTCGGCTCAGGTCATGATCCTGGAGTCCCAGGATCGAGTCCCGCATCGGGCTCCCTGCTCAGCAGGGAGTCTGCTTCTCCCTCTGATCCTTCCCCCATCTCATGCTCTCTCTCTCTGTCTCATTCTCTCTCTCAAATAAATAAATAAAATCTTTAAAAAAAAAGAAAAAAAAAAAAAAAGACACACTCAGGCAATCCTAATTATCCGTGGCAACATGGCAAGTGTTAACCCTGGGATGCTTCTCCTCATCACCCGGCAGTCAGAATTCAATGTGTGAATTTGGAATAGAAACTCATTTCGCTCTCACACAACATAATTATGAGGTAAATTTTCTGGAAAAACAATGCATGTAATAGATTCCAAAGTCAAGTGGAAGTGATTTTTAAATCATTTGCTATTTTGGGTTATTCAATATAACCAAACATTGATTTTATAGCTGTATCATCACATATTTGAAATGAATGAAAGAATAAATGAATTTATATACAGTGAAACATTAGATTGGGGTGGTGGTTGGCTGCAAATAGAAAAGTAGGGCAGTTCAATATGTAAGCTCTCATTTCTAGCATAACTTTGTTTTAAAATTTATAAATGTTATCTATGTAACATATACACATATATAAAATCAAATGGATTTCAGGCTAGAATGCACCTGACAGATTATCTAGTCAAATCCTTCATCATTATAGGCAGAAATACTCAGTTTTACCATTAAACATGTACTCAAATGTGATCAAAATTATTGTGTAAAGTATGACTAAGAACTTTTAACCCAGAGAGGATGTTGGTTTTGCTCAAGGCCACACTATTGGTTTAGGGTGGAACTGGCATGGATCTTGACTCCTAGGGTAATAGTCTCCTAAGAAGAGTACATCGCCATACCCATCATTGGGTAACTCAGACCGATTTAGTTAGAACTATTTAAATAGATTATTTCTCTATCAGGTGATTATCTTTATTATTTGAATTCCCTTTTCACAGTCTCCTAAAAGCACCTGTTAGGAAAGAAAACAAGAAGTTTGGGTCATTTTTCCCAACGTTCTACTTACAGAAATTTAATAAAAATCCTAATATTTGAAGGGAGTAGGCTTCAATTCCAAACCTGTCTTTATTCTTTGGCCCACATAACTATGGAGAACTTGGATACTTAACAAAATTATACTGTAAGTTCAGCATCCTTAAATATGTTTAAAATATGCTGTAAGAATTTGTCACTTTTTCATATTTTTTTTGACCATAAGTGTATGTCTTTATTTCTTTTAGGAACTCTGGAACACAGAAGCGACTGTTGACACCTGATTTTTCTTTGGCAGATGACCAGATAGAATCAGCATTAACAAAACGTGCAGAAAATGCCAAATGCGGGAAAAATGACAAATGTGCCAGATGATTTAATATCGAGTAAAGATAAAGGTTAACAGAAACAATCTTTTCCTCTTAGTTTGCAAAATAAGTTAAAAAAGCCTGTGCAAAATACTTTACAAAGCATGGCTTTAAAACGAAGAGTGGTTTTTATATATGTTCTGTAAAAGCGCTATTATACACCTGATAGTCAAAGCAGTTATGCTCAGAATATGTTTAATAGTAAAAGGAGATATTTAAGCCCAACATTTGGAAAAAAAGTAAATAATGAGAATCAGATAACTTCTTCCACTAGCTTGAGCAATCATAATCAGACCTGGGAATGTTTTAGATATGGGCTCCTAACCAGTCTTCTTTGCTCTTGTCACCACAGGGGCCTGGTGGCAGAAGAGTGCAGATGAGCTTGAATGCAACATCATGCTGGTCAGCAAAGCAGACTAGCTATGGCCTCTCTCTACACCCATTTTATATTTTTCTCTTTAATGAGAATATCTTAATAACTTTCTTTTAATTTCAAACATAAGAAATAGCCAATGCAGATAACTTACAAAATGCAGAAAGGCACAAAGGAAAAATGAAAATTTTAAAAACAAAAATCATCACCAATCTGACTACCCAAATATAACCCTGTTAAGATCTGGGTATATCATGACCATTAAGTTATGCCATATATTTTGTTTTTACTTTTCTTACCCAGTTATGTTATAGCCATTTTCTCGTTTCAGTATTCTTTGACACCATCCCTTAAATGGTTGCATGCTATTCCATTATATGAATATACTATAACTTAGTTAACCAGTGTCCAATAATTAGAGATCTAGACTTTTATTTTTTGCTATTATTGATAATATTAGCACATTAGTATTTAAACTTTTTTCAAATAGGGATACCATGTAAAGCAAGAGTAAGGGAGTATCATCTATCCTATTTTTATGAATAAAAACAGTCATTAGAATAAAGGGTTATAGAACTTATGAAAAATATCTTTTGACAGGTTAGCATAGCTTGATGTAATATTGAATTAGTCATTAAATTAGATTTGGTTTACTAAAAAAATGAGTATATATATTTTTAGACTCTGAGTTGTGGTTATACCATATAAGCATAATATTAGAAAAATCAGTACATTTTTGCAAAGGTTTTTATTATCAGGGATGGCTTAAAGTTTGTACAGAATCTTCATTAGCAGTCTGTTAAATACAGAAACACTGTGGTTGGGCTTTGAATTAAAGTTAAATTGGCAAAAGTTACAAATCCATATGATCTCCTAATAACAGAAGAAACTAATAGGAACCATATCTTGAAGGCAATTCTTGTATCAAACCATATATTTTTAAATATGATATTGCATTGTTTATTAAAAATGAAGCTTTTGGGAAATTTTGACTAGGAAAAGGAAGAAAACTGCCCACCTACAACACCTGTAAACGGTGGCTTAACATAATGATGTGGTAGAGCTGCATTCAGATGTGTATTTAAGGAATAAGGATAAAACCCAAGTAAATACATTTTCTGAGATAGAGTGACACTGGTGAACTGATTTTAACCATGGAATAACTGAATTTGTTAACAAACAAGATTCTTTCTAATGAGTTTATTTTATGTAAAACTATGTCCTGAGCTTTTCTTATCCCCCCAAAAAACAAGGCTTCTCGCTTTACTATCCAATTTTCATGGACATTAAGCTATATGAACTAAACACATGCACACACACAAAGAATTTCTGCAAATCTGTAAAACCTTTCTTTACTCCCTTGATGAGTTCCACTGAGGTCAATTTATAAACTAAACATTATGAGTGGGGATATTCCCATATTAGAGTTAATGAAATAGGTTAATAATTTCATATTAGATGCTATTGCTCTTCCAGGCAGGTATATTTCATAGCCAATGACACAAAATCAAGAAACGCATCCATACCAAGAACACATTTTGTTGTTATCTTTTAAGAAAGGAAATATTACTTCTTTTCCCTGGAATTAATTTCTTGACTCACAGCTGTAACTTTCATTTTTCCTTCCCCAAACCTAATACAAATTCGACACATATTATGGATCAGAACATAAGCCTTTTGAAAAATCTATATAAACCAGCTGTTTACAAATTTTCTCTTTTTTTGTTCTATTGGTTAGCTGCAGGTGGGTTTTTACATAGACTCAGAAATGCAGAGAGAATTCTCTATAGCCACATCCAACACACTGTGTCATACAGTATTGTAAAAAAGGTAGGTATTGTTTTCAGATCAGATTCTTTGAAGTAGATGCACATTACGATAATCTGATAATAAATACCCAAACAAAGCTGTAAATTGTCACATCTTTGAACACTTCGTGCACATTATACAGATCATACAAATAAATTGTGCATTTTGAGATTAACATGACCATTGGAAATGATGTCAGCAGCACTACAATATTAAAAATATGAAAAAATATTCCTGTTGCATTTACTCTCAATACGGAGATAAGTGCTAGTATCAATTTAAAAATTCTATATTCTTTGCTACCAGAATACATCTCCATAAATAACCACTGTTTAAGACACTAAAACCCCAGATCAGCATACATATACATATATGAACTTATATATACATCAAGATAAAGTTATTAAACTCATTGATTTTGCAAAAATTTTAAAATTACAGTAATTTCTTTGATTATACGTGTGGTAATTTTTTCCCCAGCCTGTTCCCAATCCTTATGCTCTAATCACATAAGTAGAGTTGCATGTGATGCACAGTAAAATATTAGTTATAAAATCTGAAACAATTCTTACACCTTGATTGAACTGTCGTTTAACACAAAAGTAATGCATTCTTTTTTCTCTGTTTCCTGAAAACTACAAAACTACTAGCCCTTAGTACATCTGCAGGAAGCAATATTGGTAATTTTTAACAAGAAGTATTCCAAACCCATAATGATGTAATTGGAGGGATTTTGTATGAAAAAAAAGTAAGGAACTTAATTTCTACAAAGTAATTCTCTTAGATTCTCATTAAACCAAGGCTTACATAGATACAAAAATGAATAAATGTGTAGATTACCATAGCAGCCATGTGGTTTATAACTATCAACCTGGAGTCAGGTAACTTGAGTATGAGTTCCAGGTGGAGAAGGGGGTAAAGGAGTTTATGGATGTTGGTTGTCTATGCTCTGCTATATCCTGGGGTTTGTATATCTCCTCTTGGTTCATCCTCATGTCTCCATAAGGCAGATATCATGTGTTTCGTTTGACAGTTGTGAAAACAGAAGCTCAGTGGTTTCATGCAACTCATTCCTAATAACATTGCTAGGATGGGAAACTGAATTTACAGGCAAGATCCATCCTTGGTCCATTACACCACTCTGGCTCTAACCCTTGAAATTGAACTTTTTTTGCATATTAGTTTCCTCATGTGTGGGAGATGAAAAGAAATACTGCATTACCTATCTCCCAAGGTGTTTTAAGAATCAAATGCAATGTGAAACAACTTCAAAAACTATGTGGAGTGCTCCAAACATAAGACCCAACAGAATAAACAGCTAGGTTTTATTAGCAACAAAAGCCACAACCTGTATTCCACCACAGTTCCTTCTTTTCTTCTTTTCCCATTTGTTCTTCTAGCCCCTGTCCCCCAATTCATTTCTTCCCCTACCAGTGAAAATCCTTTTTGGCAGTTTCAAGTTGCCCAATAAGAGCACTGAACTGAGATGCGAGGATGTACTCTTTCTCTTCCCCTGTTTAGCCTTCATTTTCTTCTGGCTGTTGAGTCAAGGGCTGTTTTCAACTTCAGAGGCCACCACACAATCCTTGGCTGTGGTCCCCTTTCTCCATCGCCAAAGCCAGCAACAGCACATTGAGTGCTTCCCATGTTAGCTTTCTCTGCTGCCACGTTTAGGGACTTGCGTGATATGATTGGGTCCAGGATAATCTCCCCATCTCAAACCTTAATCACATCTGCAAAATCTCTTTTGCTGTGTAGGTAAAATAGTCACAATTTCCAGTGACGAGAGCATGGAGATCTTTGGAGGACCATTATTCAGCCTGTGACATGGCTCCTTATGACATCATTCAAGCCAAAGAATCAGCTATTCCAAAGGCCAGCCCTGTTCCTAAACTTTTCAGCTATTGAGAGGAAAAATCCTATTTTTTGATCAATGCAGCTTGAGTCAGATATTTTGTCACTTGCAACTTAAAAAGCACTAACTAATACATAATGTGACTGGAACTCAGGCTTTCTTACTGTGTGTATTTGTATCCTGAAGAGCTGCTATTTCAAAGCATACTCTTTGGGGAATATTGATTTTTTTTCCAACTCCCTGATTTTATAGAGGAAACCAAGACCCCAAAGAAGAAAACCAATTTTCTCAAGATCCCAAACCTGTTCATTTCAGAATCAACAGCGAATCTCCAAATTCCAGGCTCTCACTACAGTGTTTGTATATATGAAAATTTTCGCCTTCACCATGGATGTCTAGCTTCCCCTGCAATGGCCAACCACCTCAATACCTCCTTTGGTGAAGACTTGCCCAGTCCCTCTCTGTGCCCCAACAGGCTACCATCTGGATTTTATTTCCAATTGCAACTTCTGCTTTTCTGTCTAGCTAGAGAAAGTCAATTGAGTACTTGACTGTTGCACTGATTACTCATTCATATTTGTTCTTTTTTTAAACAAAATTACTTAGTTGGCACTAGTAAACTAAGTTGCCATTTCATATTTGTTAGACATTAATTAAATCTCCACATGTTATTATGTCTTTTCTTTTTAAAGAAATGATAGAGGGGCACCTGAGTGGTTCAGTCAGTTAAGCGGCGAACTCTTGATTTCTGCTCAGGTCATGATCTCAGGGTCATGAGATGGAGCCCTGCATCAACAGGGAGTCTGCATGAGAGTCTCCTCCCTCTGCCCCTCACCCCGCTTACACACTGTCTCTCTAAAAGTAAATAAATCTTAAGAAGAAATATTGTAAATCTTTAATAACAATATTGTCATCTTCCTGTAGGCAAGTGTCTGTTACTGTTTTGGTTCCTGATGACCTAGGCCAAGGTGACCTTGTTCAGTTCCTAGTCGGGAAATGTATCTGTTTTCTTGGCAAGGATATAAGAATGCACAGTGGAAAAAGATTTCTAATTTCTGAGACTGAGAACAGCTTAGTCCCACAGCCACTTCTGACTTGCTCAAGAGGTATCTGTGATGTTTGGTTCTGTTGCCAGATATCAGCAATGGATTTAAAAAATGAAATAACAATATATTAGCATTAAATAAACTTAGGATTTTTCAGAGTTAAATTCTGTATTAAATATTACACCAACAAATTTCACTTTATATATTTTGTTTATTTTTTGAAAGGACAGAAGCAAGTATATGCTACCTGGTGTTTTTCTCTCTTCCTATCCTCTTCTTTGCTCCTCATACTGCCAACCTAAGTATATCCTGACACAGGACTCCCTCCCAGCCTGGCAAACTCAGAATCCCAAAGCCTCCTTATCATGCTTTCCAGTGACCGTTGAGGGCTATTTCATGGTAAGGTTTGCGGGGTCCAGATGGTCCCACGATGAATGGAGAAGGAAGGGTCGCTCCCTTGAGATCTCTCCAACAAATTGCTGTGCCTTCCATACCCAAGCCAGAACCCACTGTCAGAGTATTTTTTTTTTTTCTTTGTCTACCCAGTGCTACTGCCTCACTTCCAAAAAAAAACAGGTTTTTTCTTGACATGGAGATGACATGTACGAGTTATTGCTGATTTCTGAGACTTCGCTTTTCCCACTACTGCTAAATTAAAAAAAAAAAGGTAAGTTGTTTTATTTCCATCTGTTTTCAATTTTAGTAGAGATAAAATTGTGTGTGTGTCTATCTATCTATCTTTCTGTCTATCATCTATCTATCTCCTCAGTTAATAAGAGATGAAATCCACAAACTGCTTAAGTTTAAGTTCTTATCCCTTCACCTGGTAACTGCGTGATTCTAAGCAGGTTATTCAGATTCTGTATTCCTCAGTTATGTCAGCTGTAAAATGAAAATAATAATAATGCCTTCCCCCTGAATTGTGAGGCTGATGTAAGATAACACACACAGGGTGCTTGGACTAGCATCTGATTTGCAGTAGTGCTCAAGAGGTGTGGGTTATGTGTTGTTGTTGTTACTTAAGAAGTAAGTTCTGTGTCTACTGTGAACCAAGGAAGCAGATAAACTCTAGGTAGAAGCAAAGAGAATAATAATAGAGGAAAAAGTAGATATATGTAGGTTACCAGGAAGAAAACGAAAGAAGCTTAAGACCACTAATTTTTTCCTCTAAACTACAAGAAGCTGTAGCATATCCTTCAAATAAGCCCCCCATCTTTGGGCTTTCCCACACAAGAGGATTAGATTCTGTAGCTGGAGAAACCTAAATTGAGGAATTCTCTGGTTAAGAGGGCTTCCAAGGACTAATTTGGTTGCCTCATTACTGTATTTAACATTATTTCTATGGGGAATACATTCCAGGTTACAAACAAACCAAACTATAAAAGAACTTTTGAAATGAGACCCATGAGTAAACTAGGAAAGCCAATAGAGTACATTTTTGTTTGAGGAGGAGAAAGCAATGTAGGTGCCATTTGGATGGTTATGGTCTTGTCACCATCATGCTACCTGTGTTCTGTTTTTTATATAAAAAAGAAATCAACATGAATTTTAAATGTTGATTTAATTTCAAACAAGAATAGAAGTAATGTCTTCACTAAACATTTATAAATGAAATCTTTCATTATATTTGTCCTTTTTATGGAAAAATGAGAACTTCAAAAGAGAATTTTTAAAGTATATAATGAATTTGGCATTACAATGAAATTCAGGAAATATTTCCAATTTTAAAGACACGAGAAAAGGAGGGAAATCAAGATGATGACTTTCAATCATTGCAGAATAATCTGAGGAAAGAATTATTCCAAAAGTACAGTTGTAGCTGATAAAAAGTGCTGTATGATGTAAATTGTTGCTCTTTATTTTTTCAGATTTTACTTTTAGAAAAATTATAATTTACCTTTTCTTGGTTAACATATCTTTAAATGTACATGATAGAAAATTAGTATACTTAACAAAGAAAGACTTGAGACACCAAAAGTCAATCTTTTTAATTATTTATAATTTTATACAAATAATAAAACACTATGGAATATTGGGGTAGAATATCTTTTTAAGCCAGTAGCTCATGAGGAGTCTCAATCAATCAATCATTTTTTATATTATTGAAATATGTTTATTCATTATATCCCATGGGGTAGGTGCAGATGGCATGGGATAGAGTGTGTGTCCAGAATAGGAACACTGAATCAACAAACAGCAAGGTCATCATAGGAGAATCCCTTTGCAAAGATGCAATCCCTGTGTTACTCTTTAACAAGGGTTCTTCCACTGTAGTAGCCAGTCCCCAAGATGGCCTTCAATGATACTTGTGTTCTGGTATTTACACCCTTCTGTTGATCCCTCCCATACTAAATGGGGTTGACTTGTATAGAAAGCTGGATATTGTGGAAATGACAGAGTATAACTTCTCGGTGTAGGTCATAAACAACATTCAAGCTTCTATCCCCTTTTCTTGTATCACTTGCTCTGGGAGAAGTTAGCTGTTATGTTATGAGGTCACTCAAGAAGCCTGATGATGAGACCCTCATGCCAAGGAACTCTTCAGACTTGAAAAACCCTGAGCCAAACCACCATGTAAACCACTTCTAAAATCCTGCTAAGTGTGGGGAGGTTTGTTACACAGCAAGAGATAACTAACATACTCTATCTTCAAAACACCTGAATTATGTCATGTGTTTGGCCATGGTTTCTTCCAGCTACTTTTCATACTATTAGTAACATCTGCTAGCTTGCAATGATGCTAGCACTTCATAATGTCCGATGTCTTCCACCAATTTCTAATTACCTGTTGGCCATCAGCCTCTATTTCCTCAATTTCTTTGAAGGTTTACAGTTTAACATCTAGCCTGACAGAAAGGTTAGGTGAAACCTCCAGAACAACCATTTGCAATCTTTGGTCATCAGTATTGCTCAAAATTAGTCTCCCGAACTAAATTAATGGTGGAACTAAACAAACAGAGAGAAGTACCAGAAAGGAAAAACACAGAAAGGCAAATGAATGCTCACTGACTGAAAGCTTAGAATGATACCCATCATATATATTGGCTTATTTGCTATGAGAAAAAAACTGTATATGTTTATATTTATATTTACATTATATTTGTATCAATCACGATAGGTTGGATTTTGCTGTAATATAGATAAGCCCCCAATCTCAGAGATTTTATAAAATAAAGATTATTTCTTGCTCATTCTACTTATCCATGGGTTTACTTGGAATTTTGCTCTGTATCATCCTCACTTCAGTCTAAGATAAAAGCTGTTGGAACATTTCTAGTCACCATGGCAGAGGGAAAAAGCTATAGCAATTTATATTCACTTTTGCTCAAATTCATTGGGCATGGCTAATTTCAAAGAGGAAAAGGAAATATAATTCTGTTGTGTGCACAAGAAGACTATTTGGCCAACAGCACATATGCCACCATGTATATTCAAATTAATATCAAATATTTCCGAGATGAATATACTATAATCAACCAGCACTATAGAGGCAGTGCTGTATGAGAAAGACTTATAATGTGACTTTTTCTGACAGAGGTAGGAGGGTGTGAGCTGGCAATAAAACACCGTGGTGAGAGTATAGAAGGACCAAAAACAGTTACAAGGACAATTAACTACATTTATTTGTTATTTTGTATATTAAAGACTAAATGTCTAAGAGTGCAGGGAAGAGGAAGGGATGATAGTAACTAAATGTTTGAAGGATCAAAGAGTGAATGGATAAATCAATGAAGCCCTCGCATTTTGAGTATCTCATTAATGATCTTGGGTGACTCCAAGATCCCGAAGTTGACTCAGTCCCTATAATAGTCTCTGGTTAATTGGCTACCATCCCTAGAATGCTCAGTACAAGGAGTGACCTGGGTCAATCTGGAGTCCTTGAAGTCATGAGAAATTGTGTTTATTCAAGTCTGGACCATATTGAGTTTGGCATATAGTGAGCTTGGATGTTTCTCAACTCTTTAAAGGCCCTTCCCTATAAGTTGTGGCATTTTCTTCCATTGCAGAATTCACAAGACAATCATAACCCCAGCCACACGGAATATTTACCATTAACTCATGAACACGATTACAGGAGCAGTGTATTTTCTTTGTATATTCATTATATTGAGATAGATGGTAATTCTTAGTTCATTTCTTTCTTGGTTTCCAATTCTTTTTTTTTTTTTTTTAAGATTTTATTTATTTATTTGACAGAGAGAGACACAGTGAGAGAGGGAACTCAAGCAGGGGGAGTGGGAGAGGGAGAAGCAGGCTTCCCGCAGAGCAGGGAGCCCGATGCGGGGCTCGATCCCCGGACTCTGGGATCATGACCTGAGCTGAAGGCAGATGCTTAACGACTGAGCCACCCAGGGGCCCCATTGGTTTCCAATTCTTTAGCTATATTTTTAGATTGTTTTCTTAACTTTATCTTTTCACCTTTCTGTTGAATTTTTAATTAAGACTATAAATACATTTTTCAAATTCAAAGTTTATTTTATTGTTCCTTTTTAAACAACATTCTGGTTTTGTTTTTTGGATACAGTATTTTCTCAAATATCTGGAGATATATAACTATAGATAATTTTGAATTTTTTGTCTATTCTTTGGGTAACTATCTTTCCTTCTGAGTTTACATTTTTTTGTCTTTATCTTTCATGTTAAAGACTTTCTTCTGTGTCTGGTAATCCTTAGTTACCAATCATATTTTAAGAATGGGACTTTAGAAAGCTGAGTAAAAGATCTGCATGTATTGTCAGAACTTACTGATGGTAAAGTTCCCTATAGGGTGATTGACTAGTAAGCCAGTATTTTCCTAGGAGAACCCCAAATTTCAGTTTGTATGGGTCTTTTCTTGGGGACCATTCAATTTTTTTCAGAGAGGTATCTTGAAGTCTCTTACCTAGAAAGGCATGTTCCTGGTTGTCAGCATTTTGAGAGCAGAGCCAGAAAAGGGGATGGAAGTTTTACAATTTAGTATTAAACTTTCATTTATTTTAGTCCTGTGTCTTAGCCTCAGCTGCTACCATGTCTGAAATCTTAAAACTAGGGCCAGTATAGTTAATTTTCTTTGGAGAATAACCTCCTCTTTCCTGCTGGGAAGAGAGTGAAGGGTAATGTGTGTGTTGGATATATATATATATTTGTGTGTGTGTGTTTGTGTAGGTGGGGGGTGGGGAGGTTTCATCTTGTCTATATTCACACTTTCTACCACTCCTCTGATTTTCAGCCCTGTACTTCATCCTTGCTTCTTTATTCAGCCTCTCAGGACTTTTTGGCCTACCTCCTAGCTGTGTCCCTCTGATCTGCCAATACTTCTCTATCTGCTTGTTTTCTACATAGTTGCTGAAATCCCATGTCCACTGTTTATTTCTTTCTAATTTTCTTTTCTTGTAGGCAAATACCTTTGTTTTTCTTTTGCTATCATTTTGGCAGAGGTTGTTGAGGGAAGAGATAAGTGCATGTAATTAATTCACCATTTTTAACCAAGAGCTCCTTAGGATTTTTTCTCTAAAGCATCAAGGCAATCAGAACTTTCCACAAGAGCCCTTGATCCTTACATTCTTTTTCTCCCATCATTTTGCAAAGTAGAAAAACAAAGTTACTCTTTGATCTAGCAACATGACTGAAAAAAATCTAAATAAATAATTGTTTACTACAAAGCATTTTCCTCTTCAGGTTTTTATTAGTACACCCTATGTACACCCTCCACAATATTATTCTATGATTGCATATTTTGAGATTTTTGAAAGAAGTGTAAAATATTATCAAATAGGTTTAAAATGCTATTGGCCACTGAATAAATGCTATATGGTGTTTAAACTATTTTTTTAAATGGGCCACCAAAAGGTAAAAATAGAAAAGAATTTTGTAAGTAACTTGATTTTTTTCCCTCCCAATCTTTTCCAATTTTTCTGGGACCATTTAAAACAATTAGTATTTCAAGATATCAAATTTTAGCATTTCTTCATGTATCTGTTTATCAAATTCTCATTTAATAATTGTTGTAAGTTATTCTTTTTGCCTATCATCTCGCTTTGTATCTAAGGTCAAAGCATTGCGTGTATCTAAATACTGATTGCTCTTTTATTTATTTTGTTATAAAAAGGTATTTCCATAAAATATTTAGAAATATTCTTCATGTGTATGTAAATTAGACTATTATCTGGTCACAACTGCCAGACTGACACCCTTTCAGAGTAAGTTATTTATGTATAATTTCAAATTTCCTAAAAGACGTAGTCTGAGTTTTCAGCAACTTATAGTTACTAATATCATTGGAAAATATTTTTAGAATACATTCTAGAACATAAGCAAGGTTTCATCTTAGGGAAGTTATAATTTAAAGTATGACTAGACAAACATACAACAATATAAGGAATTGCTGAGATGAGGAAGGAATGTTCTCAGAAGTAGAAAACAATTGAAAGGCAACAAGTGAGGATGTAAAAAGGGGTTCACCAAGCTGGTTGCCACTTCCCTTAGCGATGGGACTGTCAGCTGAGAAAACGCTAATGATGGAAAACTGAATGTCTCCCATTGCAATAGTTGATCATTTCCTCCCACTCTTTGACCCAGAAAAGCAAAGCAAATTAAAGCAGAAAGGAAATGAAAAGATGATGGTTCTAGTGGGGGGACTGTTTTCCTTGGCCAGGGAACCTAGGTAAACTCTCATGTTTTTTTCATCTCCTGAAGTAAGGCTGGTGAATTATATTGGTTAACACTTTCAGCACATCACTACCATCATGAATACTTAGTGTTAAATGAGTGACATTTAACTTAGCCAAAAGGTAAAAGAAAAACTTAGCCAAAACAAAATGAATCCATTTCACAATAAAACATGGATTTCCATTTCCGATAAACCTAAGTCACTGCAATAGGATCAGGTAACATTATCAGCATACAGCTAGATCACCTGTTATTCTAGAGTCTAGATTGAGGAAATCCAGACAGTCCCCAGGCTCTTAGTTCAGGATGCTTTTGATTTAATAACAAATAAGAGTTTCAAATTTCAAGAGAAAGTGTGTATGATATAATAAATAGCTGGTTATAATATTGGGAAAAGATTTGTTCTGATTGATAACTATTTTCATGCTTTGGCTCTAATATTTATCATAAAATGCTGGTATTTTATAATATTGTACCTAAAGTTTTGCTTCCAAAGTTGTGTTAAAGACTGAAAAGATAGAATCAAATGAGTATGTAAAAGGAAGCACACGAAGGGGTGATAAAAAATAAGAATAGTCAGTGTGAAAGGCAGTGTCTCATCTATATATTAATAATGCTATGAGTTTAGGACTTCAGGAGCAAGATAACTAGAATTTGAGATTCTGCTCCAGAATATATAAACACAATCACAATGAAGTACAGAACTGGGATTCAGATACAGAGTTCCC
The DNA here is from genome assembly GCF_964656455.1 of Halichoerus grypus. NCBI lineage: Eukaryota > Metazoa > Chordata > Mammalia > Carnivora > Phocidae > Halichoerus > Halichoerus grypus. The sequence goes on from NC_135713.1 coordinate 85,715,610, forward strand.
AGTGTTTTCCACACTGCAGTATTAGGCAACTACCTGACCGGGGATCCCCTCCCCTTCCCCACTCACATGGACACACACAAAGGAACAGTTGGAAACAGAGCAGGGCTGCCAGCGTCCCACAAATAAGATGGCAGATTTCCCAAGAATTGCACTTAGGGTTAGAGGAAACCAAGGATGGAGAATGCCTTAAAAAAGAAAATCCACAAAGAGATATCTGACCCTAACCTCAGCTACAGGAGCTGGAGAGAAGAGAAACAAAGACCTAGTTATACAGATGACATTAAAACAAACACATGTACAACATTGATAAGCATTTTGCTTAAAGGGAGAAAAGAACAGGAAGGGCTGAAAGTCTCCACACAAACCAATCTGTTTGATGAAAACATATTTCCTTTTTTGCTTCTGCTCTCCTCTATAAGACAGTGTACAAAGTGCTCATTTATATTTTCTTTGTTTTCATCCCAAAGCTAGAAGATCAAAGAGTTAATAAAACCTCCTTGCTATAGAAGGTCATTACAAAACTAAATGCAGCAATTCAAAGTGGAAAATAGAATGAATGCCAAGGAGATGTTTAACGAAGTAACATTCTACATGTATTCTTTGAAGAACATTTGCAGACTCGTTTGATTGCTTTAGAGCGTGCAGGGCACAATGTGTCCTGCGCAGAGCTAACAGTGACTGATGGTTGCGTTCTGCGGTCCTGCGGCCAAGCCACTTGGAATCACAAGTATATTTGATAACGAATTACCTAATATAGTGGAAATATTCATGAGTATTTTACATAGCAAAATGGTATTAAAACCTTCCACCTTTAGGCCTAATTAAATGTCCAAACATAAGACATGAGTCTATTCATTTGAAAAATAATTTGAAGCACTATTTTCCCAAGAACTGACAAAGTTGGATTGCAAGATAAGGGATCAGCTTGATGTTTCCCATTAGCCATTGAGATCCTTCGTTTTTTTCTCTTTTTCTTCTTTTTGTCATTTTTTAGTGCTGACATCCTTAGAATGGGACCAAATAGAGAATATAGAGAGAGAGCCTGGGAAATTGTCAATATTACCATATTGATTTATTTGAAAGAGACAGGCTGGTATGTCACACTTGCCTTTCAATGTGACGTTGGAATTCACTATTTATTGTAGCCTTTGAGTCCTGACATTGGGACCCATTAGGTTTTTTTCCTAGAAAAGACACAGAACAGTCTAGAACATCAGAAATTACCAGCCTGCTCATGGAGCCATGGCTATGTGTCAACATGGAGGCCAATGACAGAGGTTATGTAGAGTCTCTGAGGTATAATCAAACTTTTTTTTTTTTTTTTAGTGTTTGAAAACTTGGGAAAAACTTGTTTTTATTTTCAAGAAGAGGAAGTTGTTATCTAGGATAATTTGGGGGATGGATTGGAAAACTGGCAAACAGGTGTTCAGATAATGATTCCTCTCAGAAGAGGAGTATAATTAAATAACAACAGGAATATAAAGATATCTGAGATTAAGTTTAAGCAATTAAACTTTTTAATTATTCAGAGCAAATAATTGACCTATTTCACCATAAAATGAAACTTTTGAAGTACCGTTGAATGTTGTGCTGATGCCAATAGTCTCTCTCTTTTTTTTTTTTCCTTTTTGCATCAGTGGTGCATGTCACCTTCCTGCAAGGCAACCAGTTTGCAGATCTGGCCAGAGGGAAAATTACTGGGCAACAGAATGAAAAGGAGGCATAAGTCAGCCCAGGTCTCTGAACCCTAGAAAAGGCAACTTCCCTCCAGCTCATGAAAGAGGACGATTGTGCTCAGTACCACTTATCCGGTGCCAACAATCTGGTAAGCCCTCTATTCAGTGCTACACCAAGGCTATAGCAAGGTGACCCAGAGTTTCGGGCTGAGGTCAGGGAAAGGTCGCTGCCTGAAAAATGGAACTAGTCAAAAGGAAAGAATCCTAAGAATGGGTGAGGTTAGTCACCCACAAAAGTAGCCCAATCCACGAAATGGCATAGAAAAGCATTTTTTATGGACTCTAAACTTCTAACTCTTTTAAGTAATTCTTCTGGCCCTTGCAAGCTGGTGCTAGAATGCTCGGACATATGCTGACAGGAATCAGCATTCTGTCCCTAAAAGTCCTATAGACTTCCTCCATTTCTTCATTTCTGCTTTTTCCATTTCTTCACTTCCCTCCTCCCTTCTTTTTCTCTTTGTAGCGCCACCACCCCAAGCTTTGAAACTGAAGGCTAGACACTGGGTGTGAAGACACCATCACCCTGTTATTTGAAACCCTCTCTGAAGCTAGTCAGCTTTCCCTTCCCCAACATCTTCCTGGTGGCTCCCTGTGAAGGCAGCGTCAAACACACGCCTACACGATGCCCGTAGTTGCTCATGGTATGCTGTGAGTACCCGTTTTAAATAAGCCCTTTCCAGGTAAAAGGAACCTTAATGTTTGGAATAATTATTTGTCCTTTCAGAGTTTTCCTTACCTCATGAGATGCTTATGAGTGCTTACAGGGGCATGTTTTGAGCCAAGGCTATCAGGATGAAGGAACATGGGCTTAGGGTTACTTATTTTCAGGTTTCAGAAAAAAAAAAAAAGAGAAAGAAAGAAAGAAAGAAAAGGCATTTCTTCCCCTGCATGGCAAAATGAGAACATTTTACAAATAAACCCATAAATAAAACTTTATCACTTTAAAGATGTGAAAAGACTAGGTGTACTTTGAAAAGGAGTTTTATGTTAGAGAGGTAGCCAGAAGCTGGTATGCATAACTAAAATGTTTACTATTCATCCGCTTTCTTTTTCTAGGAAATCCCCAAATCATAAAGTAAGAAAGTATTTGATTACTTCTCTTTAGTGTGTAGAAGGATGGAGAGAGAAATTTCAAGTTCTTTTTGTTTTATATTTGTTGTTAAGAATTCATATAAGAAAGTCAATTTTATACAAAATAATTTCACAAAATTACTTTTAAGAGAGTCAATTTCCATAGATCAGTTTCAGTAGGTCATATAATATAAGTCTTTTAATATGAGTGCCTTAGTTTTATTAGTACATTATAAATTATTTATCTTGGAAAAAATACATTAAAAACAGAATTAGAAGGTCTTTGGTTTATATAGCTCACAGCATTAAGTTAAAATAGTATAATACATGTTACACAAAGAGAAATGTAATTGTGGCCTAAAAGAACATTTTTGAGTCAGTTTCACATTAAACATTGAATAGAAAAGTTGACTTATCTTAAAATAAAGAAAGACACTATATCACTGCTATAAGCAAATGTTTCGTTTGTAAATAAGGATGAACTGACAGTGTTTGAAAGTGTAGTTCATCAAAATCACAACAAGAAACCAAATATTATGAATGTGTAAAATTCCATGTTTATTTAATATCCATTACATAGCCGGTTCATTGAAACCAGACTTTGTAAAGACAAATAACATTTCTGATGAACATAAACAATATCATATAGTTGAAATTCATCCTGTATTTTCACATGAATAAAGATGTCATTATGCAAGAGTTTCAACAATAAAGACCTTGCTGTGAATTGGCATGGCATCTCTCACTGCTTCAAAGCGGCACCAGCCTCCATCAGCTCAAGAGGAGACATTAGTGGCTCTGTGTCAGGGAGCTCAGTGATGGGCAGGTCCACACTCAAGTGTCATGGACTCTTTCCCCAATATCTGAGCTGATGTCCAGTGTGGTCTGTGTCATTGGTACCTTCTCAGAGGACATATCCAAAGCTCAGGATGGGTATTCCTAGGACCAAAAAAAAAAACCAAAAAAAAAAAAAAAAAACAAAGCAGAAAACCAGTGGCAATATGCAGATAATGTAAAAAGGCTCACTCTGGTCAAGGAGCAGTATCAGTATTACATTTCATAATATCAGTGATTATTATCTTTATAGTTGCTCATATTTATTGAAGTTCACTGTGCCAGATGCTATGTTAAGCACTTAACATTCACTATTGTAGAAAATGGTCACAAGAACACTTTAAAGCTAAGCTAGACAGAAGTCAAGAAACTCTGGGGGCACGTAGGTGGCTCAGTCGGTTAAGCATCTGCCTTTGGCTCAAGTCATGATCCCAGGGTCCTGGGATCGAGCCCCATGTCAGGCTCCCTGCTCAGTGGGGAGCCTGCTTCTCCCCCTCCCTCTGCCCTTCTCTCTGCTCATGCTCTCTCTCTGTCTCTGTCTCTCTCTCAAATAAATAAAATCTTAAAAAAAATAAAAAAGAGAAACTTGAATACAGTTTCACAGTAAATAGTAGAACCAGAATGCCCTTTGCAACACCCAAACATGGCTCAGGGAAGAGCAGTAGCTTCCAGGGTTCGACATTGTAGATGAGCTGATAACTTCCTCAAAGCCATTTGTAGCCCTTTTCCGCCTTGCTTTTCTCTCTTATGGAGGCTGGAAAACTAAAATTCCTAACATTCTAAAAAGACCTCTTTTTGTCTCTCTGATAATATTTTTTCTTCTAATTTTTACATTCCAAACCACAACAGAGTTCTTTCTCCTAGGAGTGACCATGTGATAGGTTCTGACTGAGATGTAAGGTGAAGTTGCTAGCAGGGTTTCTCAGAATGTTTTCTTACAAAGAGACAGATTCAGTTGTATAGCAGATCTCTAGCTAAGAGGATAGACTTCGTGGCAAGTGTTCTATGCTCACACACAAACAAGCGCGCACACACACACACAGAGCGAGAAAAACAGATTTCTAATTCCTTCACCCCTCCACCCTTCTTCTTTACCTATCCTAGATTATATCCATCCTCAGATTGGTTGATACATAAAAGAAAAAAAATCCTTCTGGTGAGCCATGTTAATTTGATACTTGTGACTGATTATACTGATTACCTAAAACTGCTTTATAAAGTTTTGTGACTTATTGGGGGCTGGGAACAGTAATCACCAATATTTGTTAAATAAAAAGATAAATGATTGAACTATATAGCTTAATTGAGGTATGTTCTGTACCGTATTTCTACAATTAAATTAATGTTGGGTGAATTGCCTTTTATTTGAATATTAAACACTAGCACATCTGAAATGGCTATCAATTCTTTTTGTAGATTAAAAAATAAGATAAGCCCTCTGGGCAATGTGCACAGAAAAAATAGCTATACCCCTGATCAGAAGGTTCCAAAGTCTAGAATTGAGCTCATTGTTGGGCCCAACAGAAAAGGAAAGAAGAAAATCAAGGAGAGGAAAAGAAGACATTTTTGGAGAAGGTAAAATACTCAGATTTTTTTTTTAAATCAGTTGAATTGAACAAAACCCACTTTCTAACCCCAGTTCCCCTGTTAATGATTAGAATTCCATTTCCAACACTTACTGGGTGTGTGATCTTAGATAAGGTTGTTTTCAAATATAAAGTCTGCATTTTGCAGCCCTTCTCATAGGATTGTTTTTAGGATTAACTAAAACCATGAACATAAATTGTGTGGTACTGTGCCTGCCACATAGAATACAGTTAACAGATTTTAATTCTCCCTGCTACCCAGTTCCCCATCACCCATCCCCTTTGACAGAAAGATGACTTCACAGGCTTTTGTCTAATTTCTGAAAGCATTTTTTTCTTACTTCATAACTCAGTCACCATACAAAGACATTTGGTTGAACATAGATATTAGTGAAAGAAATGCCTCCAACTAGGATGTCAGCTTCCTGAAGACAGTAACCATATCTTAGCAATGTTTACATTCTTCAAGAATTTGAATTTCTAAGTACTTTCCAGTTAGGATATCTAAAGAGAAAATAATTTTTGAGCCCCCCATATTACCATTTAATGATTTATTAATCCAAATGACTCATCTTTTTCAAGGTATAATCTTGTCAGCATTTACTACCCATTAAGCACATTGCTTGAGGACCTATAAAGTAATTGTGAACAAAGCTAAACCCATTTTGTCAATAATAATAGGAAGGAATGAAAAACCAAAAAAATATCTATAGTATAATGGTTGTTTACTGTGAACTGTTCCCTATGCTAGGCTCCTTGATACATTATCACTAATCCTCTCCACAACTATGCAAAATGAGTGTCATTAGCCCCATATTAGGAAAGGAAAACCAAGGGTTAAAGACTTGACTGGCACTAACTAGTAAGTGAACTCAGAGTGACTTAACCACAGTTTGACTTCAGATCTCTCATATTCCAATGTTTGAGCTCTTTGTACTCTATCTACTGCATCCCAGAAGACATGCAGGTTATGAATTTCTGGAAAAATGAACAAAAAAAACAAGGAAATCATACATCTAGTTTGGTAGAAAATAAGGTTTGGGGACCTTAATTATTCAGATCTATAACATCAAAATTATTTATTGCTAATAAAAACCAATAATAATGTCTAGTATTACTGTTATACAAAGATCTCTTTTAATCTTCACAACAGTTCTGTGAGGTAGATGTTATTACCTCCTCATCTGAATAGATGTTGAAATTCAGAGAGAGCAATGGTTTTTCCAGGAAGCAGATATTGGGCCCACACCCTCACCCCATCACTTAGTGTAGAGTTCTTTCCACTATACCACCACATTCTGCCTGCCATGCTACTTTGCCTGAATTTCAATGAGAAAAGGACCAAAGAAGGTATGGTGATGTGGAATAAACATCGTATTTGGCCCTTCTTCCTTCTATTATCTAAAATGCTTTTTGCTGAACAAGGCTTTTTTTTTTTTAAACAGGATGTGTTCATAGAAGGCATTCTGATACAGTATGGATTCAATAGAGCAAGTCTTCCCACTGAGCATGGTTGGGCAAATATTAGAGTGATTTTCTAAAGATCTTTAGTTCATGCTTGATTTTCAGTATGTCCTTTTCCTTCTCCTTAACATCTGTTTTCAAATGAGCAGTGAGGAATCACTTTAAGGGCTAGAATAGCTCTGGAATATTTAACAGATGCTGGAGTTCATGTCTAGGATACCAGTTCAGATCCAAAGATATATGGTTTTCTCCTCTTCTAACCTATGACTTAAAGCAGTAAGAGCAGACCACTATCTTTAAACTAGTAAACTAGTATATTGTACCATAAAACCATTCTTTCCTATTTTGATTTAAAGGTGCTGGTGAGGAATCAACTAAGATTGTTACCACTGAGAACTAGCACAGCAGTAACCACCATTCACTCCAGTGACCCCTGGTGTGTCTCTTGTGCTTATACAAACGGGACACCTGGATATAAGCAACCAGGTGAGGTGGGAGAGCATATATTCCTTTAAAAAATCTTTTTGAATTTGGGAAAGGTGGATTTAGGGTGAACAGCAAAAAGTAGCTGACAGCTAGAAGTAGCTGACAAAGAAGAAAGATTATGATCCAAGTTTGGACTAAATTAGAATGATCAGAAAGAAAGCCCAAATAAGTCAATAGCTAAACACTGGAAGGAAAAAGACTCAAATGCTAAACATATCAACCTTGAAGACCAGAGGACTCTGGACAGTAATGACCCTTGGAGAGCTCTGCATGCTCAGGTAGTCTTCATTAACTTTTTGATGATCTTTAAGTGTTAAAAAACATTGTCTTCAGGTATTATTAAGGAAAGATGCCCGAATCAGGAAGATTCAATTATAGATAACATTCTGGTTCCTGGGGTGGACCAAAGATGTAAAGGCGTCCTTCACAAACTGGCACTTCCAAAGTCTTCTTTCTGTTTGTGCCATACATTACATAGTTCTCATTTTATTCCTTCTTGAACCCCTATTTCCTATTGTGATATGCCATATTAGCAGAAGTAAATACTTTGTTTCACTCTTCTCTCTAACAAATATATATTAATTTAATCTTCACAACAAACCTCTGAGATGGGATCTATTATCCCCATTTTACAGATGAGGAAACTGCACGGAGAGGTCTGGCAAGTTCCCAAAGTCATGCAGGTAGTTAGTGAAACCAGGCCATCTTCTTCAAGTCCTTGCTCTTAATTGCTACACAATAATACCTGGCTTAAATATTTAATGCAGTTAAAATATTTTACAATCTTCTAAGAATAAAATTTCAGTACAAATAAAGGTATAGGTAGTTTCCAAGTATTTAGTGGGTCCATAACTGACCTGAAAAATAAAATTGCTTTTATTAAGAAACTGATTTAATTCCTAATCTCTTTAAGTGTGCAATTACACTTTTAGAAATAAAATATATTGTTTTACTTACATGATGATAATAGTTATTATAGAAATATGAAAATTTCATGAAGAACCTAAAAATTGTAATGTTTTAAATGGCCCTGTTCAAAAAGCTAAGCTAAAACTAATGGGGCACCTCTTTGAGGTATTTTAGTTTTCAAATAACAAAAGACTCCTATATGCCTACCATCATTTCTGGGCACTGTAAACATTGCTTGTATTAATGCAAATGCTAGTTCAGTTGGTGGCATTTCAAACAAGGAAGCAGAGGCTGTACTTTGGAGCTGAACATGTACATAATTGGAAAAGATGATGATGAACTAAACCATATTTACAAAAGCATTTGAAATAATGGCTCATGAGTCCTGTACAATTTCCCCCCTTTAAAACAATCATACACTCTACCCTTTTGGTTCATTTCTTGGCATCTTATTCATGCTGTAAATCTCCCTGCTGGATAGGAAATCTAGTCCCTATCACCGCCATTTTTCAAATTAAGTTTATCTCTCTTGCTGGGTGCATGGATGATGTAAAATCTAAGGATTTTTCAATTTGTTCCATAATTTTTTGAAATCAGAATTTCAACCAGGGGTAATCAAAATGACAAACTCCTAAACGTTATGTCATGGTAGGAGAGGATGTGCATGGGAGTGTGTATGCCTGTGTGTGTGCACGCGCATGCACGCAGGCGTGTGTGTCTGGTTTATTATTGCAGTGATGACAAAAACTGGGGACTAGAGACTGGTAAATATGCTCTCTCTGGAGAAGAAATGCAAATTTAAAATGAGGTGGACTTTCCCTCTACTACATATTTATTTACCAAAGTCATAGAAAACCCAAACTCATTTTAGGCTTCTTGAAAAGTAAACCAAAAAATGATTAAGCATCTCTGATAAAAGTGTGCATATATGGCTGGAATGCTGAATATCACAGATTAAAAAAAAAGCAACTTCCTACACTTAAAAAAAAAAAAACAACAACCCAAAAACAAAAAAACCTATTCTGACCAAAAATTATTTCCAGGAAATCTAGTGAATAAAGTGTGAATATATTAACCTGAGGCTTTTCTGAAGTTTTCCTGAAAGTTGCACACCAAAAGTTTCCATCTTTTGCCTTATTAGAGGCATGAATTCTCCATCTATAAATCTTAGACATACACTGTCCAAGAAGACACCAGCATAAAGCACAATGGAGTAGTGGTTCTCAAAATGTGATGCAAAAACTCCTTGAGTCCTATGAAAATCCTACATGTAGCCTTTGGACGGTCTTTGTATTATGTAAGGTTAATCAAATGAATATCACCCTCTCTGTGCTGGCATAAACTAATAATTTACTTATATAGTAAAATTAGATGTCAGCTCATTATTGCCTCATCAAAAAGAACACTAATTCGGAGCACTTGGGTGGCTCAGTTGGTTAAGCATCTCACTTCAGCTCAGGTCATGAACTCAGGGTCCTGGGATGGAGCCCTGGGTAGAGCTCCCTGCTCAGAGGGGAGTCTGCTTCTCCCTTTCCCTCTGCCCCTCTCCCCACTTGGGCTCATGCTCTTTCTCTCTCAAATAAATAAATAAAATATTTAAAAAAAACACCACACTAATTCTGATGAATTACCTTGATGGGTATTGCTGTAGTAGGAGCAGTAGGGCATGGATTCTTTAGCTTTATCCGGGTGGTGTAAGGATTGAAGTATTTTTCTAGTCATGTTTTTAGACACCCATTTTTATAGCATCCTGAGATTTCCAGACTACTTAAGATATGATGGTTTACTGATCCTGAATCCAATGAGAAAAAAAGTTTACACATTCTAAAGGAAATAGGTTTCAAATGACTATGTGGGGTGCAATTTCCACTGGAATGATTTCTCTTAATTTTGAGCTTTAACCATTCCCATTGCCGTAGTACCTCCCAAAAGTAAGCATGGTTCATAGTCTTCACACTGCCTTTGAGCACATTAACATATTCTTCTGAATCTCACAATGGTAGAACCTGAAGGGCAGGAATTCTGGCTTTTTTTCTTTCTTTCTTTTTTGTATCCCTAGCACCCAAGAATGTGCTCTGTAGAATCAGTTTGAATGAATTCATGGAGATACCTAAAGTAGATGATTTGCTGTACAGTTATATTTGATTACCTAACTGTAAAATTACTATCAAAAGGAAAGTAAAAAACATGATCCTCATGCTTTTAAAAAAATGTACAACCACTTCATTCCATGCCAAAATGTCTCCTGATATAGAGTTCTTCCGTGACAACCTTACTACCCTGAATAATCATTTGTGAAAAAACACTGGCCTCCACTTTCATATCATCTCCCCACCTCACATATATGATTCTATATGAATTTAAAAACTTCTCAATCCCAAGATTTAGACCCACTAGCCTTAGATTTCACAAACCGATTCCATGTGGTTTTGTAATAACATCGATACTATAATGCTCCACATCTTACGCCGTGCTTTTTCATGAACACTGTGTTTTGGAGAAAGTGACCAGTCTGTCACCATGCAGGCCTCCTGTCAGCTCACTTCTCTGTTGACACCTTTCTGGCCCACCAGAGATTGTGGAGGGAGGAATACTGTGAAAAGACTATTAAGTCTTCTTAAAGGACTAGAGGAGTCCTTTTGATGAACTTCGATGAACTTTGACTTCAAATTTTGAGTTTTTTAGTTATTTACCTCCTGAACTTAAAATCTCCAATTTTCATATTTTTGCACCTCTGAATAATTGTTCCCTTTTTGTGGAATGTTCTTCCTGCCCCCTCTAGGACAGCAACTCAGTCTTCTGGGACTATATCCAATGTGATCTCCTCTGTGAAGTGTTTCCCAAGTTTGTCATTAAAACGTGCTTGTGATTAATTTTTCTTACACACCTTCTTGGTCAAACTTTAAGGCCTGTGTCTTACGCATCTACATGTCTATATAACATTGAAGAGAGTGTCTGAGTAGTACATAGTAGATATTCAGCAAACATTATGTTGAATGTAAATAATTAATGAGTGAAACCACCTCTCAGAGATATCAATTCCTTCTCCCTGGAATGGAATGTAGAATTAAGCCATGAAAAAGGAAGTCACCTGAAATTTTTTATTATTATTATTATTAAAGAAACTACTCTTTAAGGAAGGATGAAAGAAGGAAAAATTACTCCTTAGGTCTTATGTGGAGAGGCACATCATTGTCCTTGTAAATTGGGTGAAAATCAAGCACATTATTATTCAGGCTATTTTAATTCTCATGGTCCTGGGCTATTTTATTATAATTATCTGCTTGGACTAGTAATAAAGAAGAGAAAAATATATACAAGGTGAAGGCATCTGTCTTGGCAAAACCAAATTCCAACAATTCCAAGGTCTTCACTCTTTCCTTGATGATTATATATTTGAGGTTGTCAACATTTGAACAGATTTTAAGCTCCTGGTCATTTCCTCAAGCAAATAGGATGAGACCAAAGGATCAAATAACATTTTCAATTTATAATGTCTCACTACAAATTTTTGATTTTTTTATAAATGAATTATTAAAGCTGCAAATGATAGTGGCTTCCTTTGAAGAATTATTTAAAGCTCTCTTTAAGTACTTAAAAGATAATAAAGAATAAGAAAATTCTTCTGTGACTGGAAAGGGCAATTGGTATGTATGCTATTGATGAGGGTGGGGAAAAAAAATATCAGGTGACTTCAACTCAGCTGAATCATATGACTCATATTGCTGAGTAGAAGAACCAAGAAGTAGGCCAGCTAAGGAGATTTAGCATGAAAGTTGGAGACCCCTGGGTCAGAAACTCTACAAGCAAGGATAAGTGATTTTTTGTTTGTTTGTTTTTTGGTTTTTTGCTGAAAAGAATCGATACCTTATATACAGCTGACTAAGGTGGCTTCTCTGTCAGCTAGGGCCATGTCCTTTAGTCTCCCTGAGACTCAGTGCCCTCGTCTTAAATGAGACCATTGTAACATCTTTTGTAAATGATGAGGACGGGCAGACCTGGGTTAACAGTCCTTTCTGAACTCACCTGGACAGGGGAAAGCTAAGAGAGAGAAGACTGCTGGGAATTGCACTGAAGAAGAAACATTTGAATGGGAGGCTGAGTGTTGGAGTAGATTCCAATTATGACCCACCTATGGGATGACTTGGTTTTGGTAAGTAAATAGCTCTTTGTGTCTGATTCCTCACTGATGAAATGGGGAGATTTCCAGGGTGTATAAAACAACTGAAACTGATAAGTAAGAGCACATTCATAAAAATTGTTTGTGGGTCACATAAACTAAACTGACTCACACTGATGGATTGCTAAAGAGACGTCGTGGAATCTTCACACATAGTGTTGCTTCTAGTCTACCCTCCTTCCTGTTTTCAGGGGAGATTGCAGGAGAGAAATTTATAAAGATTGGGTGCCTGAGATGAGTCCTGAATGGTGTGGGGTGCTCCGGGCATCAGGACGTAATGCTCCTGGCACCATGTCGTGCATGGCAGTCTGATGAGCGAGTCAAGGGGCTGTAATGATGAGTTCCAGACCTTTGTGAGAATGTTCACAAGTGATGCCCAGTTTCAAATGGGATCATTTTTCCTCTGCTCAGATACTCTGCATCAGAAATGAGTCTGCTCGTGAATTCTTAGAAGAAAATCAAAGAGGATGCAGCAGCGTCTTCCTTCCCTGGTGAGTTATGCCCAGCAACCTCCCTTACACATATACTGCGCTGTGCATGGAATGGGGACAGGGGGACGCACCTTGGAATTCCCAGAGACTGGAAGTTTTCTGAAGGCTCTTCAGCTGGGCTCTCAGAATCAAGAATGAAAATGTTAGACCCAGAGAGTGGGTCTGAAAATGGGAATCCTCGATATGGGAGAGTATTAGTTAACTTGGAAAAGGTGGTGAATTTTCTTTTTCCCTCATTACAACCTGAATGTTATTTAGGCATTAAGATAATCAGTCTAATTATTTCCCATTTTAGCCCTTGGCCTTTCTATTTCATTAATAGATGTTAGTTATTTCTTTAGACAACCCAATAGCACAGATGCCTGTTAGTCCCAACGTTTGAATAAAGGAAACTGAGGCAGAGCAAAGTCAAGGAATTAGTTCTCATCTGACTAGAGTTCTTAACTATATTAAATGCCTTACTCTGTTTCACCTCTTTCCATATACAGCATAGATTTTAACACCCCATTGATTAACTAGTTTGATCCTGCTACCCACTAACTCTCTTCTTCTACTTCCCCAATGGGAGATAGACTTCAGTTCAGAGATAATAAATGGACAAGATGTTATTTATTTATTTTTAGAAGTCAGTAATTCAGTGACCATTCTGGCATTCTCAAATTTTGTTCCTTGTCCTCCGGAATATCTACTCAGCTGGAGGGGCCAGTATCTTAAGAGACCATGAGTCTCTGTCAGTAAAAGGGAGTTGCTTCTCCATCCCACTCAGACTTTGCAGAAATACTTTGTCAAGAATCTTTGGATTTCATCAAAACCTCTAGATTCCCTTTCTCAAACTGCAAGTTTAGTTATAATATTTTTAAGAGTTGCAAGACACAATTTCCCTTAATTTAAACCTTTTTCTAGTAGCATTTAGGTTTGTATTTCAATGAAAGCCTGTACATGTTAAAAATATATATATACATTGCTTAGAAAATTAGTCTTGTTATGTTTCCAAGTATTCAGGACTTGTAAATTTAAAACAAAACAAAACATATTTTGATTTACTTAGGCAAACTAGCCTCAAAAGAGAAAAAAACACTAGTTTAACTTCTAATTTAAACTTGAAAAGTTTTATACTGGGGAATTTTTTTCCACTTTCCTAACTCATGTCTCACAATCTACTTTAATTTTCTGAATATTTACATTTCCTCTGAAATAATCTTATCAAGTCACTCCTGTCCTTTATTATTTTTCAAACTCAAACTTAATGTGTATTACTCACAAAGTGTTGGGGGAAAAGGCTATTTTAAAGAAAATGATTCAGGGGCGCCTGGGTGGCTCAGTCAGTTAAGTGGCTGCCTTCAGCTCAGGTCATGATCCCTGGGTCCTGGGATCGAGCCCCATGTCCGGCTCCCTGCTCAGTGGAGAGCCTGCTTCTCCCTCTCTCTCTGCCTGCCTCTCTGCCTACTTGTGCTTTCTCTCTCTGTGTCAAATAAATAAATAAAATCTTAAAAAAAAAAAAAAGAAAATGATTCAAATTAGTAATTTTTTGGAAATGATTCAAATAAAGGGGTGGCATCCACTTGGCTAATGGCCTGTGGATAGCAGTCCTGACTGGGACTTCCTGCCCTCTTGAGGCTTTGAGTTTCCCATCTGTTCAGGGAGTCAATCTCCAGCTCCCCAGCAGCTTTGTGATTTTTACTGTATCATTGACTACAGCCTTTCTGTAACATTTACATTGCTATATTCACTGCACTAATGTTCACTTAATTTTTGTCCTTAATTAACTTAAAAAAATTTTTAACTTAACTGAATGTATCTTAAAAGGAAGTTTTGTGTCCCTGCTGTAAATAGATGGACAAAATTAATTTAATGAAAACCATACAGTGTTATTAAATTCTAGCTCCACAGAGTTGTCTGCTGAAGACTGAGCCTGAGGCTTGCTTTCTATTTTTTAAAAAGCAAGAGAAAAGTGTTAGAGAGTTCTTTGTCAGCACCAGCTTGAGACTTTCTTCCTGATATAATTAGAAGTCTCAAAAAACCTGAAAGGATCCAGACTTTTTTATTGTGTTACCGGATATCGATATGCCTCCTAAAATTATCTTGTACACACCAATGGTGTGGACATGTCCCTCAACCTGGGAAACGCGGGGTTGAATGTTGTCCAAGACCTCTGCCAGCTATAACTGTATTTTACAGCAAACCAGTCATTTCAGTTTACAGACACGCAAAAGGCACTGAGGTACATTTCTCTTCTGGTGCTTCAAAGAGCCGATGCACAAACATCTTGTAGGAAGAATTGACTCTTCTCTCTACTCCACAACTCTGGCCAAATTGTTCAGACATGAAAAGGTAATGAGAAAGTGTGAATAAGAGCAGGAATTAGGATTCAGCTAGCCAATCTGATTTGATTGTTGCAAAAGACCTTTATCTAACAATCAAATGGAAAAATGTCCTTATGTTGGTTGAAACTTTTTTGGCAGAGCTGAAAGTCAAATTCTGGGATCAGTTTGACAAAGTAGCTGTATTTTGATAAAAGAATCGATGCATTTTGGGTAATATTGCCAAACTTAATTATCTTTAACTTCTAACTGCCCCGTGACCATTTGCATGATGAAAATAAATGTTTTAAAAACTGAAATGAATAGCCATTTCTGTTTATAATTTTGTTTGTGTTTGTTTTTTGCAACAGTCTTGTGCAATTAGACAGAGTGAAACCTTAGTTCAAGAACTTTTTTTTCTCCTTTGTAGAGTGCTGCTAGAGTTACACAAATGACCAAAGCTTAGAATCATTTTGTTATCCAGCACTATGTAAAATGAATAATTAAAGCTGACTCACATAGAAAGTGGCAATGGAATATTAGTGGGAAAACTCATTGTTATTTTTTGACTTCTACTGCCAACATAAAATACCATAATGGCAATTGAGATATCGTTATTTTTCAATAATCCATTTTACTTGGCAGGGACTCCACGGAGTTCCATCCTTCTGCCTGGAACCTACAGGTAGTACTTGTTATAAGATTAAAGTTGGTGCTAGTCATTTCAGACATTCATTGCTGAGTGGGAGATAGGGGGCTCATCCTCACCAAAAGTAGCCTCAAAAAATCTCCATGGCACCTGCCACTGTGAGCTACAATTTCCAGTTAGTGCAAGCTTCTGCTGCTCCTTTATGTCTTACCTACTTAATTCCTGCTTCACTTTGCTTAGAAAACAACACAGAAAACAAAAGGCCAGGCTCACAAGTTGCAAGACAAATTACCCACAGTATCTGCAAAACCAGACCCTGGGTTGGAATCTTGAAATTCAGTGGCTTGGTGTCTTGGAGAGCAGTGGCCTGGGAACTAGGAGACCTGAGTTCTGGGTCAGCTCTGCCACTAACTATGTGACATTGAGCAACTCTGTTGTCTTCACTGATTTTCAGTGTCCCCTTCTTTAAAAGAAAGGGTGAGAAGAGATCTATATAGTCATTTCTTGCCTTCACATCCTATGATTGTATCTGCTTCTTTTAGTGTTACAGTGATATCTAGCATCAAAAATAATGTTCAGTTATCTGAGACTTTAAAGTTAAACAACCCAGCCTGGCATAAGATTTTAAAAAGAATAGGCAGCATAAACTCTCATCAACAAGTCATGCACTTTATTAAGCAATTAATAATAGACCCACAATTAGACAGATACCGTGTTTCTGGTTTGTGGGTTAACTCATTGACTCTGCTATATATTGACCTTCAGAAAGCCAGAGAATGATAGATAGGGGCCTAACCATTAAGTAGTTGATCTTCAAACATACCTGCATTAATATTTTATCGATTGCATTTCATTTTAATTGTAGTGTGGTTAAAATTCCAATGAGATAAATATTTTCCTTTATGTGAGAACCCCAGAGAACAGTAGCTTTGAAACATTTATCATAAAATAAACACAGACTATTACCCAACAATTATGCATAAAAATGTCTGTGAGTGACTAGATTAATATAGGCCTTCATGTAAAACCAATGATCTACAATGAGCTTCACGGGAAGAGCATGTTTTCATAGACCACAGAATATTCCCAAGCTAGAGAGCTAGCTGAGAAAATGCACCCAAAATATTACTCACTTAAAGTCTTTCCTTTTCTACAACAGCTCCATCCTACAGCCTAAAGCTAAAAACCAAAGACTACATTTTCCAAATATTTGTCAAAACCAAGGGAATTAATTAAAAAAAACAAAACAAAACAAAACAAACAAAAAAACAAGGGAATGGTGCTTATTTATTTTAAATTTGAGCCCAAATGTGATAATCCCACAGTTTTTAACTCTGATATTCATCTCTTTTCCCCGAGCAGTAGTCTGATCTCAAGAAAAGTAGCAGGTAATAGTAATTTCAGTCAGCCAACATCTACCTGTTAAAATGCAGCTATTCTAAATAAATAAGTGGTAAGCTTTGGTAGGAGTCTGGCTCAACTTGTTATTAAAGTTACTCCAGAAAAGGGATCTCCATTTTGGTGGAGTTCCCTCCTTCTGATCCTTCATTCAGCAAACTCTTGTGTTGGGCACATACTAATCTTCTCATGCGCATTACTTATCACACTGTATTTTTCCAATGGAATCTAGATGTAAAGCTTTCTAATGGAATCTAGATGTAAAGATGTAAAACATCTAGTGACTGAATCTTGGAACCATATCCCAGGGGCCATGTGTCAACCCATTCCTACAAAGAGAAAAGAAAAGGAAGTCTGAAACTAGAAACCTCGAGACAGTATTCTATGCTCTGCTCTCACTTGCCTGAATTAGGTGCTTTTCCACACCTGATTCTCTGCAGTGAGAGGCGGCAGCGTAGCAAAGAGGGAGAACACTGCCTCTGTGGCCAAATTTGCTTTTGAATCCTTGCTTCCCCACCTACTAGATGTGGAACTCGGCAAGTTTTTAAAACCTCTTTAAGCCTAAGTTTCTTCTCTAAATTGGAAATAATAATATCCTACTTGAAGTTGCTGCAGGGATAAAATGAGATAATGTGAGTAAAGCTCTTAGTACCAAGTCTGCAAATGATAAGCACCCTGGAATGTGTAGCTTCCATTTAATCTTGTCATTAGCAGAGCATAGAGATGACAGATGAACTAAGACTTATTAAGTCCCGAGAACTCCTTGGGCAAAGAGAGGCTCTGGAAATTACCCTCCCCACGTTTTCTCCCCACCCCCACCTCACCCAAGGTTCTTTATAAATTTGAGAGCTAATTCTCTGGCTTGTGTACCATCTTTCCCTTTATCTCCTCTTTCTAATTCCTCATGATTAGTTTTAGAAATATCACTGCATATCAGCAAAACCATCAGCAGACAAAAAGAAAAACAGTAAAAATTCAAATCATTACCTAAAAGTTATTTATTAGTAGATATTTCCAAGTGGTAGAAGTAATGATGAATTTTATCCTCTTGACTTGTGCTTTATATTTTCCAAACTTCTTCATTGACATAGATTACTTTTATAAGGACAACAAAAAAAATGTATTTAAAAGTGTGTATGTGCATGAGTGTGTGTGTGTAGCTGGGGAAGTTACTTATTAAGCTCAGTGAAGATGTGGTTATACGGGATTGTCTGAAATAATTGGAGCATGCATGAGTACTAAAAGAAAATTATTTTAGCAAAAAGCTTGGGACTTACAGTTAGAAGACATTGGTTTAAATCTTAGTATAATGATATCGTAGCTGTATCACCTTGGTTACTTAGCCTTTCTAAGCCTCATCTCTCTCATCCATTAAATGGGGTGGCAATTTCTTGAAGGGTGAGTTTGCATGTGAAAAAAGTATGATATATGGTACAGAGTTAGAGCTTAGATGTGTTAGTTGACTTATAACCTGAAGAGTATCTAAATGCTTTAAAAAAAAATTAACTACAAAACTTAGACAAAAACTCTTGCATGAATTAAAATTATTTAAAATTATTCCATGCATTTGGATGTTTCACCCACACCTGAAGTATACATAGTAAAAACTAAACTTAATATTTTTCCTCATAGTTCCTTCCCAAAGTAGCTCCTTTTCTTAGATTTATTAGTACCGTTGATGAGAAGACCTGCTTTATAGTTCCCCAAGCTAATAACATCAATTCATTCCAACTTCTGATTTTGCAATATTCAATCTCTTCCTTATTCCAGTTGAGGTTTCCTCTGAAATACTGGTTTGATTCTATTCTTTCTCTCCTTCAGGGCTTCCCCACCTCAGCACTATTGACATTTTGGGCTGGGTTGTTCTGTTAGAAGGGTCTGTTTTGTGCACTGTGGGATGTTTAGCACCATCCCTGACCTCTATTTTATGACAACAAAAAACGTCCCCAGACATTACCAAATATCCCCTGGGAGGCAAAATCTCACTGAGCTGAGAACCACTGCTTTGCTTTGCACGTGTCCCATAACAAGAGCAATCTTGAGTCAGAGCGCAGGTCCGTGTAACACTAATAATGGTAATAGCAACTTTTACAAAGATTTACCCCAAATTTAGCATTGGCAGCTGAGATTGAAATGAATTTCCATGTAACTTTCAGAGAGTTACATAGGAGAATGCAGAATACATTGCATTCATATGTCTGATATTCTCTGAATAAAACAGTGCTTTGCATTTGCCTTGTTTGGAGGTGTTATGCATTATCAAGTGAAATGGTCTCCCTTATCACTGACTCTCACTCTGAAAGTAACCATTTAAAACAAAAATGCCTTCATTTGTTTATTTTATTTTGTTGTTACTTGCATTCAATAGGTTTTTTTTTTTTTTTTTTACATATCTTCTTGCTTATTTACATTAGAACACATTCATTGCAGTGGAGAGGAAAATGTAATCTGTATCTGAAACTGTTTGTAATTCACACCAACATACTCACTATGTTCACTGAACACACTAGTGTGTTCATTAAATGTTAAATAATCAAGTATTATGTATTTTTATAATGTATAAATCCTTAATAGATTATTATATAGATGTTTAAGAGTGTTTTGATGATGTTTAGGGGAATTAGTTGGGGCTTTTGCTTGTATGAAGAATGCACTATTATTTTTCCCATTTAAAATAATAAAATATTTGCTCTTGCTACAAAAATAATTTGCTTTCCCACACATTTTCAGAAATAGATTAGATTCAGATATTTAGGAATGCCTGCAGTCATATTACTTAAGCATTTACTATGTGCTGGCCTATTATTTGAGCATTTACCATGTACAAGGCAAATGTACGGCACTGTCTTATTCAGACAATATCAGAGATATGACTGCAACTTATTCTGAATTCTTCTGTATAACTTGCTGAAAGCTACATGGAAATCCATTTCAATCTGAGCTTCAAACTAAGCATTACTAGATGGGAAAGAAAGGTAGAAGACTTCATTTTAATTTTTTTAGAAACTACATAAGCAATTCTGGTTCTTAATCTTGAGATTAAAAAAAAAAAAAAGGTAGCTGTTCTCATTGTAAGGATAGGGCATTCCATTCCCTCACTTTCTATTTACTCCTCCAGGCTTCTGCTCCATCGTTTCATTAAAACTCTACTAGCCATATTCATCAGCAGCCTTTTGTGGTAAACCCAGTGGGTTTCAGTCCTTATCCTATGTGACTTCCTGACTTTTTTTTAAACACCGTTGACCATTTAGTTTTGTAAAATACTGTATTTTCAAATGTACATTGCGAAGCTAGATTTCTTGCTTGATCTGCAGACCCTATATTTAACTGTACACTGGGCATCACAACTTAGAAGTCTTACAGACACACCTATGATTCAATTATGCAAAACTGAATTCATCACATCTCCTTCAACCAAAATCTGCTTTTCCTCCTGTGTCTCCAATTTTAATAAATGGCATCATGATTACCTCCATTTCTTGAGCCAGAATTAAGGCATGATCCATGGCTTTTCCCTCTCCTTTATCTCTGTGAACCAGTCTGTCATCAAATCCTGTTGATTCTATCCCTTCAGTAGCTCTTAAGCCCATCATATTTCCTCCCTATTGCTATCATCTTAGTTCTGAATCTTACAGTCTTTTGACTATTTTATGCAGTTATTTCCTAATTGGCCGCCCAGGTGGTCAACTAAGTATTAACATAAACTGTTGGGCGCGACTGGGTGGCTCAGTCCATTAAGCGTCTGCCTTCAGCTCAGGGCATGATCTCAGGGTCCTGGGATTAAGCCCTGCTGGCGGGCTCCCTGCTCAGCGGGGAGCTGCTTCTCCCTCTCCATCTGCCCTTCCTCCTGCTTGCTCTCTCTCTCTCTCTCTCTCGTTTTCTCTCTCAAATAAATAAATGAAATCTTTTAAAAAATTTAAAATAAACTGATTATTTTTCTCAGTTGACCAAGTACATATGCTAACATACATAAAAGAAAGCACCTGACATAGTTGTCAGACCACGCATAATATGGGACTGGTACAGAAAGACTGTGGGAAGAAGGCAGTGAGAGTGCCAGTAAAGAGTTTCAGGTGGGTCATGACGAGTTCCTCAGTTTGATTATTAGGAGTCATATAGGAAATGCAAAAGACTGAGGTAACGACAAGAACCAGGGATCAGTGACTTTTTAAACCAATAACTGACAGATGGAAACTAGGAAGCAGCAGTGGAGAGATTTGTAGGATTCTGCAGAATATCCCATTTCTTATCCAGGTCATTTTTAATGGACCAGGTGCATACTTGCTGGTTCTTGTACAATGACATATGAAAAGATGTCATGTAACACCTTTCTTGAGGTACATGATCTCAAGCCCTTTCCGTATACACAGGAGTTAGGCAGCCAGTACCTTCCACTGTATGTAAAAGTAGGTGATTATTGGATTGAGCCATAAATCAATTGCCAGTAGAAGGGAATAACTGAGCCACTTATTTGGGGAAAAGGTAAAATTTAGGAGTAATTATATGTCTTTTGTATCTCCTCTAATTCAGCTTCATTTTAGGATCTCTTAAAGCAAAGAACTTTGCCTTTATCCCTAACTCTCTGTGTCTGTTATTATATTTGCTTAGGTTACTTCAGGCATCCCCACAGTATAATTTTGCTTATTTTGAAACAGAATTCTGTATAATTTATTCTTGCCACTTGCCATTATATTAGAAAAAGTGTTGACATCATATCTTGGTCTTTGGATAGGACAGTAAACACCTGTTAAAATAATTAGTTACAGATAAATAATGTGCTTAGCAAAGGATGTCATTTTAGGTAAAGTAAATACATTGAACGTGGATATTCTAAAATGCTCTCAACTTTCCTCAGACATACATTAAAATAGTATTTTGTTTTCTAATCAACATCAATCTCTTGCAAATAATTCTCATACTCTGGGTTAAAAAACTACTTTCTCTTGATTTTGTATTTTGCAGAAATTTTAGTGAAAGTAGATAAAATTTTTATTGTCTATGTATTATAGATCTATATAAGTAAAAATTCGAGATTATCATATTCCTTGGATAATTGATGAATAAAAGCAATGTACAAAGTAGAATTTGAAGATTGTATTGATTTTTCCAATCTTAAGTAACTTAATGCATCAGGGAAGATAAACATGAAGATTTACAATATCTGTTTAGCTCTTTATTTTGAATTGCTAAATAGTTTTATTCCTTTGTTCTATCTGTAGCCCCTAATTGATTTTGTGGGTTCCACTGTCCTCAGAGGTAACTCTGAATTCTGTCTTTCAAAAGATGAAGAGTTATGGAACAGATTATATGAAATGCTTATAGTTAAGATTAATTAATGATTATAGTAGACATTAATTAATAAATCCATTCTAATTATAATTACTTATAATAGTGAATTAGAAAATGATTTTATGTTAATGGATCAATGAGAGAAAAAGGAGGGTCTTTAAGTTTGCAGGAGAGTGGATATGTGGTGAAAGAGGATAGGATTTGTTAATGATATCATCTAAATTGCTTGTCCATAGACATTTTTTCACATATCTCTAAGACAAGATTTTTTTCTGGTGAGGTTTCCTATGTCCAAACGCTTCAGTGCTGACAAACTCTTTCAATATTTCCTCCAGATTACATGGGGCATCACAAGGGGCAACTTGTTAGCCCTACCTAATGATCTGGTTTTCTGTGAACTAAAAAAGTCTGTATGCATAAACAAGGTGTTTGTGTCAGGACCTAAAACATGAAGGTCCCAAACTGATCAATATGTACCTGACTGATAATGCTCTCAATTTCTAGTGTTCTGTTGTTCCCAGTAAACAATATTCAAATTTTTATCATACTTTTATAGTTTGCAAAGTGATTTCACATACATTATCACATTGAACCCTAAAGAAAATCCAATGAAAGGAGTAAAGTGGGTTTTTGCCAATGTATAAAGATTTAAAAAAAATGTAGGTATCTAGAATGTGGCCATAAAGTATCATGGCCACTTTAAATCTCCCTTCAGGTAAGGAATGTAGGAAGAGAGAAGTTGACTGAGCCTTCTAGAGCAAAAAGAGCAGCTTTTTCGATTATCTCTATACCAAAAGACTCTTTGGATTTTTCTAGCAAGAGTGCCCAGGTCTAGGAACCTAAGTACAGGGTTTTCCCTCTATGTATCAGCTTCCAGACAGCTTGTGTTGGACCCTTCCCAAAAAGTCTTAAGGGGAAGAAGGTGTACTCATTTCACTAGATTATATGGAACATCAGATATCAGGTAGGGAGCAGGCAGTGGTAGGACCTCTTAAAAACCTTTGGTTCTTTTTATTTTTATTATTTTTTTGTTGTTTTTTAGATTATTTTTTCTTAAGAACCTTTTGAATTCTTTTCTTACTGAATTGGTCCTGGTTAAAACTGAAATCCAGTACTACAAGGTAACAAAAGAAAACAATCTCACAGACACTATATCTGAAGAGCTCTTTTTTTTTTTTTCTGAAGAGCTCTTTTAATGCCTAAGCACAGTCAAGAAATAGTGTGGGGACTTGCCTCAAGCAATTGCATTTTCAAGGTTAAGACAAAGTCTTGGTCACTGACCCACATTAACAATAGCAGAAAAAAAATCAGTAGCTAAGTAATGAAGTGACAGAAAAAGAAGGAAGAGCAGAGGAAAGAAGACATGAAAAAGAAAACCAGGAGACATGAACAAAGTACAAAGTTGAACTTCTCTTATTTTTTTCCATTTTGAAAAAATATCCAGAAAAATATTTAATCGTAGCTATTGTACACAGGTTTAAAATTCAGGAATTAGCTATACTAACATAAGTTATAAGTTTAAATCCAAGATCAATGGCATATTTTTCATTTTGCAAATCTTAATTTGGAAATCCAATTATGAGACATGAGGATTGACCCTGGCAAGAAGACGGACATTTTTAAAAACTAAAATGTACCTAAGTCCCTAAACAGAAATGTTTTCTTTAACATATTTTTAGTATTATATCTCTAAAATCAGAATAATACATTGTAGTGGTACAAGATGGGAAAACGTTTCCATTTCAGGTAACGTAAAACACATTTATTTCTGCACTCAGAAATACATTCTACTTGCTGGAGAGATTTCGGTTTCAATTTCATTGACATATGTTTGAGAAACCCAAAGTTTAAAACATGTTCTTTTAGTAAAATGTCAATTTGCACATATATTCAATTTGCTTCCAGTTTTTCCATATGTTTTTTGACTTTCAGTTTAGTCCCTGAGGTTCTTAAAAATTACGTAGGGCTATTTTTCCTCTGTCCCTGAGATGGGCACTGATCAAACTTAAGTTATGCATCTAAAAATTTAGTTGTAAGTAAATAAGCACAACATTCACTATAATAAAAATAGAACAATAAAAATAGTAGCCTGCAGTTATCTCAGTCCTTTTTTCTGTAGGAGGCACTTTGATAGGTATCTCAGTCATCCTCCATTCCACAATAAAGTGGCAGTATGGTGATTTTGCACCTTATTGTGGATTTTAATAAATTTTTGCTGAATTGAATTGAAATTGATCAGCTCACATAGGATATCTAGCTGAGACAAATATCTTCTGGTAATTTCTGTTGTTTTACTAACAATATCCCCTAATTTAGCTCCCTACTCCATTTTTATCACACACATGGTAGTAAAGAAAAGGAAGAGGAAATCTTTGGAGATGCTGTGGCAAAACACACAATTGTAAAATTGAAATGCTTTCTAGATGGATCCTATTTGCTCTAGAAGAAAGTATTTTTCAGTTTACCTCTACCTCAAACACTTGTCTGGTAGTATTCCGACATTAGTTTGATAGCTCCTAAGTCACACAGTTTCTAACACTGCTGGAGGTAGAAACTAAAACTTGTGATGCTTACCTCAGTCAGAATTGCATTGATTTTTAACAGGAGACTGTGGAAAATGGTTTTGAACTAAACCAGGGATCATAAACATCAGGGAGGGGATGAACAGGGCCATCTCAATCTTCAGATTCTTCATGGTCAACTATACATGGTCCCAATCACCTGGATAATTCTGAAACCTATTGTCTGAATTTTTTTGTTGTTATTAATGGCAAGCATCCATTCTGATTGGTTGCTATATTAATTCTAATCAGTCCATTTATTTTTAACAACTTTATTGAGGTAAAATTGACATACAACAAACTGCTCATATTTAATTGTATAATTTTTAAAGTTTTTCCATTTGTATATGTCTGTGAAACCATCACCACAGTCAAGACAGTGGACATATATCCATCACCCCCAAAAGTTTCCTCATACCTCTTTGTAATTCCTGCCTCCTGATCATTCCCTCAGATAACTACTGGTCTGCTTTCTGTCCCTATACATTAATTTGAATTTCCTAAACTATTATATAATTTGTACTCTTTTTTGGTCTAGCTTCTTGCAGCATATTTATGATGCAATTCTTCCATATTGTAAAATGTTTCAAAAGTTCATTTTTTATTTTGTTGAGTAGTATTCCATTGATTTCATATACTACAGTTTATCCAGTCACCTCTTGAAGGACTATTGTCTAAATGTTTAGGGTTATTAGGGCCATGTTGGATTGGGCTGTAGATGGATGTGCAATTATGACTGCATTCTGCTTGCTTTTCTAAGCCTAGTTAGCAGTCCATCATAATGTAACTCATATAAAAAACATTTCTGTGACAAAACGTCAACATCTCAGGATTGGTAAACTATTACACTTTTTTTTCTTTAATTTAGGGTAGGTCTGTATACCAAAACAATTGGTCATCTCAGTTAGTCAACCTTGAGTAATCAATTTAGGAAAAATAGCTGATCTGAGAGCCTTGAGATTACATATAGCTTTCTATTGAGTTTCGCTGACTCTTTCCTTACTTGCTCTTTTGTCTCTGTTTGTTTGAGGAAATTATCTAAAGCTTAAGCATTGCTAACTCTTTTAAAAGTGAAAATTACACCTTCTATCTGTAACTAAGTCAAGAATAAAAGGTATATTTAATTAGGGGGAAAACTCCTATTTTTATTTTATAATTTTAAGAGGTATTTTTAAAACTAAGAATAAAATTTCTTTTTGAAATTTGAAAAATCTGTTGATGTTAATCTTTTAATTGGTTGAAGGGCAGAGGACCAAGATGGGGCAGATTTCTAATTTCATTGATTGGCACTATAGGAAAATGCTCATAATTTTGCAGGTATACCATTATTAATGCCCAATCCTGTAGTCCTTTTTCATGCATAACTCCCACTGGGAGTACCACATGAGAAAGAAATGTAGGATGAGGCCCGATTATTATAATTCACAAGACTAATTATGACTTTGAGTTTTCCTGGATAAGCTAATTCTTTTTGCACCCTGGGATCAGTAAGCACGAAAGTAGTCTCACAAGGATTTCACTGCATTTAACTTACATATATTTATAAATAAATCCAAAGACCTTAAATAGCCCTTCAGTTCTCTGCTGTTTTCTTTGTGTTGTGTTTTTTAAATGATAAAAAAAAAATTAAATAAGACAATGCCACAGGTGTAGTTTCACTAAAAAATAAGAATAAAAAAATAAGCTATACATCAATCATGCATTTTTTGGCATTGACTCACTTGTTTTAAATAGACTGTTTATTTTTATTGGCATCACTGGTGAATAAGACTAAACAGGGACATGGGAAAGCAAGGATTAAAGAGAACCTGAAAGAAAGGAGAACCTCAGACAAATAAGAGTTGGAAGGAAAAGAGAGAAAGAGAAGTGCTGTTGTAAGATAAAAGAAGACTGGCAGGAGGGGCTCTGCTTAATTTTCATTTGTATTTGTGGAGAGCTCTGTGAGTGACATAAAATGATTCGATATTCTTGAATGATTTGAAATCTGTTCTTGATTTTTTTGTGTGACAAATCTCACAAACAGTGATTCCAGAGTTTTCTATGATGCCACTGTCAACAAATCCCTCCAACAGCCTTTTTTATTCAGTCACCCATTGTACATTTATCTGAGAGGGAGTTTCTTTGTGTACTGAGTAATTTCCATGTTGTGAGGTTTCTTGTCTTCAGTTACCTCCAGTTTTATGCTTTAGTCTGAAAACTCACATACCATTCAAAAAGGAAAACTCAAAGCAATATAGACTGTCGTGCCTTTTACAAAGAATTAGAGCTGTGTGCCCCTACCAATATAGCAATATATTATATAAGGTCAGTACTCCTTTTCACATGCCTCTAATACAGATGCATTTTATGAGGTAGAACAGCAAACACTGAATCACTCTAGTAGAGATACACAAAACAAGTAATTATCGCTAGTTGCAGAAAAATAATTATGCAGTTGTGTGATGAAAACCAGTTTTTAACTGGGAGGAGAAATTCTACCAAAAAAAGCACGTGGAAAAGCTAAATGTTGTGTTCTGGAAAATAAGCCATTCTGTAAAACTTCCTAATGCAGCTGTATCATCCAGACGAGGTACCATACTTTTTTTTTTAATAGCACACTGCATACTGGATGTAATGCAGGATGCTCGTATACAAGGCACACATAATTACTGCTATAATCTGTTGGCTTTTCTGTCAAAGTGACCATTTTCTCTATTATCAATTCATCTAATATTTTAGGAAGAATACCCTTTATTGTCACTTAATGCTTACCAGGTAGTCCTTGATTATGATTCAATAGATACCTAGGATCACTAGCAGTTCTTATCTGGAGTCAGGTATTTACTATCATAAATTTTACTGCATGTTCTCTGTGTCCAAGATATATAAAATAGCATTTAGTATAAAAAAAAAAAACTAATGGGGCTTTATTTGTAATGCAGCATATTTTTCTTTACATTATACAGGACACCAATGAAATGTGTCCATTTCTACAGAAGGTATTTATCTCAAATATCTAAGTGAGTTCCCTCTGCTATGACATATACCTAGCCCCCCATTGAAGCCAGGAGGATTTTGTTTCCTTACTGTTAAGCATGGCTGTTCTGGGCCCTTTAACTAAATCCACTACCATGAATGAACTTAGAGCAGAAACAGCAAGTACAGCTACATTTAGGCTTATATCAGCATTTCCGTTTAACACATTTTAAAACTACATTTAAGTAATGTGGAGGTTATGACATGAAGTGACAAAACCCAAGTGTGTGAGCTGGATGAAACTATCTTTAGCCAGGCTTCCTGGGCCAATGTAGTGAAGTATATGGGCTAAAGAAAGAGGCTCGGCTTTGCCTCTGAATTTTCAGGAGTGTGAAGGCTCTTTTTAAAGTCTTAATATTAAACATATCTTATCTATACACCATAATGGCATCTGTGGCCAGCAAACAAGCCCGTGAAGCTTGAGGAACTTTCCATCCTAATCCTTTCGATTGCTTCTTGCTGCTTCCTCCCCCTTCCTCCCCCCCACCCTCAGTTGCATGTTGGACTCCATACCACTACAAAATGAAAAGAACAAGCAAACAAGACTTCTTTGGGGGCAATTTCTATGGTTGGTTTTAAGTGAAATGTAACTTTTCTGAGCAAAACCTTGAAATGGTTTGATAATTTGGGGCTGGAAAAGAAGTGGTCAAGATAGAACCTTTAAAAATCCATTTTATGATATGATGACCACTGCAAACAAATGACTAATATATCTGCATTTAGCTTGTCTGTGTACATATATCTATATATTCTTATAAAATATAGAAACCTTGATGCAGATACCTAGGGCTTTATACTCGTTTCAACTTAGTTATTATTACTAATATCTTTGGGACACTTACTAGTAAATCTGTCTTTGTCTCCTCATTTCCAGATTCGTTCCAGAGCTTGGATAGGAAATACGTATGTTGGTGTGATAGATGGCGTTGCCTTTAATAATAAATTATTATATACCATATTCTAAATGTTTTAGTAGACTAGTATTTTCCATCAACAATTTTAATGATTTAGTAAAATCAAATATAAATTCTCAAATTGTATATATTGGGGTTTTTAATAGATACTAAACATCACTAAATATTTTTCTGTTTTACAAGTTATTTTATCTTAAAAGAGGTAAAGTGTTCTTTTAAAACTTGGCAAAGTAAATATTTGTTGCTAATCTCATCACTTGTTTTGCCTTAAAGCATATTAATGATTATTCTGGTTATTTTAATATTAATAAATGCTCTTTTAAAAAAGTAGATCTGCTCATTTGGGGTAGTGGGTTTTACATAGAATGTGAAGATTAGTGTGATTAAGTACTCTGAATTCTTAAATAATCATTTTAACCACTTCTAACAAATTTAAGTTGAATGCTTTTAAAAGTTCTTCTAAAGCCATTGTAGGTTTTATTTTGTAAAATCTGCTTCAAAAATTAGTCTACCACTGTGAATGAATTGCTTTTAATAGAGAGATTGGGGGGGGAAGGTAAAGGGAGATTTAGGAGGAGAAAAATGTCAAGTGAATCAATATGATTAATTAAATTAAATGTGGATTTATAAAACTCATATTCATAGATTTATACAATAGATTCACAGTGACATTTAAAACATGTTTTGAAAATCCCTAAATAAAGTCCCATGTACATGAAGATATTTTCCATCTTTAAGAAAAAAAAAAAACATAATAGAATCATATAACTTTACTGCCATCTACTATACATTTCAATAGTTTTTTAACAGAAAAATTGGGACAATTTTAATATGTAGACGTTTTAAAGGAAATTATATCCATTTTTGCTACTTTCTGAGTTGTTTATGCTTAACCCAATAGATAATCTTGACTACTAATGCAGCACAAGTAGTTTTTCTTGTTTTAAATTCACATCCAGGTCATTTTGATGTTAACCCACTATGTTTACCTATTTGGTGTTAACCCACTAAGCTCACTATGCTATTCTTCCACTGGATGACTAAATTGTTAAACTTAACAGGTCAAATATTCCTAAAAACGAAAGTTAATTTTTACAAGTTGTGAAATACAATGTGGAGGAAAGGCACTGGTTCTTAGGTTTTGGAAATTGTTTTTTAAAAATTCAGGTAATATAAAGATAAAAGTGGTACCTTAAACCTACTTGTAGAATTAACATCTATGAATGCTAAAATTGACAACAGGGTCATTAGCATGGCACAACACCTAACATAAGAGATTTGGAGAGAATATTCAGGTTCAGACAGTACTTAATGGTGTGATTTGTACGTAAATAAATTTAACTTAAGAAAACTAATAATAGTCTTTAGGTAGTAATTCTCAATTGTGATTACTTCCTTTCCTCCCAAAAGTCTGTTAGTCTTGGTGGGTTTCTCCCCTAATCCTGTGTATTTCATATTAGTAAAAAATTTTTAATGCCAGATTTCATGAAGACTATATTATGTTTCTTTCATAAAAATTCAGTCATAGCCCAAGCTATTTTAACAAATGATAAATTTTTTCCCTGTAAAAAAGGTTCCAAGATAAAGATTTTGCATCGCAGAAAAAAATGGAGGAAAATTGAGAAAATACTCTATTTCCTTTAGTAGTTTGCTATTGATGATGAAAAACAAGGAAACAAATGTAATTGGTAAAACAAACCCCAAAGGAAGTTTCAAGTATCTCAAACAGGGGAATATTTTTAGTTGTAAATAGCTCAATTTTATTTCTAGAACCTAAAATATGTGTCCCTGCCCCCCCCACCCGATCTCGCTTCCAATTTCAATACTTCAGCCTTATCAAAGTAAACAAGCTATTGTTAGAATAGAAAACCCAGCTAGGTTTGAGGGCTGTTGCCACTTCCCTCTCTTCCTAGCATAATCCTGTGCCAATAGCTTTTGGAAAAGGGAAGAAAGAAAGGTCTGCTACTGTGCTGTGTGGAAGCAAAGGGGCAGAGGGGCATCACTTCAATCTCTTGGCTCTGGTCCTTTCTCAATCTCTCTCTCTCTCTCTCTCTCTCTCTCTCCCCCTCTCCCTCCCTCCCTCCCTCCCTGGTGCTCTCCCTCCCTCTCTCTCATCTCCGGAGAAAAGAGATGCTCTTCATTCACAAAACAAAACAAGAAAATCTCTATAATTATTTTTGGCTCAGCTCCATTGAAATGCATTCTCCTGGAAGCATCTCTGTTTTAGATTAAAACAATGCTTAGAATATTCATTCTCTCCTCTTTCTTTCTCACTCATTACCCCTGCATGCCACCCCCAAACCACCACCGCTCTTCCCCATTCCACCCCATTTTTCTCTTGCTTTCTTATTTCCCAGGCTTGGTTTCTTTTGCTCTCTGTCACTGCCTTTGGTTGTATTTTTTCTCAACCATATCAAACTTAAGGCCTCAGAGGTTGTTAACATCGATGCCTACAAGTGCAACTCAAGGTCTCCATGCTCAGTGTCAGCTGTTCAAGACTCATAACCTCTTCCAACCAGGAAATTTTCCCCAATCCTGTGTTACTAAACATACTGTATGATTGTTGATTTGTGATCTGATGCTTCAAAGTGAAAAATAGATGACTTGTAGCCTTATCCTGTTCAGTAAAATTAGGAATAGAATTTACTTTCTCTTTCTTCCAGCCCTCTTCAATACCCAGTCCTCAAAAGATGGATAAAATCTTCATTGTCCTTAGTAGGTGGTAGTTATTGAGTTCTAGGGGTAAGGCGTGGAAAATTATTATTTTAAAAGTCAATGTCCATCATTTAGTCACTGACAAAATTTAGCTCATGAAATCAGAATATATCTATTAAAATTTTTTTTCTATCAACAACTTTATCTTTGATTTTGTTTTCCTTAAGGGCAAAAACTTTTACCGTTTTTCTTTTTGTTAAGGGGAAAAAAATTAAAGCAAATGGAATATACAATTCCTGCTAGTGTGTACATATTAGTAAAAGTTATCTGTGCTATGGGGTCCTCTTCCCTAAACAGTGGGTTCATTTACACTACTACTAGAAAGCAAGACTTTTATTTATAATGATGTATTTTGTGGAATTCCAATTTCTTTCTTTTTTGGGGGGGGGAATTCCAATTTCTTATACCTTTAGTTCTTGGTGACTGTAGACAAAAGTTGCTGATAAACCTTTCATTGACAGAGGTAGATCTGATAGCTACTTTCATTAGCATTAATGTATTTTTCTATTTCTCACTTTCTAATTGGAATAATTAATTTGAGTTCATTTCAAATTCTTGGTTGTTAGCAAAGGCATCCAACCTTAGTACCTATCACCCATGGAATGTATATCCTGTTTAAGGGGTTCATTCTTGCTCCTTTGAACAATGAATGTTTTGTGTGGATACTGTAATCACATATAAGTAAGAACTAGCCTTCCTGCACTATCTTGACAAACAAAACAAAATCCTGACAGTTGCCCAGATGTGAAATGTCTCTGGGATTTCCTATCTGCCCAGTAACACTAAAGTAATCTTGTAAGCATGTATTTAAAAGAGTTTGGGAATCTATTTCTAAGCCCTCACAAGAACCCTGATTCCTGAACTCTATTTGGTTTACCAAATAGAAAGAAAAGGAGGCGGGGGAGGGAAAACCACACACACTGCCATTAATTATACTGTAAACATTTAATAAATATTCTTTCTTTCTATCCTTGCCCTTTTCAAAAGGAAAGGTGGTAATTTACATGTGCTATGCCTTTTTCTTCTCATTGTTTTATTTCTTTTCTTCCTGGCTTTCTTTAACTTCTGTAGAAAAGAGGTGGACGTGTTTGAGAAGATAGAAATGTTTACCTAGTACATGTTTTTTTTCATATAAAAAAACAGCCTAGACACTTTCTACTTTGTCTTTGAAGCTTTGTTAAATCACTAGTTCTGGAAGCTGCATTTTAATTACAAAATATTGTAAAGGGAATACAGTAGGAATACACAACCCTTGATTCTCAGCCAAATGAGAGGAAGTTTAATAGCAATGTATGGTTGCAGGAATGGTTATGTTTGGGATCCATATGCATGTTCAACTCACACATTCAGCCAGTGCAATAAAGCAGGGAAAAAACAGCTGATACACAAAAGGGACCGTCTAGACAGTACCCCATCAGTCTGGCTAAATTTGGTGCTGGCATTCCCAGTGGGATTGTAATATAATTGTTCTGGTGTCTGCGTTCATTCCCCCTGTCAAACACCATTCCAAATATACATCCTTCTCCCCCCAACCCTTTTCCTTCCATAAATGTGAAGCCCAAACTGTGCCATGCTAGAGAGGGTGTTAGATGGCCCAACACCAAGAAAATGTTATAATTTAGCAAAATCACATTGTTCAATTCCTTTAAAAAAAAATTCCTCTTACTTCCTAACTCCAAATAGAATTAATTCCAGTCAAATTTTGATCATTTAAATTAGAACATGGAAAAATTTACATGCAAATACAAATTACCTTGAAATACTGAGCACTTTAGGTGAAAGTAAATAGGCCTTTTTACCCCTCTATATTTATTAACCTTTGTTAGAAAATTTAACAGAAATCAGAGATGTGAAAGTGTAATGATGGACATGGATCATAAATTCTAATGAAGAAAAGGCTAATGAAAAAAATGTTAAGCAAAAGCGCTGAAAAAATGCAAATTGTGTATTTTTCCTTTCTTAGGTTTGAAAGTCATAATATTTTTTTCTCTCTAACCATCTTTTGAAAGTTGAATTTCTCTTAATTTATATATGAATGATTTCTTTCTTTTCTTTTTTTTTTTTTTTGGCTTTTTAAAGGAGAAAACAGAAATATTGATTCACTGACTTGTGGTAACTATCGATATTTTCTAAATATTCTGGTTTGAGACATCATGAAAATGAAAATCATTACTTACAAAATAAAATAAAATAAAGGGCCTATCATTAAAATGAATAATGCATATATTATTGACAATAATGCTTATGATCTAAAAACTTCCACACCATTGAAATTTAAGCGGTTAGATTTTTTTTTTAAAGAAAAATGCAGATTTTTGGATTGCCATATAAAATAATAAGCAGATACACTTACTTTATTTTCTGTTCCCAAGTGTCCCCTTTGGACATTGTTTAGATATTAAAATTGACCAGGAAATGTATTTTTTTTAATCTTTTTTTTTTTAACTCCAAGAAGAATTATCTTGAGAAAGAGGCTGAGCTGTTTTGTTTTATTGATTATGGGTCTATATTTGTACTTCCTATTTTGGAGATTAGTAATCCTTTCTCAGATCCTATAAACAGAATTTGTCTCCTATCTAAGCAGTTTTGAGATGCTTGGTAGACTAGGATCCCAAGTGTGTGAAGAAAGTCCACACCCTCATCCGGGACCACTCAAACTAGAGCAAATTCAAAGAAAATACTTCAGGCACTAGATCCTGGCTTTATCCAACTTTAGAAGGCTGAAGAGACAAGTACACCAACCAAGACAGGGCTAACAAGAAATGGCTGTTCCAGGAAGAAGCAGGACACAGGGTCTCAACTCACACAAAGACAGAGCACAATTGCACAGAAAATCACCACCAAAGCAATCAGGAAATATTCAGATATATTTACAGATGTCTTAAAATTCTGTCATAAAAATGAAAGATTAAAGATTATAGGTGTCTTAAAATTCTCACGTGGAAAAATAAGATTAAAGAGATTGTATCCTTCTGTTTTTAAAAATAGCGATTTCATATTTTTTCCTTCTTTGTATGAAATTTTTCTTCCGACTTTGCACATGGGTGAGAAACACATCATTTAAAAAAGACAAAATAATAATATTTGAAGAGTGGCTGCCTGAAGATGGGTGGGTTGCTTGTGATTGTTTTTTATTCACTTTATTTTATTTTTTTACCTTATGTACTGGCGGAAAGTGAAAGAAAGGCAGGGCTGTAGGCCTCCCTGAGATGAAACAGTGTAGCAAAATCTGAGTTTTATACTTGATTTTCAAACTATTGAATAATATCCTATGAGACCTCTTAGGTCTTAACTGGATTAAAATGAATATATTTGTGCTCTGGCTCTTTTCAGCTAACTAATGTGCATGTGAATTGATAGTGTGCGAGGTAGCGGGTGAGAGCAAGTGTATGTGACACTGGGAGAGGATGCGGGCTCCGGGCTGAGGGTGACTGTGAAGGAGCGTGCAGGACGGTGTGGGCTGCCTCCAAAGAGTGAGAGAGACGAAACTCAGCAGGCCTTGGGGTCTGGTGCATTTTGTCGGGAGCCAGAAGAGAAGCTGAGTTGGGAGATGAAGAGGGAGGGGAAGCGTGGTAGTGAAGGGAGGGGGAAGAAGGGGGTGTGGCGTGTGCGTGTGCGCGCGCGCGCGTGTGTGTGTGTGTGTGTGTGCGCGCGCGGGCGCGCACGCGCACGCGTGTGTGTTGGCTCTGAGTTGTCAGTTATGGCTGAGCCTCGGGTTTTTGTTTTGTCGGTTCCTGGCGTAAATAGGCTGGAATTTCAGGTTCAGGTTGGAGTACGGGCGAAGGCATCGTCGTTCGAGTTTGTTTTTCTGGCCCTTCACTCCGTGGTTGCTGTTCCGAACGTTGCTGCTACTGCAGAGGAGGAGTGGGGGGGCGGGCAGCAAGGGATGGGGGTCTGTCTGCAGCTGCCCCTCTCACGCTTGAATAAAAGAACTTTTTTTCAGGGGTAGGGAAGCTGTGAATACCTTTCCCAATAAGAGATGAGGCATATTGAAAACTATATTAAATTACCCTGATTAACAATTTAGCCACGAACAGGGGAGCTTTGGGAGATCTCTATAGGCAGGACTGGGGGCTATTCATGCCAGCAGCTAAGAGGTCGAAAGGTTTCTGAAGTTCACAGGCTCAGAGCCTTTGTTATGCTAACAGACAATCTCAAATCAGCTGCCTAGTGGAGTGTGAAATATAAATGATTCCTTGAGAACTTCCAATAAGTTGTCACTCTTGCTCTCCAAATACCGGGACAGGCTGCTAATTTCTAGCAGGCCCTTTTGCAACATCGCTAGCCCTAAATGAATGCCTTTGTAGTTCAAATAATCTTTTCAAGGGAGCTGTCCTATCATCATAGCCCAAATGCATCTTGGTTTTGACTATTAAATGAAAATCAGGGCTCAGCAGTGCTTGACTTTTCCAAGCGGCCCGATGTTTGGGAAGGGTGGTGGCAGCTCTCATGCACAACAAGTTAGCACCCACTGCAGGAGGGCCAGGGCATTAATAACAGCTCAAGGCCCCAGGAGCTACCCCAACTCTCACCCCCACTCCCTACCAGGAACAATGCTCTGGGAGAGATTTACGTGGCTTCCCTCAGGCTAGACTACCTTCCTCTTTCAACCACACCAACATGTCTCTGATTTATGGACCCTCTGTCCAAGAGGACAGCCAGCTGACCTGCTAACATCTGACTGGTCACTTCGAAGCATCAACTTTGGAGATGGATGTATTCATTCCTCAGGGCAGGCGAGGCCAAGGGGAAGAGGGCAAGGTGTGTGTCCAGGCCATGCCCCTAGTATCAGATGCTTGTGGATGTTATTTTATCATTTCCCCATAAGGAGGATGTGAACATGGCTTATGATCTTGGGTATGACCCTTGAGCATGTCCAGATGGACAGAAAGAGGTTCTGGCTCTCTGAGTCCGAATTACAAAGCTTTTGAAATAAGGAAAACCACTCCCCATTCCAAAACCAAGACAAGTTGGGGGGTAGTGAGAATGAGAATCTATCTGGGAAAGCATGTGCCCAAATTAAACATTCTACTAAGAAAGGACAAAGCTAATTTATACAAATAAAGAAAACACGCAAAGGAGAGGACAGAAACCAAAGAAATTAGAAATCCATTTCCATCGGTCTTTACAAAGGAAGGGGGTAAAACCTTAATAGTCGTAACTTGGGTCCTAAAAATATTGATATTTCTGACTCTATGTCCTCTACGTCTTTGCTGAAATACAAAAAGGTCTATGATATCACAGAAGTCTCTGTTTTTTCCAGACAGAGCAGGTTTGATTTTTGGCAAGGAATGGGGGAAAAAAAATCATTGAGCTGTATTTCTTAATATATTCCTAAGGTAAGTTTGTAAAGATATAAACATACAAAGGCAATATATTTTAATACACCCTTAGGTAACTTTATAAATCTTGGCAATACAGCTCTACAGAAAAACCAAGGGCCTTGATTCCCCTTCATCTTCTTCCTCTAACTAGGTTTCAAAATACTATACCAAAAATGTCTGGGGGAGTTCATTTTGATTGTTATAGAAACTGCTTTAAGTGAACCCTTTTTTCTGCTTTGGGTATACTAAGACTTACTGCTATATATTACTATATTAATTAAATATAAAAAAGTGGTAGTGTAAGTTACACCAATTCTGAAGTCATCTAGCTTACATGTTTAAATCTTACTTTTAAAAAAGCCAGGATACAAAATACAATGGTAAAGGACTCTGGGATTCAACTCAGAGAATTTGGCCAGAATAGGAGAGAGTGTTTAAGAATCAGGTCATTATTTGTCTTTCAAATCCTTATTTCTTTCACTCAGGAAAACAGTCTGCAAATAATATTGGCTAGAAAAATTACTGACATTACTTCAGCTTACTGACGTTAAAGGAGTAAAAAAAAAAAGTTTGTGGTTTCTTCTGCCAAATGCCAGAATTAGATCATAATTTGTTCTTGTTCCCTCAACCCCTTTTCAGAGGGACTCAGGATCCTGGTTATCCTTATTTCAGAGAGAGCAGAATCAGGGGCTTCGGGTAACCTCCTCATTACACACAAAACGGCAACGCTGGTAGCTCCAGGTTCAGCGGATGTGCCACAACTTGCTTAAATTTAACTTTTCATCCCCTCTCCGCTTAAAAAATATTAATTAATATGAAACTGTAAGCCTCTACATGTTATTGACACATGCTGGATATTCAAAGGAGAAACACCTTCTCTGTCCTTCCAAATACTTACTTTACCACTTCCAAGTGTCCTCTCTCTTTCCCGTCTTTAACACATCAAAACAGGGAAGAAAGCGCTTTTGTGTTATAACTACAGAGAAAACATTTGAGAATGTGTCAATGCTGTGAATACCAGCACCAGTTTGGGGGTTGGTTTGTTTTTCCCCCTGCCGTGGTATTTCTTTTCCCTTTGCTTTCGCAGTCTTTAAACTCTGGCCACTTTGAGAGAAGCAATGGTTGAAATGAAAAGTTAGGACAAATTGTATTAAACCTGTGTGTTGCCAGAATATGAGCATGATGAAAGCAGTGTTAGGGCGTTACAGAGCCAGAGCGGCTCTCCACACACAGGAAATTAAAATAAAAAAAAATAAATAAAAGCTGGTCTTTTTTACTTTCTTAAATACTTAAGACCTAAGAGAAAGGGGAATTCCTATTTTAAAAAAAAGCAAGTTTCCAGGGTTGCCATTTCTCCAGATTGGGGGGTGTCTGAATGCGTGTGTTTGTGTGTGTGCATGTGAGAGTGTGTTTGGGGAGAAAAGAAAGAATGGGGGAGGAGGAAGGGCAGATAACTTTACTGACATATTAATTCTTTAGATAGCAGTAAATGAATGGTCCAAATAGACATTTGTTTCCCTTAATAGGTTTTGTACCGGTCTCTTACAAGCTGTGGCATATGCTTCATTTATATGTATATTTATTTAGAAGGATTGAGAAGAATAGGTGTAGTTTGTCTATAGCTGCAGTTATTATTTAAAGTCCAAAGAGGTTAGAACTTTTTTCTACCCCAAACACGAACACAAAGGTCTCTTGTATGTGCTTCCTGCATTACGTTCAAGGCCAATTAAAAATAAAGATAATATTCTAACTCTCTCGAGCCTTGGGAGGAGAAAAGAGGCTAAAAGGCAAAAGGACTCCAAGATGGCTGCCTCTTCCTTCTTCCCCTCCTTACTGCCTGTTTTCCACATAGAAATTAATGTAATATTTTGTTTAGAAATCACATTGTAGGTCATTTGCAGATGAGGCAGCCTCAGAGGCACCAATATCTGCCTAGAATACTCTCATGATGCCATCGAGGTACGGAGAGATTAAAATGCAAACATTCAAATGTATTTAGATTTGTACACAGTGACTGGACTCACATACATACACACTTGAATGTGTGAACAACACACACAGCTGCAAATGGAATAAAGGGCCGAAATCCCTCTTAATTCTTAGGACAGAAGGGCAAAGGAGGGCTCCAGGCCACCTCCTTCCTCCCCAAAGGTTTGAAAATGCCCTGTTCATGGTCTGGATTCGATTTTTTTAAAAAGATATATCTTACTGATGACTCTCTCATTAGGCAGACTTCTAAAGTCTGGGGAGACAAGATTTCCATAAATTATCTCTCTAACTCATCTCGTGCTGGTGTAAAATGCAAAGCTAAAATTGTTTTGGTTTTTTTTTTTGCATTTTTTTTAAAAAGAGAGAATACCAAGCTAACCAGCTTCCTGACTAACATGTTAAAGGATTAAGAT
Organism: Halichoerus grypus; assembly: GCF_964656455.1. Lineage (NCBI taxonomy): Eukaryota > Metazoa > Chordata > Mammalia > Carnivora > Phocidae > Halichoerus > Halichoerus grypus. The sequence goes on from NC_135713.1 coordinate 85,754,934, forward strand.
CACTAGTAATTACTGCTATTAATTATAATAAATATATATTCTCAATGATAAAATCCCACCCATAAAGCTAAACTAAAATAATGTCGAGAATAAATAAAAGTATATTTGGGGATTTATAACAGATTTATAGCAGGTTACTCTCTAGACTGGAGTACACTAGGCATAGAACAAAGCAAATGGTTTAGTTCCTATAGGAAATATATTAGAAAGGAAAAAAAAAAAAAGAAAAAAGCCCACAACCCTTTATCTAAAAGCCATCAGGGACAAGCACTCAATACAAGTTAACAAGCAGGAACTGATAAGATAACATTTATATGAGGTCAGAAGTCAAATGCCAGTCAAAGGCTTTTAACCTCTTGGGTCATAAACAGGAATAGTTAAAAGTGAGAGGTAGTTATTTATCGGATTTTAAGGGTACCTGATCATTGCCAGAGAATCACCAATGATGAAGCTAATTAGGATTTATAGAAAAGGAACTTTGTAGCTGTTCAAAGAAAATTAACCTACAAACCCATAATTCTGCAGTTGGTAGAGAGCAAAACAAACAAACAAAAAAAACACCCTTCTTTTGAGGGGGAAAAGAAATCTAGCAATTTAAACAGATTTAGTAACAAAATCTCTCTCAGAAACAATAATTTATATAGTAAATGTAGATACCGATTAATATATGGTAAATGATAGACCTTATAAATTCTTTATTAACCATCTAACAACAAAAATAAGCATTATGTAATTTATTTTCAATTTTTGTTCTTTTTCTTTTACTCCCCCTTCAGACCTTCTAAATTAGACAGGATATAACTCCGATATCACAATGCTTCTTGCCCTCAGAATGTCGTCATTTATAAATTTAAAAATATATATATATTCAAATGGCAATTATTTAAAAACATCATAATATCGAAACTGCTTAATTAAAATGTTATCTTAATCTATCCAGAGAAACAGATGTCTCTTCCTTTATTTGCTGTCAGAGTATTTTCCTTTGTTTTGATTTTTGTCCTTTTTGTCTTTTTTTTAGGTTCACATTCCAAACAGTTCCTGGTCTCAGAGTCCATGCTGGCTTATATTTTCAAAGCATACCACCCCCTTTTTTTCTCTTTTGCAATAAAAGAAAGCAGATCTAGATATTTCATTCTAGAGAGAGATAGAGGGATTGTTGTTAGGCCTGCTAAGGCCCACTGTTTCTTTAAACAGAGTCCACAATACACTAGGCGAACATTGTGGATTTAAAATGCTTTTAAATATTTATCAGAAGTATTTTATCATCATATTCAAATGACACCTGGAGTGCACTCACCTTTATTGACAATCTCTGTTCTGAAAGTCCATTTGCTTCCTTAAAGCCCCCCAAGCAGAACAAGGACTACCCGTTTTCATTCAGTTAATGTTTAGTAAAAAACCAAGCAACCTTAATCAGCATGCTGATTGCATCGTCAACTAACAAATAATTTACTACTCTGAGCATTGCATTCCATTAAAAGCTCATTAAATTTTCTGTTCTCCAATGGGAGGTTTAGCTTTTGAACTGCATGCTTTTGCTTCGAATGATCATTTATTCAATTTTTGCAAAATGTTGTGTTTTTTTTTCCTAAAGTATAGGTGAGCATTTCAATACCTATAGACTGCAGACATATGGAAACACAGTAAAGGGTTTGAGAATGTTCCATTTGATTTATAGACTCTGTTTAATAAAAATTCAACGTAATCTCTTGCACTTTTAGAAAATCCTGAAATCACTGAGTGTATCTGTGGTTATGTGACCCAAACATAGCCTCAGAAATATTAATACATAATAGAAAATATCAAATCCTTTTTTTAAAGCTTCGATTTTCCTTTTCCACGTATTATAGCTATTGTTATTTTTAGTGTTTTTATCCTTTTAAATAGCTGTTTTCTCCTGATTCAGAAAGGAGCGTGACACTACAAAGATCTTACCATATTTGATGCCAAACTTAATACCTCCGATGCATGTGTGTGAGTGGGGGGGGGTGTCTAGTTACCCAAAGAAATCCACATTTTCTGGGGTTTACGCATTTTTACAAATTCACAATCCCCTGAATTATTTTCATGCCCAGACTTCACTAGGAAAGAGTATATTTATTATTTTTAATTTAGGGACATGTAGGAAAATATCAGCCCCCAAATTAACATGCATCTTTGGATTGCTAATTGTGCTCATTGCAAATTTGGGTCATTTTGCATGAGTGACTCTAATGTAGGGCTGAGATTGCCATGCAGCGCAGTGGATTCCTGATTCCCTGCGCTAATCCTGAACTCGGTGATTGTGTCAGGTGCAGTTCTGTATGCTCTAGCAGCTGGCTCATCCTCATCAATGCAAATAAGGCAACTCCTACAATCAGAGCCTCGTGAGTGTGAGGCCTGATTGCTGAGGGCAGGCTAAAGCACTACACAGACTCTCACTTTCAAATCACGCTAAGTGACAAGACAACTGCAATGTCCCTCCAGTTCAAAATCAACCTTTTGAAAACAAAACAAGAAGAGGATGGCTACAAAGAAGAGGAAAACCCCAGTGTTTGGGAAATGGACTTGTTTAGATGGGCTTTATTTAGATACAGAGGTAATCTAAAGTGTATTTCAACAAATAATTCTTTAGCTCCTATTCTGTGCAAGATACTTTGTTTTAAGGGTCGCGGAGGTGCAGAGGTGAGGGAGACACAGTCCCTGCATTCAAGGAACCCTACCATTTGATGGCAGAAAGCCATAAAAAGGAACATAATAACATAATTGTTATTAAGGTACAGTCACCGAGATCTTAAATGAAAGCCATAAAACATATTTTTACAGGAACTATTTAGAGATGGCATTACGGCGCAGATGTCAAGAGCAAGACTTTTGGAAGCTTTGGGTTCAAATCCCAGCTTTGTCACTTACTTGCTCAAGTTCTTTCACCTTTCCACAATCTTAATGACCTCCTCTGCAAAGTGGTGGCCACAGAAGTATCTACCTCCCCGGTATCTTAGAAGAAGGAACAGAGATTCCGTATATAACACACTTGCCACAGTGCTTGGCACATAGTAAGTGCTCGGTGATGTCAGCTCCAATTCTTGTTATTTCCTCCCTAACATATAAAGAAGAGGGGAGGAGGGATCCAGAAATAATAATGTGCCACAGTTTGAAAAGCATTTATTTGATCTGTCTCTAACTTCCCATTTTATGTGTAGCAAGCACTAACCCTGTGGAAGTGGAAGTGCTGTAAATGTGAAGAAGCCCTGCATCTCTCGGTGGGGTCTGGACAACCCTGGCAACTCAGAACATGAAGGAGAGAGCACGAAATCCCTGTGCTTTTCCTTTTCTTCCTTTCCAAACACGTGTGCAGACTTCCCCTGCATTTCAGCCCCACCCTCTTTATTTTACTGCCTAATCTATAAAGGAGGATTAACAGCGGCACGCTGCTTTGGCATAGAGCAGATTCTGGGTGAGGACCTTTAGGTAGAGTCTAATGAATACAATTTTCTAGGACTGTGAGTTTCTTATTTTTAGCTACATGCTGGGCTCCAGCATTGGCTCTTGAGACAGAGGAACATATCCTTTGATCAGACTTGGGTGTTGCTCCCAGAAGAAGCTTTTTCAGGAAGTAGTTGGGGAAAATGTCTTCTGTTTCCCTTATTTCTCATTTGTACTCTATCGATTCAGATTCCAGATAGCTGGTCCCAGTAAGTTGCACTATAACACTGCGATACACCCGTGTGGGAAGCAAAGATACTCCGGGGCAGGAGCAGCTCCACTTTCTGGCAAAAGAGGGTGGCTGGTGCTCAAGCGTGTGGTTGCCATCCTTCCCCCTTGGAGAGTAAGCTAGAGGTAGTTAACCTTCCCGGGGGAGGCTTGGCCTAGACAACAGCATAGACACCATATCCCCCCTGGAGTTACCCAACAATAAAACTGCTTCCTTTGCCAAACACAAAGAATGGTCTGGAGTTGGATATTAGCAAACAGCAAACCATATAAAGAAGAAAGGGAGGGAGGGAAGGAGGGAGGGAGGGAGACAGATGAAAGGAAAGGAGAATAGAAGGGAGGATGGAGGAAAAGAAGGAAAATTACATGAAAAGAAAGCATAACATCAGGTCTTTCCTGCTTTAGTTTGCCAGCGACAAGGCAGCCATCCAGTCTGGTCTTGATTTTAGCCAGTGCCATGGCAAAGATGGGGGTGGGGGGGAGGGCGAAAGAGGTCTCGATGTGGTGCCAAGCGGGGCAGGGATGAGGCGCCAGATCTTGTGGAAATGCTGACTTTAAGACCTTGGCGGTGGGAAAGTGTGAGCAAGATGGTAAGTGATTTGATCTCTTACATTCCTACTCAGGACCCTCTCCTTCTCTTTCTAATAGGATTAACAGATATTTTCCTAAGCAGAAATCAAAATGTGTCAAATCATCTGAGACAGTCAATTTGCTCACAATGCCCACATTCTTGCAGTGCGGATGCAGCACTATTCAAAAACAGTTTCATTTCAAGAGATACAATGCAGCAGAGAGGTAAACATTTATCTTCATAATCTTAGACTCCTTTCAGACTGCTTAATTTTTCCCAGTGATTTTCCCCTCCTCTTTCACTCCACCCCCAAGCTCTGCTTCAAAACATTTAGTACAAAAAAGACGTGACTTCCCCAGAGGATTCAGGTCTCAGTGATCTTGATGATGCAACGTGTGCTCTCCATTATTCCTGGGAGCTCCCTGGATGTGTTCCTGCATCCTACCTCACCGCTTCTGTTGTCCCTAGGTTTGTATCACCCACAAATCCTCTTCAAACACCTGTGCGGGTGACCTCCACCTCTTTCTCCTACGTCACCCCGAGTTAGCAGGACTCCTTGCCCCCTCCACCCCACCCACACTCTTTTTTTCTCTTACTGCTGTTTTTGCTTTTATCCTTGGCCCCACCAGCACAGCCCTCCGCAGCTTCTCCTTAAGGAGGCATTAAGTTGCCTTCCTTCGTGCTACCTTAAAACTGCTTGTCCTCCTCCAGCTCCCTTTGAACACAAGGCCCAGTGTCACCTTTGGAACAATGAATGAAGGTAGTTAGAGTGGGATTCCAGCTTCACATTGTTGGCATTCCTGAAAATCTCCTCCGTTTTCATTTCCCCCACCTCCTTCCTTCCTCCTAGAGACCCCATAAGATAGCAATTAGAAGCTCTGAAATGAATAGAAACAATAGCTACTGGTATGTTTTATTCTTAAGGTTTGAATAGTAGACATTTAGCAAGGAGAATAAAGTCTCATTTTTTCCCTTTTTCTTACCGTTTGTATATTCAGTACACATGCATAGATAGGTTTTTTTTTTTTTTAAAGTGGATTGCTGACAGCATTTTCTGTAATAACATATTTTCCATTGATGTATTTTAGGTGTCTATTTAACCATAATGCTCTATGTGATCATGGTGTCAAAATATAACGAGTTGGTCCATCCTAAGCCCTCACCACCGTTTTCCCCTTCCCACCTGTTAAAATCCTCTTCATCCTGCAGGAACCAGCTCACACCGTATCTCTTCCAGGAAATTGTCCCAGATCCTCCCCAGAGAATTCTCCCTCCCTCGCCGCTCCCGCTTCAGGTGTTTATGCCTCTGCTCTGATTGGAGTCCACTTTGTGTTCCAGCTGTTGTTGAAGTCTGTCTGTCTGTACAATGCGACTGTGAGGCTTGGAGGACAAAGAACTTACGTCCTTCTTTCTGGACTCTCTGCCGCTCCCAGAAGTGGGCCTCGCATGGCAGAAGGGGGCTATCACCTGAGGACGAAATGTGGATGACCGCCTGGCCTTCGCAGCCTGAGAAAAGCCCACCAGTTCCTGTTGGGGGTCATTTTGGAGGAGGGGAACATCAACCCCCTCCTGGCCCGCTTGTCCCATCCCATAGTTGACAATGATTTCGAGACTTCCCTACATTAGAATTTTTAATATTTTTTTCATCTAAATGCTCATCTTTAGTAAATCCATAACTAGATGGATTGTGAAGTGAGGGAATTAAAAAGTGCTATCTTATATCTGAACAAATAAATCATTTATATTAGCTCTTCTGTTTCTAGGCTGGTTTGGAACTGGCAACAAATACTAAGGCATCAGTACTCTTTGACATGGTGCATTCATTTATTTATTATTTTTTTAAGTGCTCTGACAAGTTGTTTAGTAGGAGCCAAATGTCAGTTAGTATTGGCCTGAAAAGGAGTTGCTGTGCTCCATGTGTTTGTATGTAGTCTTGGAGCCATCCTGATTATTTTGGCTTTTATTTGCACAAGGTATTTATCTTCAAAGAGTCACCACCACCGCAACAACAACAAAAAAATCGTACTTAGTATTTTAACGTTTGCTCAAAACCATACCTTGCCAGCAACCCAACATTTCAGTATTGAATTTTCTCTCCTGATAAGGCCAACGACACTTGAGCCTTAGTTAATGTAAAACAGGAAGGTGTTAATCTCATTTTCAACGTGTCAGCTCTTCAGGTGGAGTATTAATACGCAAGATCTCCTGCTGGCAGATTCAACAGAGTCTTTCTGGCTGTGAAGCGAAGTCCAAACCTGGTGATTTTTGCTTTCCTTTATTGTGTGTGTGCAGGGTCTGCTTCATTCACTGAAAAAGATATATCAGTACCTAAATGCATATGAAGAAACAAAGAGATGTTTGCAAACTATTGACTCAACTCTGTACTCAGACACCCTGATAGGTTTGCTTTAAGATATTCACACATTACAAACATTTAGGTATGTTTGTTAGTATTATAGGTAAGGTACATTTTTAAAAGACCCTCTGAGATCTAGAATTTTGTGTTAGAGAACTCCAGTCCAATGTCACCATTTGCTTTGTTTAATTTGCTTTCTTGAAAACACTAATTGCAAAGATTTAAACAAGGAAAAGTACGGACTATGTTGCTGGAGGTGTTACAGAATTCCATATCCCACAGGAAAATTTAAATTCTTGAAGTAATGTAGGAATCGAACTTTTTATTTTTTTTCTTCAGGGTGTAGAGAGGAAAGGAAACAAGGCTTCATGATATTCAGTTGGTGTGGACAGTGTCAAGAAAATGTGTTTCCTACAGAAATTTTTAGGAGTTTTGGTATTTGTCCTACTTGCTTTATTTCTTAGAACACTATGGGGAGTTCTGAAGGGGCAGTTTCAAAAGAGGTCAGAGAGAGCAAAAAAAAAAAAAAAAGAAAGAAAGAGAGAAAGAAATCGTTAACTACAGTGAATATAAAAGAATATTAAAAGTTAGCTTTCTTATTGATAAATATGATTAATAGGTTTTAAAGAAAATGTCACATGGTTCCAATTTAAGGAAGAATTAGGAACGGCTTTTTAATCTCACATAGGAATAGGATTTTATGCGTTTTAAACATCATAGATAAATGGATTATAGATACTGATTAGATATTAGTTCATCTCAACTGAAAATATGGGAGAAGCAGAAAGAATAAAAGGGGATCCCAACATGGGCAAAAAAAACCAATATCTATGGGCTAGGTAAGTCAAGAGTTGTGGCTTGGGAGTGGGAAAAGCATGGCCCTCAGAAGTGCCCAACCACCAAGGCTTCTCCCGAATAAGGAGAGATTTGAGAGGAGAAATAGTAACAATGATGCCGGAGAGGTTAGTTTTTGCTCCTGTCCTTCCCCTCCTTATCACACATTCCTGTTTCAGGGGTAGGACAAGTATTATTATCCCCACTTTACAGATGGAGAAACAGTGCAGAGAAACTGAGACTCTTCCGAGTCAAGCAGAGTTATGTGCAAGCCCCCAGACCCAGCGTTCTTCTTTTTTCTTTCTTTCTTTCTTCTTCTTCTTCTTCTTTTTTTTCTTTTTTTTTTTTGAGTTTAAGATCAGGGCTTGAAAACTGTGAAAGGAAGGGAAGAAAGATGAACCAAAAGATGTAAAACAAAGAAGGGAAAGTCACTGAGGAATTCCGAGCTGTCAAATCTATCCAGAAAAATAAGGCAGAGAAAAAGTGAGATGATAAGATCCTTTTCTTTTATTCCTGTCCAAGTTAATAACATGCACAGTTCCTCTTTTTATTCATCTCCTGTCTGTACATATTTTCCCACACACCATTCTATAGTTATATAATTCATTTCCTTGCCCACTGGGTCAATACTTTATCACTTTACCACTTTGTTTTTGTAATGGCTTTTTGTCCTCCTTGCCAGTGAAAGTGTACCCCCAAAAGAAGAGGATGACAAAAGGCAGGAGAAGGTGGACAGGAAAAGCCTGGTAAGCAGGATCACTGTTAGAGCTACATCTCCATTGTTCCATTTCCCCAGTGGGCATTATTATGCATTTCCCCTTAAGCATGAAGCCATGTTATATTCTGTGTTTAGCTTTTACTAGTTACATGGATGAACTCACTTAAAAATATAGTGGGATTAAATTTTAGTATTGTTCATTATAGCTACATAACTGATATTTTATATATTGCATCTTAAATCTTCTTCTGGAAATGTAACACCCTTATAACCTGTATAATTGGTGTCGTTGTTGACACTTTTATTTTCTCTGGAAGCAGTTTTGTAAAGTTGTCTCCCCTTATCTGCAGTTTGACTTTCTGTGGTTTCAGTTACCTGTGGTGAACCGTAAGTCTGGAAGCAGGTGATCCTCCTTCTGACGAATCAGCGTGACGTCACTAATAGCCTAACTCTACGGTCGCAACGGCTACGTCATTCACCTCAGGTCATTTCATCATTCGGTATTTTATCATCTCACGTCATTACATGAAGAAGGGTGAGTACAGTACAGTAAGTTATTTTGAGAGAGAGAGAGAAAGAGACCACGTTCACATCACAGTATGTTGTTAGAATTGTTAAATTTTATTATGAGTTATTGCTGTTAATCTCTTACTATGTCTAATATATAAATTAAATTTTGTCATAGGTATGTATGTATAGGAAAAAAACAGTATATATAGGGTTCAGTACTATTCACAGTTTCGGGCATCTGCTTGGGGTCTTGGATCAAACCCCTGCTAACAAGGAGGACTACTTTGCAACTTTAAAGATTTTAAGCCTCACAAGTTAGCAGGTTTCAGGTAAGATATGGAAATTCCGGGAGAAAGTAACCCATGAAAGCAGTTAAATGACTTGCATGGGACCACACAACTGGCTGAGTTTGAATTAGAAACTTGGACTTTTATTCCAGACTCTGCATCTTATACATTGTCTCCCAAATTCACTTCTGTCAGTGCTAAGTGCTATAGAGGATTGTGTTGGAATTCCCTGCTCATGGGCTCATTCTTTTATTAGGGTATGTCCCCAAAAGTTCTAGAAGGAAATTTTTAAAACATCTTTTGGAGGAAGAAAAATTCTAAGTTAAACACCCACCCCCAACCCAAACCTTACAAACAACCCTACCATGTATTTGTTATTATATAATAATATAGATGAGGTGCAAGCAAATTTTTAGCTACAAGTAGTGAAGAAAGAAACAAAATCAAAATCACTCGTCTTCTTTTTCTGCCTGTCAAAATAAGTAGGGATGTAGGCAGTCGAAGAAAAACATGGGCACCAAGATGTTTTCCTTACTCAAAGCTGCCATCCCCAAATATTCTCCCAGTCAACAAATATTTAGTACTCATTTCCTGTCAGGCACTGTGTTTCTTAGAGTCCTGAGAGTAAACAAAACAGAGTACCCACCCTATTAAATGAACTAATTTGGAAGACTATTCTACTTCTACTACTTCTACTCTCAAAACATAAGCAACTTATCAGCCATTCATATTTTGGTATGAATTACTTCAGATGAATAATTAGTTTTTCTTGATTCTTTGCTCTAGGTAGATATTAATTATAATAGCTCAGTTTTATTGTTTATGGTTAGGATGAATCCTCATGTGCATGCTCTGCACTCTCTCTCAAATAAATAAAATCTTAAAAAAATAAAATATTGTGGTTGCTTTCCTTGAAAATGTAAGAAATTGTTATATACTCTTCCAGAACAGGTCCATGTTTGTTTTACAAGAAAACAGTGCTCAAATTGACTTGCTAGTAGTAAAACTGACTTTCTGGGAAGAAACGTCCTGATTATTATGTGGCTCTCCGTCTGCCTGCACATGCCTGCCCACACATGGGTATGTCCAGAGGGTTTCGCTGAGGAGGATACTAAATGCAAGATTTCAGTTGTCTGAGCAGTCACATTGTCATGATTTGGTTGATTTGGGGCACTTCAAATTTGTTTCTATGGGTGACTACCCATCTCAGGATTCCCATCAGTTTCTGAGATCCGAAATTTGTAAGGATTTTTCCATGATCTACATCTAAATGCCAGTGTGATATAGGCTCAGATGATCAGGACAGGTGGAAAATATGGGGCCCCGCCTTCCAGGTCAAAAAAACAAAAACAAAACAGCATGATGCGCTGGGCAGGTGTAGAAATGAATCTGGGCCAGTTCTCTATGGGCTATTGATAAAAGTTTTGCCATCCAAAACTTCGTCTGCTGCCAGACAAAGCAGGCTGGGTGTGAAACTATCATGGACGCATCTGAAAATTTTTCAATGCTTTGTGAATGCTCCATAGTTTGAGGTTTGGTGTTAGGTAAAGATTAGCTCCCCTTATAGTTTATAGTTTTGTTTTTTAAAAGATTTTGTATTTATTTATTTGAGAGAGAGGGAGGGAGAGAGAGAGAGCGCACGCGTAGGGGAGAGGAGCAGAGGGAGAGGGAGAAGCAGACTCCCTGGTGAGCAGGGAGCCTGATGTGGGGCTCGATCCCAGGACCTTGAGATCGGGACCTGAGCCGAAAGCAGATGCTTAACTGACTGAGCCACCCAGGCGCCCCTATAGTTTATAGTTCTTAATGTCCCCCTTTGCATCTGGACTAGAGCACAGGCATTTGATTTGGGTTCCACTAATTAGATACACCCATACCAGAATTTGAATCAGATGCTGATGATGCAAAAAAGGATGATTCAGGTAATTTCTCTCCCTCCATCCTGTAATAGTAGCTGGGGCTTCAACATAATACATGACATAAAAGAATGAACTTGTACTTAGCAGCTGGAGTTATTCCTTTATCAAATCAGTTCTGCAACATAATTTTGGATGCTAGTCTGGAAGCTTAACTCAAGCCTAGCTCTCCAGCACTTTTAGCAATTCAGTAAGTCGCAAAATATCCTTTCATTAAACTCCTTTTCTGCTTAACCAACTGAAGTCACCTTTGATTGCTTGCAACTGAAGGCCCTGATGAAAATAGTAATTAGGAGAGATCAACTTTAGACATAGTGGTCAGGGAGGCCTCTCCGAGAAGGCGATATTTGAACTGGGGCAGGAGGACTGTGAAGGAGTAAGTAATGTGAACAGCTGGGGGAAAGCTGGAGCTGAAGAACAAAGTACAGACGCTTCTCTACAGAGCTGGGAGTCCAGCAGAGAGCAAAACAAACAAGGTCCCTGCCTTGGTGGACATTACCTCTGGTGGGGGTATTTAGACAGTTAAGGGTAAGCAGATTATAAGTAGCATAATTTCAGAATGTGATCAGTGTCATAAAGGAAATGAAAGAGAGAATTATAGGCTGGGGACTATAGACAGGGGACTATTTTGGACAGGGGTGGGCAGGAAAGGCTTCTCTGAGGAGGTCACATTCCTCAGAGACATAGAAGATTTATGACTTAGAGAAAAATCCCTCGAGTACACTGTTGGGACACCTTACTCAGGGAAGTGAATTTCATAAGAGTTCTTAAAATAAAAACAAATATTGCAGGGCCATTTCTGCCAAGGTTCGGAATGTTGGGAGACTCCAACAGATGTTAAAATGCCCCTAGAGACGAAACATTTTTAAATGCCAAACGTGATCATCTTTTTGATGATGTTCTCAAACTTAAACTTGCCAAATACATGTGACCACATTTTTAGGGAGATAGTTCTTTAACTTATGAATATCCTTTTACAACTACAAATTGGCTTAAATGTTGTTTTGGGTAGTTGCTATGTGAACAAGTACTAAAAACAAAATAAAGAAGACAAAGGCGATGCTGGTTCTTCATCACTTTGTCAGAAGCTCTTCTGGTTTGATGGACTGGGCTGTCAACAATGGAATAAAGCCAGTGCTTAACAGAAAGAAACCTCAGCTTCAAGCAGCAGTATTCCAAAATAATCTCTCAGTGAGTGGAAGTTGCTGGTTTTATGTGAGCATGAAAAATTAATTATCAATGAAAAGGCATTTACTTTTTTCAGAGCCCATATATTTATTGACAAATGAATGTTCTTTATCTCCCCAGAGGAAAGAACCATTCTCCAAAACTGTTTAATCAATTTACTGACCTGAGTCAAAGATTTGGGAGGGAAAAAGAATGTACTTTCTCAGACAGATCCCAGAAAAGACAAAGCAGGTGGCTCTTTGCTATATTTGTTTTTCCATAGAGCAATTATCTGGAATATCTTCTCCCCACAAAACCATAAAGTTTTTCCTGTAAAACATAAACAGACTTACTGGTAAATATGGCAAATTGAATATATACATCAACTCTTACTTTCTTCCCAAGCCCTAGAAATGGCAGTAAGAAACATATTTAGGAAGCACAAACCAACGAAGACAGAGAGAACAGAGGAGCAGAACCACAACAAAGAACAAACAAGCAAGCAAGCAAACAACCTGGAGGCTAGAAAGCAAGTGAATGAGTGGTAAAGAGAACTTAATGGACCTGAGGATACAGATCCCAAAGCTGGCAAAGAGGAAAGCCGTAGACTAACTCAATTTTACAGCCGAGATTGGCAGCACTAGATGTTCCTGGAAATGGGGCTTGAAGGAAGGTGGGTAAAATAGGAGAATATGCTGAAAGTCTAAAAAGCAGTTGGATTCATCAATGACGTCCCCAACTCCCAGGATCCAAGCAACCATTGCTCTCTCCTCCTCCCCCCAAAAAGCACCCCCAACCCTAGCAGAGGACTGGAGATCTAGTCCCTGGGGAAGGTGAGACACAGATACTTTACTGGGTGGGGATTGAAGGTGAGGATAGGATACTGAAAATGGGGAAATTAGTAGAAATATGCATGCTAAATGCTGAAAACCCTAACTTTCTTTACCTTCCAGAAGAGTAGTTGACAGACTTTGACCCTCAGCCAGGAGATTGGAAGATCCTTCCCCGCACAGTCTGACAAGCTCAAAAGAAAAGGTTTAAAGATACTGTCATTCTAGGCTCCTCAGCTAAATAGCCAAGCCAAATCACCCTAAAGTAAAACTATTGGATAAGTCACTTTCCTACTTCCACTCCAACACCCCCCTACACACACAGATACCTATTATATTTATCACCTGAGAGAAAACTGTCATTCTAGGCTCCTCAACTAAATAGCCAAGCCAAATCACCCTAAAGTAAAACTATTGGATAAGTCACTTTCCTACTTCCACTCCAACACCCCCCTACACACACAGATACCTATTATATTTATCACCTGAGAGAAATCTTTAATTTGAAAGGTAAAGAGACCAAAATAAAGTAACAGATAAAAGCAACTTGGAGGAAACATATGCCCTACAGGGAGAATAAAACTCCAAAAACAAAATAATATAAATCACATCATTAATATCCTCAGAAGGGTTAAAAAAAAAAGATATTGCAACCATGAAGACATAATATGATACTATAACAAATGAAAACATTTAGGGAACAAAACAAGCTATTGGAATTATATATATATTATATATATGCATAATATATATAATATATATATAATGAAAGCAGCAGAAATGAAAAAAAAAAAACAACAGATCGGAAGAATTGGGTCCATTGGGTCAGGAGTCCAAATACCCTTAACTGGTTCCTCTGCTCAAGGTCTCACAAAGCTGTGATAAATGTTGGCTAGGGCTGGGGTCTCTTCAGAGGCTCAGTGTCTTTTTCTAAGCTCATGTGTTTTGGGGCGGCATTCATTTCTTTATAGCATTAGAACTCCTGGCAGCTTGCTTTCAAGGCCAGCAAGAAAGATACTTTTACCTCTAGACTCTCCTTTAAAAGGATCACCTGAAAAAAATAAAATAAAATAAAAAGATCACCTGCCAAGTCAGGTCCACCCAGGATAATCTCCCTTTTGATTAACTTAAAGTCAGCTGATTAGGGATCTATATTACATTTGCAAAATCCCTTCGTTTTGCCATATAACATTGTATAATTGTGGGGGTGTGTGCAGTTTCATCCCCTTTGCCATATTCTATTGGTTAGGAGTAAGCTAAAAGTTCTATCTATACTCAAGGGGATATAAAGGCATGTATACTATGGAGTGGGAATCATGGGGCCACTTTACAATTCTGCCTACCACAGGAGGAGAGGGTATCACTAGAGATATAAGACAATTATTCAGACTTAAAACACATAATTTTCCAGATTGAAAAAACTCAATGAATGCTAGCAAATTGAAGATAGATCCACACCAGACTGTCAGAAAACTGGACCACAGAGAGATCTGATAAGCTTCAAGAGGGGGCATGTCACAAACCAAGGATCAGAGAGGAAGATGGCATTGACTTTCTAAATAACACTACTTAAATCTTGAAGACAATGGAGCAATGTCTTCAAGATTATGAAGCAGAATGATTTCTACACTTTAATTCTATACTTAAAAAACTGTCAATTTAGGTTTAGGACAGAATAAAGATATTTTCAGACATGTAAGATCTCAATTATTTCCCATGTACCTTTTCTCAGAAGAATGTGTCAGGATTTGCTCCATCAAAAAAGGGGAGAAATTTAAGAAAGAGACCGCAGAATAATTAGCAGAATAAGGCAAAGAGAATCCCAAGATCATGGTAGAGGAAGATCCCAAACAACCAGAATGCAGGTTTGAGGAGGCAACACATCCAGAATGGGAAAAGTCAGAAGGCTTCAAGAAAGATTTCTTCTAGAAGATAAAATTGAAAATGGGGAATAAAATTGATAGAATATTTCCAACATCTTAATGTACTTGAGAGAAATTTAGACAACTGACATAGAGTTTGGGCTTGAATTAGTGTTAAATAAGTCAGAGAAAACTACAAAAACAACACAAAATGATTAATTCAAAAAGTTGTACAGGAAAGGGAAAGAAATCCTGATTTACTACATGGCACAGCTATGAATAATGTTTCCATAGTAATAATAATGTCAGCACAAAATTGAGGTAGAAATATATATGGAGAATGAGGAATGGGAAGGTTTTGCATGTGTTATAGGGGCATGAGAAGGGAAGCGAGCTAGATCTTCTCCTTCTGTTGCAGTAGATCTATAGCTAATACCCCAAACTGTGAACACAGGAAGAGGCTACGCAGGCTCTTTGGAGACATGGAGGTGAATATCAGAAGATCAGCCAAAAATGTTGGAAGTACTTCTGAGAAAGAGGAAATAGAACAGGAAGAGAGAAGACAGGAGACTGCCATTTCTCTATAATAAGGCTAATAAATCTATTTTATATTTTAACTGTGCATGTATGACTCTAATGAAAAATACAAAATAAATAAGCAAAAATAGCGATGATGAGATAAAGGAGTTATCTCTATAACTGCTTTACTTTTCCTACTAGATATGTTGACTATTTACTTCCTTATCTAAGTTCACTATAATGTTCGTTTTATTGTTTTAAAATCAAGTTTACCAGAACTTAAACATCAAATGAATGTTTCCTTTCAGAGTTTTTCTCCTTAAGAAGTTAGACACTTAGTCCAAAGTTGTTGCAACTATTTGAAATATTTTTGGAACTGTTTTTAGAATTTCAAAGCCTGTGGCAAACTTCTTTAAATAACTTCAAAGGTGTCAATTCATGGATTTAATATTTTGAAAGAACCAGGAATCATTTGAAATCACATTAGACCTGACTGGCCAAGCTAGCTAAAGCCATTTTGAGTAAAAATTAAGGTCTGAAAATTAACTAATACAACTGATTTTTTTGGATTGTTTATAAATTAGCTGTAAAGGGGACTTTAAAAGGGAAAAGGATTCTAAAAGTATTTTGTCTTTGAAGCATAATTGTTAAAATATGTGTACGAGGTTCCATTTTTAGGAAGGTGCCCCCTCAAAGAAGTTAAGGATATTCTTCATGAAGCACACAAACAAAAATCTATGTTAGAAACCTACAGAAGTGATTTTAGGAGAAAAAAGAAAAAGGCCAAATGATGTAATATATGCTTATATATGGTAGGTGCCCCTCCTGTCTTCAAAATGCAAGTAGGGTTGAGCCACCCACTGAAATTATCAGAGCACCTTATGTAACTGTAATTTATTTTCTTCTCAATGGAAGAGATATGACTAGAAGTAAAACTATGCCTTTGAATGGACTTCTATCTAGTTATATAAGTTAAGTGAAACAAGTACTGCTTCATCAGCTTTGGTATTGCTAAACTGATGAATCCAAGACATTCCTTCCTTCCTTCAATGATGAATGACATGCAAATGTGGTATCAAAGTCTTCCAGTCTTTCTCAGAAATGTTTAACTGGAACTCACCAGTAGAGAACCTCTACAACCCCGTTGATTTTGATCACATTCTCAACTATGGGGACCTTGTGACCATCCAGCTCTGGTCTCTACCGAATAAACGTTTCCAAGCTTAAGAGAGTATTACCTGGGTGTAGAGGAGACTGCTAGATGTCCACTGTTCTTCTTTCCTCTTGGGCAAAAAGAAAGACTACATCTCCAATCCCATCATTCAGGTGGGTTAGTACATGGAACTTGAATGGAAGAAGTACATACCTCTCCCTGGTCAGGTCCATGCTTCCCCAGGGACTTTTCCCTTTTGCATCTGGATGCAGATGAGGAGGCGGCCCTAGGAGATAGTGGATCCGGAAGGTGGAAGTAGCCTAGGGTCCTGCATAAATGCAAGTAGTAGAGCTATTCCTGCCATTCTGAGCAGCTGCCCCAGACTATAAAAAAGAAATACTGTCTTTAAGCAAATTTGAGTATATTCTTTAAGAAAATTTGAGTTCTTTTGTTGCTGTAGCCCAGTCTACACCAGTGAAGAAACTGGCTTTTTACCTGGAATAAGGGATCCAATTTCTGACCCTTGAGAGTATATATATGGAAGAACCCCTCCTAAGGCAGAGCTTCCTACTTGAAATAAGCAAAATGGAAATATGTTTGTTTTAGTTTTAGTTAATACAGCTCTTCTGATTGGAAAACTATTTCAAATGAAAGATATACTACTAAGAAATAAATTTTTATAAATGAATAAACAGAAAACAAATGATTCAGTGCATTTATTTCCAAGAAATAAAAGTAGGCTATAATCTCAAGACATGACAGAAATATTAATATAAAATAAATGTATAAATTATTGTGTTGAAGGTAATCAGAAGAAAGAGTGCATTTACATAGTGGGTTGGTTGGAGTAGGCCTTGTAGGCAGCAGAGAAAAGGTAAAGAGGCCTATGGGGAAATGAGTTGCCTTGGCCAGTGTAGTGTCTTTTTAAGATGGCAATGAAACCCTGAGGTCAGAGATTAGCAGGCAACAAAGATACAACAGTATAATTAAATGGCTTTGCCCTGGAAATGAACAGGAATTTGTGGATGAGAGACAGCAGAGAATAAAGTAGGGGAGAAAAAGAAGATGGCCAGTCAGAAGGACAGAGTGGAATGTGAAAGTTCAGTATGAGGTTGTCTGCATTGTTCACTCCTCAGGCTCCCCAAACCTTTAGTAAAAGGCGATGTGAGGAAGATCTGATTGTTGCTGTTGTTTTATTTTTTCTCTTCCAGAATCCATGCTCTTGTTAAATATATAAACTTTTTATTTTGGAACAGTTTTATATTTACAAAAAGTTGTGAAGATAGAATGGAGAATCCCCATATACCCCACACCCAATTTTCTCAATTACTGACATTTTACCTTTGTGAGGTACATTTCATATAATTAATGAACAAATATTGATACCACATTATTAACCAAAGTCCATACTTTATTAAGATTTCCTGGGCGCTTGGCTGGCTCAGTCGGTAGAGCAAGCAACTCTTGATCTTGGGGTTGTAAATTCAAGCTACATGTTGGGTGTAGAGATTACTTAAAAAAAGTAAAAATAAAAATCTTAAAAAAAACTTTTTTAAAGATTTCCTTAGTTTTTATCTGAGGTCCTTTTTCTGTTCCAGGATACCACGTTGCATTTAGTTGTCATGTCTCCTTAGGTTCTTGTTGGCTGTGAGTTTTTTAGACTTTCCTTGGTTTCAATGACACTGACAATTTGATGGAGTACTGGTCAGGTATTTTGTAGAATGTCTGTCAATTGGAATTTTTCTGATAGTTTTCTCATGATTAGACTGGGATTATGGGTTTTGGGGAAGGAGACCACAGAAGTAAAGTGTCATTCTCATCCTGTCCTATCAAGGATAGCTTATCAATATAACTCATCTCTGTTGATGCTGCCCCTGATCATCTGGCTAAGGGGATGTTTGTCAAAGTTACTTTTATTCCCCCTTTCCATACTGAACTCTTCATAAGGAAGTCATTATACCTAGCCCCATTAAAGTATGGGGTGCTAAGCTCCACCTCCTTACTTCCTTAAAGGATGAACATCTACATAAATTCTTTGGAATTCTGCACAGGAGACTTAGTTATTTCCTCCTACTTATTATTTATTTATTTGTTTTTTAAATATTTTATTATATATATAATTTTATGTCTATATCTATATGGACTCATGGCTATTTATTTTATACTTTAGTTACAATCCAATACTATTATGTTTATTTAGTTGCTCACATTTTTCCAGTTTGGCCATTGGGAGTTCTTTCATTTGGCTTTTGTGTTACTTGACATATGCTTATTATGGTTTTCTGGTTCTATTTTTGTTTTTTCAGCACTTCCTTGCTTTTTGGCACTATGAGAGGCTCCAGATTCATTCTGTATTTTCTGCCCCAGTTCTGGAATTGACCATTTCTGCAAGGAGCCTTCCTTCTTTTTATTAGAATGGTACTAGAAACCAAGATCTGATTTCTACATGTGCTCATTTCTGCTGCAGTGTCCTTGCTTCTGGGTTCTCTTAACTAACAGAGCAAGGAAATATATGCGTGTATACTAACCTGTGTATACGTACATAGCTATAAATATCTCTATATGTATCCATCTATATCTATATTAAACTACACATGAGTTCATATTGAAGTTGCCAACTCTAATCCATTACAATATAGATCATTCTAGCCTTTTCTCCTTGCTAATCTGTAATTTCCCACCCAGTCCAATGATGAGAAACCTGGCTCCCACCAACCATCATCCATTTACTTAATTTTTCAATCCAGTATACGTGTATACTGGTTTCATAATTTTAACCCATACCCCCATAGAAAACAACTTGATCAACTAGAATACAGTGCTTATGCACAGTTGTTTTTGCCTTTGGTTTTATAAACTCTACTCCAGAGTTCCTTAGATCTGCAACTTATTCCCCAACTGCCTTTAATGAGAGTATTTTATACATTTGTAGTACAATTAGATTCTTATGTCATCGTCTGCATTCCATGGTGGGATCCCTTGACCTCCTGAATGGTATTTTAAAATTTGCACACGTTAAGGTTCACTAGTTGTGCTGTAAAGTTTTGTGGGTTTCAACAAATGCATTGTGTCCCATAGTTACGATTACAGTAGTATACAGAAGAGTTTCACTACCTTTAAATTTCCCTGTGCTTCTTTTAATCAACACTCCCTCCTCCCAAAATGCTGGCAACCACTGAACTTTTCAATGTTTGACTAGTTTAGCCTTTTCCAGAATGTTACATAAATGGAATCATACATGTAGCCTTTTCAGAATGAATTCTTTCACTTAGCATTTAAGATTCATCTTTGTCTTTGCATGGCTTAACAGCTCATTTCTCTTTACTGTTGAATAGTATTCCATTTTATGGATATACAACGTTTCTTCATCCATTTACCTATTGAAGGACATCTTGGTGGCTTCAACTTGTGATTATGAATAAACAGTCATGTATAGATATTTGTGTGTACGTAAATTTTCATGTCAGTTGAGTAAGAAGCATGAGTTACTGAATTATATGGCAAGACTATGTTTAGCTTTGGTTAGCTACCAAGCTGTTTTCTGAAGTGACTGTGCCATTTTGCATTGGGAATTCCTGTTCCACATCCTCACCAGCAATTGGTATTGTCAGTTTTTTTGGATTTTAGCCATCCTAAAATGTGTGTAGTGGTGTGTAGTGGTAACTCACTGCTGTTTAATTTGTATTTCCAGAGTGACAAGTGAGGTTGAGCATCTTTTTATGTGTCTGCCATCTGAATATCTTCTTTTAGTCCACTCTTCTTTTTAACCTAGTCTTTCCTTAGAAGGAGTGAAATATGAGTGACAGAATTTCATGTTTTTTAGTTACAGTCATATTCAAATTTATCCTGATCAGTTTTTTCAGAATGCCCCAAATCTCGGTCTCACTTTAAGACATAGTATCTTGGGGGCGCCTGGGTGGCTCAGTTGGTTAAGCGACTGCCTTCGGCTCAGGTCATGATCCTGGAGTCCCGGGATCGAGTCCCGCGTCGGGCTCCCTGCTCAGCGGGGAGTCTGCTTCTCCCTCTGACCCTCCTCCCTCTCATGCTCTCTGTCTCTCATTCTCTCTCTCGCAAATAAATAAAATCTTAAAAAAAAAAAAAAAAAAAGACATAGTATCTTGGATTACTTACAATGGCCTGAACTCTTTCATTAATTGTAAATTTGTATTAGTTTAAATCTCAATCTTATTTCCAAATTCTTAAAGTGAGAAAGAAAGAGACACCTTCATTGTTCCCTCACAAAAGTCTTATGCTTTTCTCTTTCTTTAATATATTATTTAACTATAGCCATATTTCAAATATTTTAGAACTGGTTGACCTCCATCACAGGCTTCCTTTTATTATCCTAATATTTTCTTTAAAGATTATTTTAGTGTAGTGGTTCCCAAAATTTGATTTGTATCAGAATCTCAGGCAGCCAAAAAAGAACATAGTAATGTGTGCTCATTAAGATAGGGCTTAAGCTGCTGTATTTTTATCAAGATCCCTGGGTGTTTTTGATACAGTTTTGACACTAGTGTTTGACACTACAATTTTGACTCTACTGACCAAAGTTTAAGAACTATTGGTTTGCTGTTCAGACTGAGGGCCAATCTAACCCTGAAGAGAAAACACACAGTCAGCCTATTGAGACGCTGATACAGTTTCAGAAGCCAATGCTGCTATCTTGCTATGTCCCCAACCTAATACTTCCACAGGTTTGTGTGCACAATTTTTGTCTAGGGCTGAAATTAAATATCAGTAGAGTATTTTTACAGTACAAGATATTATGAAAAACTAGTTTATTCTGCAGAGTTCATCAAAGGAACATTTTAAAACCGTCTGGACACATCATATCACTAAATTAAAACTATTAAAAGGTGTACCCCAGAATTTTCATTTTAAGAAGTGCACTATAACATACAAGGTAGATAATCCATATATCTTTGCATATTACTGGTTCACTACTCTTCTATACAATAAAAATTAAATGGCAGTTATTTTTTTTTACAATAAAGCATTAACCTAAATTAAGAAGACCAAATTTAACAATGTAGCATTTTATAACTAGAAAGCAACTATTTCTCAGATATTTTTTCTTTAAAAACTCAAGTCTTCATGTGTTTTATGTCCTTCCTAAGCTATGGCTAATATTCAATACAACTTAAGAGGCACAGTTCCATTCCAAAGAAAAACTTCATCACATCAAAACATTATTTGCATATTCATAAGATTCCACCTTCAGGCACAGACATGAGCTCTTTTTCTTGCAAACTATTATATCAATAGAAATATACAAATAAGCATCAAGAAAAATGCGAATAAGGATATTAAATGAAAAACTGTTTGCTCACCAGTGCACAGTTTATCAGGTGGAGAGTGTGCGTGCTTGATTACAAAGTAAATTTTAAAGGGAAATAATTGTGCTCATTGTTCATATAAATATATTTAATCGCCATTATTACTAATAATTGCTAATACTGAGTGTACTTCTGAGCAATTGTTTGAATTTGCTAGAAAACATATGACATGACTTTTTTGGAAAATGTATTTAAATTTTACCTGAGGGGCTACTTTTTTAATCAAAATAACACACCAAGGCATGGTTGAAAGCACTTTGCTTTTTCAAAGGTCTCTCCAAACTCAATTGTAATCCAGAAATGAGTAGTTTCCCATGAAAATATCAACTGCTTGAGCCTCCTTTGCCAGCAACTAGATTATGCTGTTCATTTTACCAGTAACTAACAGTTACTCTTATGAGATGTTGCATTTCCTGAAATTTTTGCTGTGAGGATAATTTTATAATCACTACCAGGCAAATAGAAATTTTTTCCTCCTTTTAAGAAATTTAAATTCTTCTCCTTAATCTTGTTTTCAGCATATTTGGATGTATCTAAAAACTTTGTCCTTAGTCAGTCAATCCATATCAGATCATTTCGGTCTTTCCTCCAAGTTAAAAGGGATCTTATTCCTTCCATTTAATACTAATCCTGGAAAGCAAGAAATACACAAAAACAACCCAAATCTTTAATGGCTTTGATTTGTTAATCACTGAAAAATTTCAAATATTTCTACTGGACCCCCACTGAAGCACCAACTGTTACAGTGTGACCTAAGCAAAGCATTTGAACATCTGTAGGACATAAATCCTATTAGTGAAGGAGAACCTCTCTAAATCACTTTTTGTGTATAACACTTCTAATTATTAATTTACCAGTCAGGCACAAAAGAGATTCCCCCATAGTTAAACAAAGAGTTGACCTCCTTAAACATCATCATGCTTTTCCATTTCAACATTTCAAAAAAATCCGTTAGCGGTGAGGTTATTACAATTTCCATAAACTAAGGATGCCTGGAGTTGTAGCTGGCTTGCGGAACCAAAGACAGCCTGCTGCAGTTTGCAAAAATGCTGACTTGTGAGGCCCAGGTCATTATTTATTGGTGTCTAGACTTAGAGCTTCTTTAACCTTCCACTCTAACCTCAGGGGCCACCCAAGGAAACCAGTTTCATGGTCAGCCAAGTCCTTTGGTTGTATTTTCATCAGAATTGAGGAGCAGTAGGTGGGGATGCCGTGCCCCCGTCTTGGAATACATTAGAGAACGGGAGCACTTCTGCACAGCTTTTGAAGGCAGTTGCCACCAGGTTGTTAACTCGCTCCCTAGCCTCAGAGCACACGGGACTGACTTTATTCTTTACACAGGTTCCTTGTGAAGCAGTGGAGTGATTTTAAAATTCCATTTCTGACCCATAAGACCTTCGGTGATCCTGTTCGTGCACCCTGCACAAGCCGCTTTCTCCATTCATGCACTGCAGGTCTGAGTCTCTTGTTCACATCTGTTATCTAGATACACTGAAAAGGACTTCCAGTTTTCTTTAGTAAATATCTAGAATGGTTCTCTCAATTTGAAGTTCTCATATTCATGCTAAGACTTTGAAACCTGCAGGCCCCGCGTGAGAAAATAGACTACATTTAACTTAATTAAATTTTTATTGTCATTCTCAAATACCAATTTTAAGGGATTCAAATGTATCTGAACTGTAAATATTTCTTTAAATAAAATAACTAACTCAAATGATGAATGAAGAGGAAAATATCCATACCTCTCGTATGTATTTCAAAAGAAATAAAGTCCTGTAATGAGAGTTATTGTTGAAAAGGTGTTAGTGTTTAGTTGTTAACCAAGTCATAACACACTGCAGGTTTTTCCTGTACATCCTACGTTTCTCAGCAAGAATCCACTTTTTGTTCAACAACTTTATTCTTAATTCAGAATAGAAAAATGGCTTCACCATTGATAAGTAAATTAAAAGTTAGCTTTAGAGGAACAGTAGCTATTTCACAAATGAAATAGAGTAATTTTCATACTTTGGTGTCAAAAGATAAGTCCCAAGTTTGCCATTTGCTTGCCTACAATGCATGAAGTTACTTTACGAATATTCATGCATGAGCTTTTATTACAACTCTAAAAATTGGGTTTTTACCACCCCAAATGTGGAACACTTGTTTGGCCCTACGTACCATATAAAAGGGTTTGGGTATTTTCGTGCCAGAAAAGGAATGATCAGTTGAAGAGAAAAGATGATTTCTGAAACAAATTAAGTGTATATGTTTGTGCATATATAAAAATGTACATATATAGTTATTTGTTACATTAGAAGAAAAATATTATTGGCATTGATTACTATCCTCACATGCAGATGTGGCTGAAAAGTGTATTTCATAATCAATAACATATTTAGAAGTGTGGATAAGGAGAGTTTGGTTTGTGGCTACAGCTTTTTTGTAAATCCTGTTGCTTTTTTGGCTCTTTGCCTCTTAGATGCCGTACTTAAGGGCAGAGTGTTCTGCCCACCGACACCAACATCTATGCACCAGCTCCAGGGTGGCCAGATTGGCAGAGGGACCCAAGCATATTCTTCATCTTGATTAATCTGCTGTTCTCAAAATGTTTTCTGACTTTGTGTATGAAAATATGAAAAAGCTATTTATAATTGTAATTTAAAGGACTAAGATCACTAGATAAGTAGTTTTGCCAAGAAAAAAAAAAAGAATTTCAGGGAATTAGTCACTGTTACAGACTAAATGTTTATGTCCCACCAACATTTATATGTTGAAATCCTAACCCCAAATGTGACTGTATTTGTAGATAGGTCCATTATGGAAGTAATTAAGGTTAAATGAGGTCAGAGAGTAGAGGCCCTGATCGGATGGGACTGGTGTCCTTTAAGAGGAGGATGCCAGAGAGCTCTCGCTCTCCTCTACATGAGGACACATCAAGAAGGTGGCTGTCTGCAAGGCAGAAATAAAGCCCTCACCAGAAACCAAACATGCTGGTACCTTGTACTTGGACTTCTCAGCCTCCAGAACTGTGAGAAAGTATATTTCTGTTGTTTAAACCACTCAGTCTATAGTCTTTTGTTATGGCAACCTGAGCACACTAATACAGTCACTAAAAATCTATTCCTAGGCATCCTGGGGAACAAGGTAGCAGGGAAGAAAGCAGGAGATTTGATTTGACTAACCTAACTTTATTTGCCATTACCGTCCCATTCAAACTTCAGCAAATAGGCAGACCAAAGAAAGGTCCTTAAGTCATTTGAAAAGTTTTTCGAAACAGGTCTCCTACTTAGGCCTTTTTATTGAGCTTAATTTCTTTTTTTTTTAAAGATTTTATTTATTTGTCAGAGAGAGCATGCACACAAGCATGGCAGGCAGAGGGAGAAGCAGACTCCCTGCTGAGCAAGGAGCCGGGTGCAGGACTCGATCCCAGGACCCTGAGATCATGACCTGAGCTGAAGGCAGACACTTAACCAACTGAGCCACCCAGGCGTCCCTATTGAGCTTACTTTCTGATATTGTTTAATTCCAGGAGGGAAACAAAAAATATTAATATATTTTATACAAATTTACCTTGTAGTTTTTCAAAACTTCATTGTTTAATTCATGTTTTGTTTTTTCAATAATGTAATAAGCATCTGCAAAGACCTGCTCAACACAGAAATTAGGACCATGATGAAAAACCTGTAATTAACCTTGTGGTTCTCTACCAACCCTTCTCTAAATTGAGATAGCTATCCTTCTACCTCCTATTTCATAGTTCCTTTGCTTTCCTTTGTGTGTTTTAATGCATTTATAAATACTAGTTAAAACAGTGTTTTTGTTTTTAACTTTACAAAAAAGAATATCACACTGTGTGTGCCCACCTCTACTTTTCATACCAAATTATTTAGGCAGTGAGCTCTCTTCTTTTGTGCCTTTTTTGAGGATAATTGGGTTAAAAAGGGTTCAAAATATCTTTGTATCTTGGGCCTTTGGACATACTCCTAATGTTTCTTCAGGCACAGTGATCTTTCCCAGTGCAGTTAACAACCATATATAAGGGCAACTACTCCCAGGCAGAAATGAAAAAGGATTAGGGAAGAAATTTTGGCTCATGAGTTGCAGTTTACCTAGTTTACCACCAGTTTGCAGCATCTTGATTGTAGCAGTCAGGTAAACACCCACTTGATCTGGATATCCATCCATAACAGTGTTTGATGGGAACACTGAAGAGAAACAACATAACTCTGTGGTTATCTTAAGTATAAATATCACATCATTATAATTCTTCATGTTGCAAGCAATGAAAATCCAACTGAAACTAGCTTCATTAGTAAAGAGGATTTACTGGCTCACCAGTACCATTTACTGGCTTCACCCGATTGTGAAGTAATATAGATAGAGTGGGCTTCAGGACTGGTTTGATTCAGTGACTCAAGGATATCAAAACAAGGGTTGTTTGTTTTATTTTGTTGCTCTCTCTTCTCTGTCTTCTACATTGTCATCTTCATCCTAAAGTAGTTTCTCTTGTGGCAGCAAAATGACTGTAGAAAGAGAAGGCTAGCTTGGAAGCTCCCACAGAAAAAAGTAAAGAACCTTCTTTTTTTAGAAGCCCCTAGGAAAACCAATCTTATTCTCTTTCCTTTGAATTAGCAAACTCTTTATAAGACTTTACTTCCTCCAATATTCTTTTCAAAAGGCCCATTATTAATTACTTACTAGCCTCAAATAGCTTTTCTTTTGATTTACATGACTTAAACTTGTTGTCTCTAAAAACTATACTCAGTAATCTATCTATATAGGTTTAACAGTTGAGACAGATGTACCACACCATTGCAAGGTGTCAATGTTAGGGGAAACAGTAAAGGGAGAGGAGAGGTATAATTTTGCACAATTTTCTAGAAACAGAAAACTGCTCTAAAAATGAAGTCTGGTTTTTTTTTTTTTTTTTTTTTTAAGTGTACTCAGAATCCTTCGACCTTTGTGTTCTGCATACAGTGGATGTTATAGAATTCTATTTTCCACTCTCCACTTTGGCATGAATTTCTAAGTTTATTCCTAACTGAGCCCTCCCTCCCTCCCTTTCCCACCTTGGACAGCAACATGGATATCCTGATGCTTCCTGTATAGCAGCATTAAATATCCTCCCAAGTTATGCCAATACCGGGTTAAAATGTGTTACTCTGTCATTTCTAACATCCGTATTGTCAATGAAACTGACAAACACAATCTAATAAGGGATGTGTTTGAGTTATTATCTTCTGACATTTTCTGAATATGATTGGTCAAAAATAAAGACTTGTGGAAAGAATAAAGTAAGAATATGTCCAAAATGGGATGCCTGGGTGGCTCAGTCGTTAAGTGCCTGCCTTCAGCTCAGGTCATGATCCCAGGGTCCTGGGATCGAGCCCCACATCAGGCTCCCTGCTCAGCAGGAAGCCTGCTTCTCCCTCTCCCACTCCCCCTGCTTGTGTTCCCTTCTCGTGTCTCTCTCTGTCAAATAAATAAATAAAATCTTTAAAAAAAAAAAAGAATATGTCCAAAATGTTTGTAAATAATTCTTTGATTGTTTTACCTTTGTTTTTGCTTTGCATATTCAAAAGAATGTGGCATTTTTATTTATTTTTGATTGGAATATTTTTTGATTAAGTAGAAGAATATCAATGTCCTGGGGTATAAATAGCTCTAGCTGAGAGCAAACAAAGACTTCTGGGTGCTATGTAGTGCAGAGCCAATACAGTTATCATAAATTTCACTTCTAACAAAAGACATCAGGGTTAACAAAATTGTTTAATTTGCTTAGGCAGGATGAACCTTGTGCCTCTGCAAATTATTTCATGAGCTTTATGTTGAATAACGCTCTAGAGAGATACTTTTTTCTCCATTTATACCCGAGTAGGAGTTAGCTTCTAGTTTATTTCAAGTACATAATATATGTGAAAAAGTGCTTGCAAATTAGAGGAATTATTGTAACACAAGTCTGCCTTAAGACATACAGCCTCTCAAGTTAAACAGGAATTACGTTCTTTAGCTAACAGATTTATGGAATGTAATGAAATTTTGCTACTGGGTAGTAAGAATAGACTGTGTAGTCTATTTCAATGGAGAATCAGAAAAGTAAGTAGGAGACAATGTTGAGAAAGAACAATAAAGTAGGAATCAGAAGCCTTCTATGACCTTGAGCACTTGACTTCTCTAAACCTTAGTTTTTTTATCTGTAAAGTAGTAATTCTAGGCCATAATTAAGATCAAATTATATAATAGATGTGAATGTGTTTTCTGCCTTTCAAAGAATAGTGTTAATTTAAAATGTTATTATATAAAAGGTAGGGGGCTATTGCACTAAGGCATGTCTAATAAGGTAAAAGGTTTTCTGTGGTATATATGGTAAGCTATGTTAATGAAAAAAGTCCTTACTAAGAGTCTCTATAAACCCAGGTCACTGTTCTGGAAACCGTCTTAGGCAAAGTGCATAGAGCAAAGCTTCTCAACCACAGTACACATGAGAATCACCCGATTCTAGTAAAAATACCAATGCCAGGATCCCATCCACCATGTGTATTTAAAACAACTAATAAAGTTCACAAATAATTTTGAGGAAAACTTTCATTTAAGAATCATTGGTCTAGAGCAGAGGTCAGCAAACCTTTTCTGTTAACAGTCAGATAATAAATATTTTAGCCTTTGCAGGCATATAAGGAATCTGTTCTTCCTTCCTTCCTTCCTTCCTTCCTTCCTTCCTTCCTTCCTTCCTTCCTTCTTTCCTTCCTTCCTTCCTTCTTTCCTTCCTTCCTTCCTTCTTCCCTCCCTCCCTCCTTTCTTTCTTTCTTTCTTTCTTTCTTTCTTTCTTTCTTTCTTTCTTTCTTTCTTTTCTTTCTTTCTTTTTCTTTCTCTCTCTCTCTCTCTCTTTCTTTCTTTCTTTCTTTCCCTTTAAAAACGTAAAGAACATTCTTAACTCCCCAGCCATACAAAAACAAGCCAGGGGCTGAATGAGATTTCAGGGAATGAAAGAGCTCACATCATAGTTTGTAAATTAGTATGTGATACATATACAATATGTTGTAACTACATGGATGCTTATCCTTTTCATTACCATAAAATCCTTGAGTCTAGAGCCTTGTCTCACTCATTTTGGTATTCCTGGAACACAGCACATTTCCTGGCACATCACAGTCACTCAGTAATTGCTGGATAGATGACTGGAAGAGAGAAGGTCTACTTAAAAAGATTAATATTACAGACTATAGCGTATGCAAAAACTATCCAATGATAAGAGAAGTGATAGTTTCCCAATTAATTTCATCAGTACAAACAGTAAAAAACAAAACAAAACAAAAAAGCCCATACCCCGAGAAACTCTACTGACTTAATATTAATGTTTGTTGACAATGACTATGTTAAGCAGATTTTGGCAAATAATTCATTTTACTTGTTATCTGGAAGGAAAGTGGGCTTGATTTTGTGGAACTTCTAGGAAGTTGGAGTTTCATTTCTTGGGTATGGTGTTTAGGGAAATTGCTCTGGCAACCATGTCTGGGGATGGGAATGGGAATATACCTTTGAGTCATAGGCCTCTAGCACAAGTGATGTACTTAAAGCTCTGGAATAGTACTGGATACATTAACTTAGCTAAGTCCTGAAATGTGACTAACAATGAATGTATTGCTTAATTCAAAGCTATTGATACTGAAAATGTGAACATGGTGGTGAAGTACCTCATATTACAGTGGGTTCATAGTCATCTAATTAGCTTAAAATAGGTCTTTAACATTTTTTAAAAATTTATTTTCCAGCTTTACTGAGGTATAACTGACACATAAAAATTATGTATATTTATAGTGTATAACATGATGTTTTAGTGTATGTATACTTTGTGAAATGATTAGCACAATCAAGCTAATTAACATATCCATCAATTCAGTTTGTTGTTTTTATGTGAGTAGTGAGAACATTTAAGATCTCAGCAAATTTCAAGTGACAATATAGTAATTATTAACTATAGTCATTATGGTGTATGTTAGATCTCCTGAACTTATTCATCCTGTATAACTGAAACTTAGTACCCTTTGGCTAACATCTCCCCAATTTCCCCTACCCCTCCCTCACAATTACCATTCTACTGTCTGCTTCCATAACTTCAACTTTTTTAGATTCTACATACAGTATTTGTCTTTCTGTGTTTTATTTCCCCCAACACAGTATCCTCCAGGTTCATTCATGTTGTCACAAATGACCAGATTTCATTTTTTTTAAGGGTGAATAATATTCCATAGTATGTATAGACCACATTTTCTTTATCCATTCACCTGTGGATAAATGGCTATCCACAATGGCTATCATGGCTACTGTGAATAATGCTACAATGAACATGACAGTGCAGATAATATCTCTTCTGGCTACTGATTTTATTTCCTTTGGATCTATGCCTAGAAGTAGGATTGCTTGATCATATGGTAGTTCTATTTTTAATTTTTTGAGGAATCTCCATACTGTTTTCCATAATGTCAGGACTAATTTTCATTCCTACCAACAGTGAACACAAGATTCCTTTTTCTTCACATCCTTGCCAACATTCGTTCTTTTGTCTTTTTGATAGTACCCATTCTAATGGATATGAGGTGATAGCTCATTGTGGTTTTTATACTTCCCCGATGATTAGTAATGTTGAACAGTCTTCCATATACCTGTTGACCATTTGTGTGTCTTTTCAGAAATGTCTATTCACTTTTTTTGTCCACGTTTTAAATGGGTTATTAGTTTTTTTGCTCTTGAATTGTATGAGTCCCTTATATATTTTGGATTTTAACACCTTATCAGTTGTATGGTTTACAAGTATTTTTCCATATTCAGTAGTTTGCTTTTTCACTCTGTTGACTGTTTCCTTTGCTGTACAGAGGCTTTTAACCATTTGTCTATTTTTTATTTTGTTGCCTGTGCTTTAGGAATCATATCCAAAAAACCATTGCCCAGAAAGTAGGTCTGTTTTATGTAGTTCTGCCTCTTGGCCTTCTGTATATAAGGATCTGATACCTTATCTTAGATCCACCGGAGCGTCCACCCTCTTGATCTGATTACTCCTTTAATTGCTTTCTCAACTGAGGTACACATCTTCCTTAGTAAATCTTTGGTAGTTTTATAGCTCATGCTGACTAGATTTCCCTTCACAACAGCTTTACTCCATCTCACAGGCCAACATTTATCTGGTACTTGACCACCACTCCTTAATTCAAGTGAACATTTCTTTCTGAATTGCTGCAGTAGACTTCAGTCTCCTACTTCCAAGGCCAACTGCTCCAATTCCTCATATCCCTTGAATATACCATGTTTATCCTGCCTCATAGCTGTTTCCTGCATCTCAAATGCCCCCTTGGTTTGCTTTATAGTATCAGTGTAGATATTGATAATATCGAACTTTACCTGAGCCCTATGCTACTAGAAAAAGCTATGATTAATAAATCCCCCAATTCCAATTCTTTTGTGCTCCAGGAAAAGGCTTACTGCAAAGAGCCAGTCTTCTCCTTCTTAAATAGGACTTATTGATGCCCTCCTTGTTTACCTATGACAAGGCCAGACACAGACCCTCCCATTCCCATTCTTTGCCTCTTAAATGATTGGGTGAATTGTTTGTCCCTGCTGGCCAATCTGGACAAAATGCTTCACTTGACAAACTTTAGTCAGGCTTCTCCTTCTAGGTTCCTGAACTTTGCCCCACCCTTGGGCTTTAGGGGCAGAACAGCCCTCCTTAACAGCCTCTCCAGATGATCAGCAGACTGCAAGAAAAGACCTTCCCTGATAATTATCTGATGATACCTACTCATCCCACTCCCCCATACCTGATTCCCTCTAGCTTTTCTCTCCCTCCCTATAAAAAAAATTTTTTTTTTGTTTTGCATGACCTATCAGATCTTATAGTCTATGTATTCTCCCTATTGCAACAGTCACCTTCCCCTGATTGCAATACCCTTTTGAATAAAGTCTTTACTCCAAAAAGCTTTCCTATTCCTAAGATTAGGTTAGGTACTCCCCAGAGGGATTCCATAACATTATGCCCTTGTCCTAATCACCACTAATCACAGTGGGGAAAAGGGTTGTATTCTTGCCTCCATTCTTCACTAGAATGTGAGCTTCTTGAGGGCAGTCACTGTGCCCTGTTTATCTTGTAGCCCTGGTCCCTGGTAGAGTTCTAGAATGTTCTAGAGGTGTAATTAAGGTTTAAATTCTTAATTATTTAGTTAAATTAACAACCTTTTTTTTTCCCTGTGAAGATGGACAACTGGTCTGAGAGCCCATTTCTGACCAGTCATTTCCATGGATGAATGAATTGGAGTGAGAGGAGAGAAGTCACAGTGGAGATTATTTCTCTACTGCTGCGTAGGAATAACATTCACACCCAGAAGGGGTGATTTAGATCAGACAAGGTTTGCCACCCTCCACTGTGTACCTTATAAAACTATGTGGGAAAGCAATTTTGATTATTGTTGTAGAGGCCATCAGTTCTAGAAAAATATCCCAGAAGAAAATGGGGTTTTTTATCCCTTCTGGCTCAAAATAGTGACTTATACACTTCTGGAGATGGAAGGAATACCAGCTTCAATTTATCAAACACATAAAATGTTAACTGCCATTTTATTGAAAGTTTATGACATATATCACTAAGATATGATTTATATTACACAAGAAATGCTGCTTCCTCATTCCCCACTCCAGTCTAGAGATCTAACCTACCCTCAAGGACTCCAGCTGAAAGCTTCAAGGTAGATAATAAAGGTAGCTGGTTCTTATGTTCAGAAATAGTCCCTGACCTGAGTCAAAATGTCTTTAGAATGCCAAATTTTGTTTTGCTTGTTTTTCTGAAAGGTGTTCTATTCCTGCTGTTTGATTCCTTGCCTAAATTCTTGATCCATTATTAATCTTAATTAGATCCCTGACTTTCTCGTACTCAAACCATTTGCCTGGGAACCTGTCTGATCCATCTCAGTGCTTTGTGGCAACTTAAGTCGATCTCAGTTTTCACTGTCTGAGCCCTGAGATACCACCCATCAATTTCTAATCTGTACATGCATCTTCAATCCGTAGTTAATCCTGAACCTGGTGATGGTTTTGCTCCATCTCAAATTGACATCCTACATGCTGCTCTGCTTCTCCTTGTGTAAAGACCCCGCCCTGCTCCCTATGGCTCTCTGTTGGCTACTTGTCTTGTACTTTTGTGTGCTGCTGCCCCGTTCTAGGAATGTACCACATAGTTCAGAAATGAAACATCTGGAAGCTATCTATACATTTTAATTAATTTTAAATGTAATCAAAGTAGTAAATGTACACAGTTTAGAAAGTCATTGTCCTGACCTCCCTCCTATTAACCTCTGTTTTCTTGCTCTACTCTGGATCCATACCTTAGTTCCCATTCTAGGACCTCTCTTTTGATGAATTCCATGTTTTTTGGATGAAATATCTCCTTTCTTGGTTTACTTTCTCATATAGATGCAGCACATTCTCTAGTATCTTTTTTCTCCCATTTTTTCTTTCTTTAAGATTCTATTTTAATGAACATCATGTATGCACCTAGTCAAAAAGAAATATAGCTTTATAGGTATGTTAAGAAAAACTATAATCTCTTGCTTGGGATCCCTAGATAATAGGGTTCAAGGGAAAAACTTATGTTCTGTATATATATATATATATATATATATATATATATATATATATATATATTTGGTGTGATCCCAGAAATCTAAGAGTGAGGGAAAAATGAAGTAAAGGAAAGGAAAGAAACATGGGGAACAAATAACAGTGTGTTCATTACCTAGCTGGTCTTGGCTTCGTGGTAAGTGCAGCAGTTGACTCCACTGAATATCAACTCCTCAGCATTTCCAGATTGTGCCATCAAGCAGCTGCTGGAGAAGCCAGAACCTAGGCATGCAGTGGTAACATTCAAGATTTAAGCCACAGTGCACAGTCAGCCAGTGAGTGGTTCTATGCTAATGGCACTTGCCTACCAGCAAACTGTACTTTGCAAGCCCTACTAAGCTGTAAGCTTCTGAGGGCAGGTGGGTGCTGAATAGATCCAGTGGATTTTTGCACTTCATTGGCAACAGAGATGAGTCCAGGGGAAAGAGGTTAGAGGCTCCTTCCCTCAAGGCATGAGGCAAGGAACTTTGAGGTTGCTCCTGTGTGCAACAAAAGGAACCAGGACTGAACACTGGCCCCAATTCTTAGAAGTGGAGTAGGCAGAATGGCACAATGACATGATTCTTGCCATGGAGCTCAACAGGAACTTCTCCGTCATCATCAAAATCTTCTCTCTGTGGCCTATAAGAATGCAGTTGGTGTCAGATCATCTAACTAAAGCATCATCACCAACATCAAGCAGACTGCTGGTGATCTATCTCATACCTGCATCCTAGCCTCTCTGTTGCCTCTCACAAAATGCTACCACTTTTACCTTTTTAAGCTGATTAATTAATTTAGATATGTATGTGTACACATATTTATTTATTTATTAAAAGTTCTTGGTTTATTAATCCTCCCATGAAAAAACTGCACAATCACCACAGATAAAGTCACTGCAGAATCTTTACTCCTGTTGTCCAATCTCCAGCTCACTTTTTGCCAGCATCAACATTGGCTTTTGCAGTCCCTCTGCTTTCTTCATTCTGTTCTTGTGTTTCTTTTGCTGTTTTCTTTTTTTTTTAAAGATTTTATTCATTTATTTGACCGAGAGAAACACAGCGAGAGAGGGAACACAAGCAGGGAAAGTGGGAGAGGGTGAAGCAAGCTTCCCACTGAGCAAGAAGCCCAGTGCGGGGCTCGAACCCAGGACCCTGGGATCATGACCTGAGCTGAAGGCAGACGCTTAATGACTGAGCCACCCAGGCACCCTCTTTTGCTCTTTTGATCTTTTTCTTCTCATACAGGCCATGCCTTGCAAGTCTATGTTTGGGTTCTTTTTTCTTTTCTTTTTTTTTTCATAATCCAAGGAATCATAAATCATGCCAAAGCCGGTTGTCTTGCCACCACCAAAATAGGTTCTGACTCCAAATACAAAGATGACATCTGGTGTGGTCTTGTACATTTTAGCAAGTTTTTCCTGAATTTCTGTCTTAGGTATTGTAGCCTTTCTGGTGTAATGAACATCAGTGATGTTTTACTACTTCTGCTGAAGTAGTTGGTTAGTCATGAACTTCCTGGCCCAGATAGTTACTGTGTCATTCATGACGGGGGCTGAGCTTCAAGCAGCCAGGGAGAAAAAGACTTAAGCTGGTCAATTTAGTATTTACTTGCGTTGTCTCTAAATGATGTTATTGAAATGCCAGCTTCTGGATTTTTTAGTTTGGGGCATTTTCTCTTAACTTCCCACTGAAGAAGATAAAGATTGAGTTTTCTCTCTACCCCTGTTTGTATCACATTAAAGCACCCTTCAAACATTTAGCCCTCTCCCCCCCATCCTGCCAATACAATATAATTTTGGTTAAAACAACAATCAGTGTTTACCTTATCATTTAAATGCTTTTGGGGAGTGGGACTTCCAGAATGGTGGAGTTAAGGACCTCTGAAAATTCACTCCTCCATAAAAGTAATGAGAACACAGGCAAAAATTGTCAAAATCAACTTTTTCAGAACTTTGAAAATTAATTTGAAGGAATCCAAGGAGTGTTTCAAGAAACACTGCTGAAACTTGATAAGAACAGTGAGCATTTTAACTTGCCCTATTCCCACCCTTTTCTCATCATCTCCACAGTAGCCTTGAAAACCAGCATCCTAGCAGACATGGAAAGGGGCTGACCAGGTTTGAAGCCCCTTAAAATGTTCCATCCCCAAAGAATTGTCATTTTTTGACATGTCTAGAATTTGCTAGAAAATCCTTTTTCATAGGACTCATCATTATTTGACTAGACTTACAAGTTATTCAGTGGGAAAAGCCCTATTCTAAGAGTGTTTATCAAAAACAATCACAGGAAACTGTTTAACCTTGAAGCCACTTGAGGCAGGAATACCAGCGAGGGTAAACAAAATGATGGCCAAAAGACTTTAAAAGAATATCTGGGAAATGAGATGTTAACAGGGGAATGTGAAAAGCTCCAACATATCTCTGGGAATCTAGAGGGCCATGCCTGTGCAGGACTATGTGCATGTCCAGAAAAAAAAAAACCTGAGAACACCCTTATTTCTCATCTCTGTCTAACCAAGAGGTTCTGTGCAATCAGGAAGTGAAGGCTAAGGCAGGATGGTAACTGTCAGAGCCCCAATATATACCTAGAGATTTAGGCAAAAGGTGGAAGACATTTAAAAAAATCTGTGTCCAAACATTAGCTGACTACAAAGACAACCAAGGAAAGATAAAAGTAGCAAAACATAACAGGGCATACAGACTTCACAGAATTAGTCCAGAAACGTCACTAAAAACAACAAAAAAGAGCAACAAAACAAAATTCAGCAATCATAGTAAGCCATGGATTGGGTAGGTACCTGACTTCCAGAATTGCTACATTATATCTTTTAAAATGTCCACATTTCAATTAAAATTATGAGGCATGCAAAAAACCAAAACGAAACAAAAATCCCCAAAACAAAACAAAACAAAAACCAGAAAGTATATCTATATATACAGCAGGGGGAAAACAGTTAATAGAAATATTCCTTGAAAAAGCCCAGATGTTGGGCACCTGGGTGGCTCAGTCAGTTAAGCATTCTGCCTTTGGCTCAGGTTATGATCCCAGGGCCCTGGGATTGAGTCCTGCACTGGGCTCCCTACTCAGTGGGGAGTCTGCTTCTCCCTCTGTTCCTCTCCTTGCTAATGCTCTCTCTCTCTCTCAAAAATAAATACAAATAAAATCTTAAAAAAAAAAGAAAAAGAAAAAACCCCAATGTTGAACTACTAGACAAAGACTTTAAATCATCTATTATGAATATGTTTAAAGAACCAAAGGAAATCATGCCTAAATAATTAAAAGAAAGTCTGAGAATGATGTCTTGTCAAATAAAGACTATCAACAAAGGGAGAGAAATTATAAAAAGATCCAAATAGAGATTTTGGAGTTGAGAAATATAATAGATGGAATGAAAAATTCACTAGAGGGGCTCAACAGCAGATTGAATTTGCAGAAGAAAGAATCAATGAACTTATAGATAAATCAGTTGAGATTATTTAGTCTAAGGAATAAGAAAAAAGAAGGAAGAAAAATTAATAGAGTCTAAGAGACCTGTGGGACACCATCAAGCATCTAACATATGTATAATGGGAGTTTCAGAAGAAGAGGAGGAAGATAAAGAGGTAGAGGGAATATTTGAAGAAGGAATGACCAGAAACATATTCATTAAAAAAAAAAAAAAGATTTTATTTATTTGAGGGAAAGGCAGAGAAAGCAGGAGCGGGGGGGGGGGGGCGTGCAGAAGGTGAGGGACAAGCAGCCTCCCCGCTGAGTGGGGAGTCAGATGTGGAGCTTGATCCTAGGAACCTGAGATCATGACCTAAGCTGAAGTCAGATGCTTAACCAACTGAGCCACCCAGGCGCCCTGAAACATCTTCAATTTGATGAAAAGAATTAATTTTTACATCTGAGAAGCTCAACAAACTCCAAGGAGGTTAAACTCAAATTAATGCACACTTAGATATAACATAGTCAAATTGTCAAAAGACAAAGACAAAAAGAGAATCTTGAATTCAGAAAGGAAAAACATAACTCATCATTTCAGGGGATCTTCAATAGGATATCTGATTTCTCACGGGAAACTATGGAAGCCAGAAGGGATTACATATTTAAAGTGCTGAAAGAAAAAGACTGTCATTTAAGAATTTTGTATGCAGCAATACTATCCTTCAAAAATGAAGGTGAAACTAAGACATTCCCAGATAAACAAAACCTAGAAGTATCTGTGAATAGAAGGCCTAAACTACAAGAAATAATAAAAAGTGTATTTCAGGCTGAAATGAAGGGACACTAGAGAGTAACTCAAGTTCACACACAAAAATAGAAACTTATAAAGGTAACTACATAAATAAATATGTTTTTGTCTGTAACCCTTTTCTTCTGACTTAAAAGACAACTACAAAAGCAATAATTATAAAACTGTGTTATGAGATTAAAATGTATAAAATGTAATTTATATAACAATAAAAGCACAAAGAAGGGAGGAGGGAACAGAGTTATATTGGAGCAAAGTTTTTGTGTACTATTGAAATTAAATTGCTATTCAAGATGACACAAAGAAATGGAAAGACATTCCATGCTCATGGTTTAGAGGAAAAAATACTGTTAAAATGTCTATACTACCCAAAGCAGTCTACAGATTTAATGCACTCCCTATCAAAATACCAACACCATTTTTCACAGAACTAGAACAAACAATCCTAAAAATTTTATGGAACCACAAAAGACCCCAAATAGTCAAAGCAATCCTGAAAAAAAATAACAATACTGGATGTTTTACAGTTCTAGACTTCAAGTTATCTTACAAAGCTGTAGTAATCAAAACAGTATGGTACTGGCATAAAACTAGACACATAGATCAATGGAACAGAATAGAAAACCCAGAAATAAACCCACAGTTATATGGTCAATTAAAGGAAGAATGAATATATGAGGGGAAAATGACAGTGTCTTCAAGAAATGCTGTGGGGAAAACTGGATAGCTACATGCAAAAGAATGAAACTGGACCACTTTATTTCACCATATACAAAAATAAACTCAAAAAAGGATTAAAGACCTAAATGTGAGATCTGAAACCGTAAAAATCCTAGAAGAGAGCACAGGCAGTAATATGTCTGACATCAGCCATAGCAGCATTTTTCTAGGTATGTCTCCTGAAGCAAGAAAAATAAAAGCAAAAATAAACTATTGGGACTTCATCAAAATAAAAAGCTTCTGCACAGCAAAGGAAACAATCAATAGAACTAAAAGACAACCTACTGAATGGGAGAAGATATTTGCAAATGACATATCCAATAAAGGATTAGTATCCAAAATTTATAAAGAATTTATACAACTCAATACCCAAAAAACAAATAATCTAATTAAAAAATGAGCAGAAGACATTAACAGACATTTCTCCAAAGAAGACATCCAGATGGCCAACAGACACATGAAAAGATGCTCAACATCAACCATCATCAGGAAAATGCAAATCAAAACCACAGTGAGATATCACCTCACACCTGTCAGAATGGCTAACATCAAAACCACAAGAAAAAACAAGTTTTGGCAAGGATATGGAGAAATAGGAACCCTGGTGCACTGTTGGTAGGAATGCAAACTGGTGCAGCCACTGTGGAAAACAGTATGGAGTTAAAAAGAGAGCTACCCTACAATCCAGTAATCACATTACTGGGTATTTACCCCCAAAATACAAAAACACTAATTTAAAAGGATATATGCACCCCTATGTTCATTGCAAAATTATTTACAATAGCGAAACTATGGAAGCAGCCCAAGTATCTATCAAATAATGAATAGATAAAGATGTGGTATATATATATACACATACAATGGAATATTATTCAACCATAAAGAAGAAGGTAATTTTTGCATTTGCAACAACATGGATGGATCTAGAGGGTATAATACTAAGTGAAATAAGTCAGTCAGAGAAAGACAAATATATATCACTCATATGTGAAACTTAAGAAACAAGCAAAAGAAATGGAAAAAGGGAGAGACAAATCAAGAAACAGATTTTTAAGTATAGAGAAAAAACTGATGGTTACCAGAGGGAAGATGGGTAGGGAGATGTGTGAAATAGATGATGGGGATTAAAAGTACACTTAATCATGATGAACACTGAATAATGTTTAGAATTGTTGAATCAACATATTGTATACTTGAAATCAATATAACATTGTATGTTAACTGTACTGGAGTTAAAATTAAAAACTTAGTAATAAAAAAGAGCATGGAGAAACTTAAAAAAATTAAATTGGTATTAATCCAAATTAGATTAAGTTGTTTATTGGAATCTTGAGGGCAACCACTAATAAAATAACTCAAAAAGAATAATAAATAAATGACAAATGAATAAAATGGTATACTAAAAAGATCTATTTGAGATACAAAATAAAGGTAGTAGTGGAAGAATAAAGGAACAAAGAAGACATAAAAAACAAATATCAAAGTAATAGACAAATCCTACCTTATCAGTAATTACATTAACTGTAAATGTATTAAATATTCTGATCAAAATACAAAGATCGGTGGAATAGTTCAAAAAAATTTACTCATATGCTATATAAAGAGACACCCTCACAAAGATACCAATATGTTGAAAGTAAAATAATAGAAAACAGATACACCAAGGAAACAATAACTAATAGAGAGCTGGAGTGGCTATATAAATATAATTGAACCTAGTTGAACCAGGGAAGGAAATCATGATCATTCTTCTTTTGCTGCTTAAATCTATTTGTTTAGAACTAATAATTGTATTTTCTTATTTGCTTAACTTTCCATGTATTTATCAACAATTCCATCCAAACTTTTCACAGTTTATCTAAATCTCTCAAAATGCTCAAGTGTATCAGATATTCCATCATTTCATCTTCCTAATGGAGTTTCTTACAGAGCCTCTGCCATGTTCCACTATAGATGAATTAGCCACTATGCCTGCATTTTTTTGTCCTGTGATCTCTCTTCATGAGCATCATGGTTATTAACTTTATCTCTCTGTTGGGTTGGAACTACTATTTTTGGTTTGTCAGTTCTTTCTTGAATTATTCCCTCATTTTAAAGAATTCAGCTTTCAGTAGCTTCTTGAGCAAAGGAACATGGAAAATATATTTCTTAGAACTTGCCTGGCTAGAGTTTATTTATCCTACCCTAAATCTTGATTAAACTTTTTCTTGGTATAGAATTTTAGGTTGGAAGTAATTTTTCTTCAGAATTTTGAAGGTGAACCACAAAAAACCTTGAATTCCTCTATTCCAGTGAGAAGTATGCAACAATTTTGACTTTTGATTCTGTTATGTAAACTGTTATTTTCTTTCTAGAACACCATTTCCAGTATACCAAAATTTTGCAATGGTATGTCTTGGTATGAGTCTATTTTATCTATTTTATGGGGCAACTGGGGGCTCTTTTCTTTCTCACTTTCCTAAGGATATACGGTAAAGATTTAGCTTACATATAGTATTTAGTGACCAGTGCAAAGTACACAGGAATAAAATACAATTAGCAATTAGCAAAAACTAAGCAGTTCTTAATCACCTATCTACAGGCAGCATACCGTTGGTAATTCTTCGTTAACTCACGAAAGAGAAGGCAGAGGTGTTTGAAGCAAATGAATGGGCTTTTTTTTTTTCTTAACAACCCCAATTTAGTGACTAAGGTAATAAAACAGAGAGCATAGTGAAGTTTTTATGTGTAATGTTGGTAATTCTGGGTAATTGTAAAGAAAGGTTACCTCTGATCAAGATATAACAGACATTTTAGCTTTAATCAAATGTCCTAATGTGAGATAGTCTTTCAGACTCAGAATGCCTTTTATTGTTCTTACGTTTCAAACTTTGCCACTTTCACCTCGAACATATATAACCATATTTTTGTGAGGTGTAAATACTTTGTAAAATTGTGTTAAATCTAAATAAGATTGGAATAAAATTTAAGGAAATGTGTTCTATTATCAAAATTCTATTGCTTGATTTTTTCTTCTTTTTGTTTTTTTTTCTGAAGCTGAAATCAGAGCATTCATCCTAAGGTATACTACTATGAATACATAACACAGAGTGACTTTTAGAGGCTACACTGTAAAAGTAAAAGGAGATGATGGAGGAAGGGAAGGGGATATGTTTAACTTGAGAATGTGGCAAATATTTTGTTTGAATGTTATTTTATTTGCAGTATTTTCTCTCTTTAAATCCTACAACATAAAG
Source organism: Halichoerus grypus (assembly GCF_964656455.1). NCBI lineage: Eukaryota > Metazoa > Chordata > Mammalia > Carnivora > Phocidae > Halichoerus > Halichoerus grypus. Next base: position 85,796,506 of record NC_135713.1, read on the forward strand.
ATAATGTGGGCAGTAAAATAATGTCAGCTTTTCCAAAGTACACTTTTCTCTTTTTCCAATCTGTGAAGATTGATAAAGTGCATTTAATAAAGAAGCTATTTTTTAATTTTTAAAAAATTATTATTAAGATATAATTGACATAACAAGTTTTATTCTTTCTTATCTTGGGAGATGAACCTAGTAGACACACTTATATTTAACTGTCCTATTCTCAAGTAACTTTAAATATTTTATTTATTTATTGAGAGAGAGAGTGAGCAAGTATGAGCAGGGGTAGGGGCAAAGAGAGAGGGAGAGAGAGAATCTTAAGCAGGCTCCACGCTCAGTGCGAGCCCAACATGGGGCTTGATCTCACAACCCTGAGATCATGACCTGAGCTGAAATCAAGAGTTGGACACCTAACCCAGGTGCCCCTCAAGTTACTTTAATTGTTTGGGTAAAAAATGTTAATTCCTAGAAACAGTAATACTTCAACAGCTTATTGAACTTCACCAGATGGAAAACACTTCTAAGGATATGGTTCATTAGGTCTATACTCTCAACCATTGAATTTAGACATTTATCTAGAAATTAGATAAATGACACAGACAAAAAAACTGTAAAGTGAGAAATTTAACATGTCTGTGATTAACTTTCATTATCTTGATTTTATTAGTGAAAGCCTAGTAAATTCTGAGTGAGCCTTGTAAACTAGATCTTTAAAATCATATACTCTTTGAAAAATAATTTTTGGTTACAAGATTTAAGATGGTCCTATTTCTGGACTCTCAAAAGATATTCCTGAACTCTCTCTTCTTACTACTTAAAAATGTTATTTTGTTAATTGCATAATGAGTTGTTTGGTTGAAATGGGAAGGAAAAACAAAACAATAAAGTGGTAACTGCTACAGACATTTGAGAAAAAGGCAGAAATTACCAAATATTTGGGAATTGCATTTTAACACTGACCAACTCAAGGAACGGGTATGAGACCGGAAATCCGACTGAAAACTGTTTATCTGAATCACTAGTGGTAACAATGTGCTGTTTTGAATTGAGACAGTGCTCATCTCTTAAAATTCTGATGTAGTTTTATTAGTTATTCTCACATCTAAAAATAAAAAGGTCAAAAAAATAAAAATAAAAAAGTCAAGTTGTTCTGATCTTTTGAATATAGCATTTAAATCCTGTATTCTCACAAAAGGGTACATGTTCTTCCAAGTAGAATTTCTAAAGGTTTAAAGTTTTAATTCTATCAAAAAGCAAAACTCTGGTATTTTTCTTCCCACTTAATTCCACTCCTCCATTACAGGGTAGTCTGCCATGATGTGCTGAGTGACAAATAATGTACAATCTAAAGTAATGCATGAGCCTTTTATTTTTATTTTTTATTATTTTTGGGTTTTTATTTTTTTATTTTAAGTTCTATTAACATATAGTGTGTTAGTTTCAGAGGTAGAGTTCAGTGATTCATCAGTCTTATGTAATACCTAGTGCTCATTACATCATGTGCCCTCCTTAATGTCCATCACCCAGTTTCCCCATTCCCCCATCCCCTCCCCTCCAGCAACCCTCAGTTTGTTTCCTATGGTTAAGAGTTTCTTATGGTTTGCTTCCCTCTCTGATTTCATCTTGTTTTATTTTTCCTTCCCTTCCCCTATGATCCTCAGTTTTGTTTCTTAAATTCCATGTATGAATAAAATCATATGATAATTGTCTCTCTCTGACTGACTTATTTCACTTAGCATAATACCCTCTAGTTCCATCCATGTCGTTGCAAATGGCAAGATTTGTTTTTTTTTTTAATGGTTGAATAATATTTCATTGTGTATATACACCACATCTTCTTTATCCATTCATCTGTCGATGGACATCTTGGCTCTTTCTGCAGTTTGGCTATTGTGGACATTGCTGCTATAAACATTGGGGTGCAGGTGCCCCTTCGGATCACTACATTTGTATCTTTGGGGTAAATACCCAGTAGTGCAATTGCTGGGTCGTAGGGTAGCTCTATTTTCAACTTTTTGAGGAACCTCCATACTGTTTTCCAGAGTGGCTACACCAGCTTGCATTCCCACCAACGGTGTAAGAGGGTTCCCCTTTCTCCACATCCTTGCCAACATCTGTTTTTTCCTGACTTGTTAATTTTAGCTATTATGACTGATGTGAGGTGGTATCTCATTGTGGTTTTGATTTGAATTTCCCTGATGCCAAGTGATGTTGAGCATTTCTTCATGTGTCTGTTGGCCATTTGTATGTCTTTTTTGAGAAATGTCTGTTCATATCTTCTGCACAAGTCTTGATTAGATTATTTGTTTTTTGGGTGTTGAGTTTGGTAAGTTCTTTATAGATTTTGGATACTAGCCCTTTATCTGATAAGACATTTGCAAATATCTTCTCCCATTTTGTCAGTTGTCTTCTGGTTTGGTCAACTGTTTCCTTTGCTACGCAAAAGCTTTTTATTTTGATGGAGTCTCAAATAGTTCATTTTGTTTTTGTTTCCCTTGCCTTTGGAGACATGTCTAGCAAGTAGTTGCTGTGGCTAAGGTCACAGAGGTTGCTGCCTGTGTTCTCCTCTAGGATTTTGATGGATTCCTGTCTCATATTTAGGTCTTTCATCCATTTTGTCTATTTCTGTGTATGGTGTAAGAAAATGGTCCAGTTTCATTCTTCTGCATGTGGCTGTCCAATTTTCCCAACACCATGTGTTGAAGAGACTGTCTTTTTTTCCATTGGATATTCTTTCCTGCTGGTTGAAGATTAGTTGACCATAGAGTTGAGGGTCTATTTCTGGGTTCTCTGTTCTGTTCATTGATCTATGTGTCTGTTTTTGTGCCAGTACCATACTGTCTTGATGATGACAGCTTTGTAATAGTGCTTGAAGTCCAGCATTATGATGCCACCAGCTTAAGTTTTCTTTTTCAACATTCCTCTGGGTATTCAGGGTCTTTTCTGGTTCCATATAAATTTTAGGATTATTTGTTCGAGGTCTGTGAAAAAAGTTGATGGTATTTTGATAGGGATTGCATTGAATGTATAGATTGCTCTGGGTAGCATAGACATTTTAGCAATATTTGTTCTTCCAATCCATGAGCATGGAAAGTTTTTCCATTTCTTTGCACCTTCCTCATTTTCTTTCATGAGTATTCTATAGTTTCCTAAGTACAGATCCTTTGCCTCTCTGGTTAGGTTTATTCCAAGCCATCTTATGGTTTTTGGTGCAATTGTAAATGGGATCGACTCCTTAATTTCTCTTTCTTTTGTCTCATTGCTAGTGTATAGAAATGCAACTGATTTCTGTGCCTTGATTTTATCTCCTGCCACTTTGCTGAATTCCTGTATGAATTCTAGCAATTTTGGGGTAGAGTTTTTTGGGTTTTCCACATAGAGTATCATGTACATGAGCCTTTTTCATGTTGACTTCTAACTCACAAAAGCACACTCTCATACAAGAGGATTATACTACCAGAGTTCAAATAAGCACCTGAATAACTCTATTGTGGTGACTGTATTAACATATGTAAGTGGTTTGAATGCCCACATGCTTGTGAAGGTCATATACCTTGTGAGCATAAATTAATTAAAAGAAAAAAATCTCCAAGGCTCTAATAGGAGTGGTCTTCCAAACTATTTCAAAACACGTAATTCCTTCCAGGTGGTATTCACCATGAAAGTAGTGCTCATCATGGCAAATGCCAAAGTCTTCCACAAAAGTCTTCCCTTTACACATTCAAAGCAAAGAAGATGGAATGAGAGAGTACTCAAACTTATGTTGTTCTCACATTGTATGTAGTTTTCCAAACTTTACTATGAAAATCTTCAAACCTAAAAAAAAAAAAAAGAAAATCTTCAAACCTATTGAAAAATCTAAAGAACAGCATGTTTATATTTATTTTAAAATGTTTTGTAATTATATTTTTGATATTCTTTTAATCCAATAATTATAATATGTTATATATTCAAGTATTTGAATATTAATTTTACATTTTATTGCTTTATAACAAAAGAATAAGATCTATATAATTTTCACTTTTTAAAATTGTCAGTGTTTTCTCTGTGGTCTAATTTATGATCAGTTTGTACAGAGTACTCTAGATTCTTTTTTTTTTTTAAGATTTTATTTATTCATTTGAGAGAGAGAGAGAGCACAAGCAGGGGGAGTGGCAGGCAGAGGGAGAAGCAGGCTCCCTGCTGAGCAAGAAGCCCAATGCAGGACTCAATGCCAGGACCCTGGCATCGTGACCTGAGCCAAAGGCAGATGCTTAGCTGACTGGGCCACCCAGGTGTCCCCAGAGTGCTCTAGATTCTTGAAAGATAATTTATCCTCTATTCATGGGGTACCAAGTTAAAAATATTTATATCTAGGGCGCCTGGGTGGCTCAGTCGTTAAGCGTCTGCCTTCGGCTCAGGTCATGATCCCAGGGTCCTGGGATCGAGTCCCACATCGGGCTCCCCGCTCTGCGGGAAGCCTGCTTCTCCCTCTCCCACTCCCCCTGCTTGTGTTCCTGCTCTCGCTGTGTCTCTCTCTGTCAAGAAAATAAATAAAATCTTTAAAAAAAAAAAAAAAATTTATATCTAACAATTAGGCCTTAAAAATTATGCTGTTGGGATACCATATAAACTTACTAATGTTTTACCAACTTAACATATCAAATACTAATAGAATTGTTAATGTCCATTACTTTTATAATTTTGTTTTATATATTTTGATATGTTATATACATAATCACTTATCTCTGTTTTAAAGTTACCTTTATAAAAATAAAATAATCATCATCTTTGTCCTGTTTAGTGCTCTTTCCTTGCCTTGGGTTCTACTCTGACCATCATCAATAATATACATGTGCTTTTCTCCTTTATCCTTTTATTTTTTTTTTACTTTGAAATCGTTTAACTATCATACTTTAAAATATTCTTATTTTGTTTGACAATGTGTCTTTTAGTAAAGAACACATAAGTGACTTTGTATTTTGACATAGTCTGAGAATATTTATGTATTTTTTTAAAGATTTTATTTATTTATTTGACAGAGAGAGACACAGCGAGAGAGGGAACACAAGCAGAGGGAGTGGGAGAGGGAGAAGCAGGCTTCCCACGGAGCAGGGAGCCCGATGTGGGACTCGATCTCAGAACCCTGGGATCATGACCTGAGCCAAAGACAGACGCTTAATGCTGAGCCAGCCAGGTGCCCCAATATTTATGTATTTTATTTGAAAATTTTAACCCACTGATAGTTATTGTCATAGCTGACATCTTCATGCATTTTAAAATGTGTCATTTTTGTTTTATGCTTCTTTGATAATTCTACTGATTTCTAGTTTTGCTGTAAGAAAACTGAAATTTAACTACTTATCCTAGTGATGTTGGTAATATCTGTTTTTATCATTCTACTAAAGATTACCATCATATTACATAAATAAATCCATGTTTCTTTAATGACTAATGTACCAAATAAAATAAAACAAAATATGTAGTACAAAAGAATTAGTACCCCCTGCATCCAACATCCAGATTATCGTTAAATATTTTTATACTGTGTCTTTTTAAAGTGATCTTTGCCTCTTGTTTTGAAATCATTCAAAAAAATCATTTTATTAATTCAATTCTACATTTCATTGTCTAAATTGTTTCTAACTAATTAATTTATAATGCATCATTGAGTTTTCTATTTGCTTTCTTTCTCATTTACCTGAAATAGGTCTTCACAGTTTATTTAAGGATAGATGAATGGCGCGTGTTCTATGGCCTTCCATACCTAAGACTTATTTCTGCTGCTTTCAAACATAAATGACAAATTTGGTTTGGGTTGAAATTCTTGAGTCTCAATCTTGTTTTCCCTCAGAACTATAGATGTTGCTCTATTTTCTTCTATTTATTGAGATGCTATTTCGTTTGTTATAAGTTGTCTAAGACAAGTTCAATTCTTATTCTAGGATAGGAACTGGTTTGTTTTGTTTTGTTTTGTTTTGTTTTTCCCTAATGTCTCTAGGATCGTTTCTTTTGCTTGTAATTCCCTACAGTCCTGGAGGTATATTTAAATAGTAGTGATGTCTTTTCATTAATTTTGACACCTACAGATGAGCCTGTTCCGTCTATATAGACCAGTCTTTCCTCAGACTAGAAACTTTCTTCTGCGCAGTCTAAAGTTTCACTTTGCTTTCATTAGTCAACTCTCTGTTTTCTGCATTCTCTTTCTATGATCTTCTCTTTCAAAATTTCATTTTTTTCTTTTTTTATTATAATAGAATTATCCAAGTGTATCATCCTAATTGCCAAAATACTTTTCTACATCTGTAATTTATTACTTATGACAGTGTTTCCACTTTTGCAGATGACTTTTCTTTTTGTTTCTTTCTGATCTGTCTATAATTCACTTCATTTGGTTTTTAGCCAGCTCCCTTTCATCCAAGTCTGTTATCTCATCTTTTAGTTCTTGATCTATAGAATCTAAATTTTTCTGGATTTTGGGGGATACAGAGAAAAGCTCTCTAAAATTTCTCATGGTAAATGTTCTTTGAAACTGAGGTATCTATTCATATCATAAAAGTGAAATACTTGAATTTGACATCACAATATTTTCATAGGCTTCATATTGTTTTTTTTTTTTTCTCTATACCTTTATGCATTAGGAAAAAAAATCTATCCAGTTCAGTCTTTCCCCATTGACTACTTGGTTGTTCTTGGATCCATTGTCTTAGATATTAGGTTGGAGGGATAGTTGATATGTATTTTTTGCATACAGTTTTCTGGATATTTAAAACTGGAAGCAACCCAGATATTCTTCAGCAGGTTTATGGTAGAACAAACCAATACACCCATACCATGGAATACTACTCAGCAATAAAAAAGAGAAAAGGCTTGATACACAAAACACCCTGGAATAATATCATCAGAGAATTATGCTGAGTGAAAAAAAAAAAGCAAATGACAAAAGGCTACACACTATATGATTTCATTTATTACATAATATTCTTGAAATGACAAAATTATAAAATGGAAAACCGATTAGTGGTTACTAGGGTTCAAGGAAGGGGTGGGAGTGAGTGGAAGATGAGGGCAGTTATAAAAGGGCAAAAGAGGGATCCTTGTTTTGATGGAAATGTTCTGTATCTGGACTGTATCAATGTCAATATTCTGGTTGTGATGCCGTATTATCCTGTACTAGTACTATGTTACCACTGGGGGAAATGATGGGTAAAGTGTACCCTGGATCTCTGTATTATTACTTACAACTGCATGCCAGTCTGCAATTATGTCAGAGCAAAAGGTTTAATTTAATTTTTATTTTTTTTATTTTTAAAGATTTTATTTATTTATTTTAGAGATAGAGAGAGGGAGAGAAAGCACGAGTGGGGGAAGGAGCAGAGGGAGACGGACAAGCAGACCCTGCACTGACAGCGGAGCCCATTGTGGGGCTTGATCTCAGGACCCCAAGATCATGACCTAAGCCGAAACCAAGAGTCACACGCTTAACCAACTGAGCCGCCCAAGTGCCCCCGAAAGGTTTAATTTTAAAAGGATTTTTTATATGTTATATGAAAACAATGAATCATGGAACACTACATCAAAAACTAATGATGTAATGTATGGTGATTAACATAACATTAAAAAAAAGAATGAAAAAGGATTTTTTATAGAAAGGATATTTGGACATTTACCAAGAAACCACAAAAGTGACAAAGCTTTGAAAAGATATTTGACAGGCATGAGGACAAAGCAACAAAAGATAGAAAAGGAAGTGAACCTTCCAAAAATAAATACCCATGGGCAATATTCATGCTTACACTATATATACATAAAGTACAGTCGAGTACTTGCTCAGGTGAAATGAGCTCGCGCGGATCCTCTGGCTGTGACCTACTAAAAGATTTTACCCTGAGAGAGGGAAGGAGAGAAAGTCAATCTCAAATTGATAAGCACTCTTTCTCCAAGGCATGGATTACTTACCTCAATATGAGAGCTTTGGAAAAAGACCCCATCCGAACCTTCTAGGATTTACCTTGACTGCGGTGCCATCTGATTTGCTCAGAGGTCGTTTATTTTGGAGTTCTAAACATATAAACTGAAATTTGCTGTGATTTGGGAATGTTGCCTCTTTCACCTCTTGGTTGGTGCTAAGCAACTGTAACAAAGCAGAATTTTCTGTAATTATTCATATAGCTTAGTGGACAAATCGATGGCTTTTTCCTCCTCTGGCCTCTGCTACTGTCTGTCTACATTTCACGTTATTTAATGCCCGCTCTGTCACTAAATTGCTACAGTCCTAATATGATAGTTCTAATATGATCATAATGGCTAATCCTCACTGAGTACTTACTACATGCCAGACACATGCCAGGCACTATTTAAACACTTTACATTTAAACTCACTTAATCTTGCTAACAGTCCTGTGGTTGGCTTTTGTTATTATCACCATTTTACAGATGAGGCTCAGGGAGGTGATTTAATTTATCCTAGGTGACACCTGTGCTTCAAACCCTGAAGCCAAGAAACAAATCCAAGTGATTTTTAACTCTAGAGCTCATGCTTTCAACCACTGTGCTTTACTGCCTTCCATGAAACTGTACTATATAGTAAAGTATAAGAAAGTCCTCTAAAAATTGTGTGATACAAACATAAGGTGTGACAGATTCTGACTAGTTAGACCTTACATTTTGGTGCAGCAGGATGACTGAATTTTGATACGTGAGCAGTAGTGATACACATCACTTCCAGGGCTGACCCAGAAAACCTCCCTCCCGTGATTTTCCATTTGCTTTTTCCATCCTTTGACTGAACAGTATAGACTAAAAGGACTTGGAGGACTCTGAATCCCTTCACTGCTGCTGATAGAAGAGCCGCCTAAGCAGGAATCCATGTTGGGCTCTTGCTTGAGTGAGAGAAAAAATTGTATTGTTTGAAACCACTTAAATTTGGCATCGTTTATTGTTAGCCAATATTGAGTAAATACAAGGTGTTAGCAGTATTATTTCTATCCATGTTCTCTTCTGTCTTCACTGTTTTTCTTGTCTCACCCCAAACCAAGCCCTTAACCCCCCAAGTTTTTGTTCTCAGCCCTCTTATCTTTTTTCTTTTTACTCACCCACCTGCTCAGCAATTTTGCGCTTCACTGATTAGTTCCATGTGAGTAAGTCCCAAGTTGCTTTCTTTTCCCATTCCTCTCTTTTATAGAGTGACAATACTTTCCTGTCTTTTGGTCACCTCTACGTAGACGCTCTCCTTCTTGACTGTCATAGCCAAAACCTACTTTGCCTTCTTCACTAATCTAGATCCTACCACCCCTGCTTCTGTGTGCCCAGACTGGAAACAAAATCTTGAATTTATCTTTGACTTTCTCTGTCCTCTTTCTCTCTCCTCACACTTCAAGCAATTGTTCCAGTATTCTCCCTGTTCCCTAGTCTTTCTTTTCCATGTCTAGTGTCACCATTCTTTTCTAGATTACCTCTTCTGAACTTTGTACTGTCCTCCTAATTGGAATTTGGACTCAGATCTGCTTCATTCCAGTCTTTCTCTTTCCCCTGTAATCAGAGATTTAATCAAATCATGCTCAAGTCACCAATGGCTATTAACTGCAGTAATAATTTTAATCATCACAATTTAATATTCAGTCATCAAAACAGTAATAATACAAATAATTTTTAGTTGTATCACATTTAGTTGTATCACACTACTTTAGTTGTATCACACTACTTTATGTTCTAAGTAGTACAGATTTGAATCTAAATAGTCCCAGGCTTTTCAACTACATGTCAGGATCTTGCTGTTTCTACCCTCACTTCTTGGTTTATCAAAATAGTGCCCTTTTGTCAAGGTCTATCTTAAATGCCACTTCATTCATGAAGCCTTTTTTATTTAAGAGACTTTTTATTATGAAAAAAATTAAATGGACAAAATACTGTAATGAACCTTCATGCACCCATTATACAGCTTCAGTAGTTACCAATTTTTGCCCAGTCTAGTTTTATCTCTACCCCTACCTACTACCCTCCCTTTTATCGGGCATCAAGCTACATATAATCACTCTCTCCTCTTTTTGTAGCACTAACATTGCTGTGAGCATTTTATAACTATTGAGATATATTTTATAACCTCTCCTAGATTTAAAGTCCCTTGAAGGTAAAATGTGTGTGTTGCTGCCCTTCAGCACCTATCCAGCACAACCCAGTGTCCTAAGTCTACTAGGAAAAACAATGAAAATTTTTCATTTGAATTGAAATACCTAATGTTATTTGAAAAGGAGTTATTTTCCCCAGAGTTAATAATTGTGTCTTTTGACAAAATTATTTCTATCCAAAGCCAACATGAGTACCAATCTTATTTTTATATTTTCTGAGAAGGAGATCCATGTGCTTCTTTAGTAATCCAATGCCCTATTTAGATTATCTCAATAATCACTCAATTCTATGCTGAACCTTAGCTCAGGGTGACATTGGATAAATCATTTGGAATTAGCATAGTGAATATATTCTCTTTGCCTGTTTCCTTATTAGCAAATTGCATCTTCCCATTCTAGCTCACAAGAGAATTACAAGATTAAATAGGGTAGTCACCTATTTATTATACAAGTTATGAACCATTCAGAATTTCTTTTTTGTCCTTTCTAGATCTGTTGTCCAATTTTGTGTTTTTATTATTCATTAGCTCTCCCTTTAAAGGATGATGTAAAGGGAGAAAGAGGATGTTAGGCTTAAATTATTTAGCAGTGGGGTCAGTAAAAAATTTGGCAGGGTAGAAAATTAAAGCCATTAACTAAAATGAAGATCATCTGCCCTTCATTAACATGAATGACAAAGAATCATCTGTGAAGCATTTTGAATTCCTTAGAGAAAGTCTTTATTTATGCTTATTTATCTCTGTGCGTTTTTATCATGGACATCCTTAATTTCCTCAATTCTGATATTTCATTGATTCAAGAATTTCATCATGCCTTAAGAGTATATATAGAATTGAAACATGAACTTCACAAAATCATTTACTATATTACCACAATAATTTCTAATGTTGAGAATGAGATTGTGGGTTGTATTTAGTTTCTGTTATGCTTATGCACACTTTGGACTGACACACTAAATCCAACATTAAACCAAAAAATGGTATTATATAAAAGATGATGCAAAAGGCTCTATCTGAACAGTTAGATTATTTTGCAAGGTTGATGTGTGGGAACAAGTCATATAGGTAACAAGTGAGCCTGGGAATTACCCAGCCTGTCATTTCAGAATGTTTTTGTAGTTTTTTATGCAGTGCATGTGTGGTTACTCTGATTAAATTATGCCATATTGGGGAAGGTAGGGATAAGTATATACTTTAGTGATATTAATTTGGAGATTTGCAAAAATCTAAGGATGTATCTTTATAAAGGCCGGGCTGTTTTATCATTGATCAAGGGATGTAGAGGACCTGGAGAAGTCGTCTGGTCCTCTTTACTTTCGTTGGGTAGTGCCCTGAAATTGTGCAGAGAAGCCTCAGGCCCATACTGAGATGTGTTGAGTGCCCCTATCTCCCATGCCCATCCCCAAGTCAACCAGAGCAGTTCTGCATTCATTGGTCTAAACGAAATGTTGTAAATGGTTGCTTCTTTTTTATTTTTAAATTTAAGTACTCACTGTTAAAAAATGTTTGAAAACCATTGATCAGACTTACCACCACCCGCACTCACTGCTACATAAGATTTTACTTGCACCTAAAGAATCTCTGACATATCTGTTAGGATCCCATTTTTAAAGTCTAGTTATACATGATGTGATTATTAGTCCATGCCTGAGTTAGAGTCTGTATTTTGAAATCTTCATTTCAAATTTTTTTAGTTATCAGATCTTTACATGAGGTAAATTACTGAGTTCTTTCCTTAAGAATTTGTTTTTAACTATAATCTTCCTCCACCCCTTATCTCTTAATCTCTAGTTGTTCTTTACTGCTTACCAAATTCTGGGCAATCTCTGTATCCTGGCATTGTAGTCCTCAATCACAGGGCACCAGAACTGTCTACACTGCATACTTCCATGTGCCTTGAAGTACAGTAGAGCCGAGGGGCCAGAGCAAGGTCTCACACATGCTGGGTTGAATTCAGTCTCATAGCAACAACATCAAGCAACCAAATCTCTGCTATTTTCGGTTGTGCTTCTCATTGTTAGGCCCAAGTAACTAATTTTTTTAAAACTCTGGGAAAGAAAAATGTTTTATTTTTCTTCTCTCTCTAAATAGAAACTGCTGCTTAAGCTTTATGGCAAGTGAACATGCATTTTTCTTTCTTCTTTTTTTTAAAGATTTTATTTATTTATTTGACAGAGAGCACAAGTAGGGGAGCAGCAGCAAAGGGAGAGGGAGAAGCAGGCTCCCCGCCAAGCAGGGAGCCCGACGTGGGGCTCGATCCCAGGACCCTGGGATCATGACCTGAGCCGAAGGCAGACGCTTAATGACTGAGCCACCCAGGCGCCCCTGAACATGCATTTTTCTTAGTTCTGTGTTTCTTCTGTCTTTCAAGAAATAGCGTATTTCCTCCCCACTGAAGAAATATTTTTTAGGACACACAGCAATATATTTAACATTAAGTCTGAGGCATGGTTATAAGGTTAATAAATGCTTAATAAAACCACCAGTTTGTTTACTTTCTGAAGTCACATAAGAAAAGATAAATGTAACTTTTTTTATGTGTATAAATTCAGTACTTCTGAAGATGCCAAATGACCTTCATTTATGACCCAGACAAATAAAATAAGGTCAGAGCTCTATCACAGTTATTTATTAAGTATTCTGTTTTATTTTAGGAATACTTTAGAGGAGGCATTCTTCACATTTAAAACCAAGAAATTTTAAATCAACAGTTAAAAAATCTGTGTGGTACATTTTAATTTAATATTGACTACAACTATGGAAACAATTATACTTACTTGTTTTCTGTTTGCTTCTATTCCTGGAAGATTTCTAACACAATCTCAGTGACCAATTTTCTAGACATCACTTGCAGCTTACCAGTTTGCTTCCATTCAGTAATCATTAGGGCATTTGGATGCATTAAATAGAAATATGATACATGACAGATTTTGATAATGTATATAACTTACCTTAAATACTTTGTGGTGATTGCCTAGTGACTATATTTATGTATATTATATCTATATTTATGTATGTTATATATAAATACGTATATACAGATAAGCTGGATGATATGTGTCTTTAATTGTAGAATATGCTTTTCTTTTTTCTTAAATGGCTCTTCTCAGTTTACTATATGAATCAGCTCTACTAATCACAGTTAAACTTAAAAACTGCCATTGCTTTTACATTGTTTATACAGATTGGATTGGAGGAAGTGGCAGAAGGGAGGGAGGTGCAGAGGTTCTGGAAGCACTGAGAACAGTGAGGAAGTGCAGTGGCTGAGTCTAGTAGTTTCTTTACAAATTGTAATCCAGTGCAATTCTCCTTAGCTTTGCATTTGCAATTATTTCAGGTTATGTAAATATTTTCATTTGTTCAACATAGTAACTTGTCTTTACCATGCTCATGTTCTCTATGAATGTGTTGAAATTAAATATATATATATATATATATATATAAATAATTTGCTGCTTTCACTTGGAGTTCCTGTCCCTTAGAAACCATCGCTTGTTTACTGCTTCCATTGCATCTTGTTGCCTGTGGCATGCCTCTCCCTGTTGAGTAGTCACATGGGCTCCTCCTGATTGTGCCTCAGTTTCAGCTGCCCTGAGGGATTATCGAGTTTTCCAATCTTTAGTTTCTGTCATACTATCCCAAACATAACCTCAAATTTAGTGACTTGTCAGTCCTGGACTTTCCACAAAAGGTGATAACAAACAAATAGAATGCCTTCCAGCACAGAGCTAAAGGTATATGACAGAAGAAAAGACAGTAGACATGTTTTATTTCAACATTAGCAAACTTAAATGCTGCGCTGTTTGTCACAAAATGGAAACATTTTATTTATGTTCTTTCATTCACTTTAGTTATTACTTAGTACAACCCTATGAGGAAGGCATTCTTATTATTCCCATTTTACACAGGAAGAAACTGAAGCCTAGAGAGGTTCATCATTTTCTCAAGGGCTAGGAATCTCACTAGCTCTATCAACCTTCAACCTTCAGAGTTTAAGCTTTTAAGCAGTGCATGGTATTTATCGGGCCCTTGAGGTACTCAAAATCTAATTAAGAGATAAAGAAATAAAAAAATGAGAGAACATGGAACAATTAGAAAGCAGTTATACCCCATTACATAAAATTGTTACATGGTAATAACTAGCTTTCTTGTTTATAATCCAGGCCATTATTTTTAAAAATTATATATATTGGGGAAGTAGTGCCCATCTAACTATACTTCTAAAAGAAGAAGAGTAATTGCAGCCTCAAAATGTGGGTTTGCTCTATAACTGAAAAGCTGAAAGTTACCTAAAGATCATTTTTAAATGTTATTCATGAGTTTACTCCTCTTTGTCCAACAGTCCTTATTCTTTTTTTTTTTTTTTAAGATTTTATTATTTATCTGTCAGAGAGAGAGGGAGTACATAAGCAGGGGGGCACCAGACAGAGGGAGAAGCAGGCTCCCTACTGAGCAGGGAGCCTGCTGAAGGACTCAATCCCAGGACTCTGGGATTATGACCTGAGCTGAAGACAGATGCCCAATGGACTGAACCACTCAGGTACCCCAATGATTCTTCTTCTTCTCCCACAGGAGATTGTCTTTCTCATCCTAGCCTTACCAGTCTAGGGACCACCCATCACTCAGACCTCAGCACTTGATCTCTTTCAGTTCTGCACATAGCTCATCCATTCAGCACTCTTACTGTGCAGATGATCTTACTGTGTTTGATTCAGTGTGACTGTCTCTCTTCAAGACGGCACAAGAGTTCTTTCTTAAATCAGATATTGAAGTTACTACTCTTGTCTATATTTCTTTGTTTTTCTTCTCTTTCTTTTTCATCTTAAACTAACACTTGATAAATGCTGTCTCATTGAACTTTGCTATTCTATACCACAGAGAAGGCTTCTCTGGAGGAAATCTGAGCCCAATGCAAGATTCCATACCCTATTCCAGATCTGGCATAGTCCACTTTCCCTGATGCCATTCAGCCAGTTCCTGAACTTGGAATGCCTTTCTTTGACCATTCTTTAGGCTGTCACCTCAGACTGCTGCTAGGAGGCCATTATGTTCTTTGTTGTCTATTTTTCTTGGTCTATCAGCATAGTTTTCCTGTGTAGCCCTGTATCGTTTGCCTAGTTTCCTTTTAAGTCAATTGATAAAGAACCATGTCCCATTTTACTTATGTTCAGAATTTTGCATTGTGTTTCAGATACTTATATCTGCTTCTAGCTAATGAGACTCTCCAGGGGAAATTACAGTCTTCAGAGAGAAATGCTTCTTCTCAATTGTGGTATCAGTTTTATAGTTTTGTGTAAGTTTAACCACTGGAGGGAAAAGGATAGAGGTATTTTGAACCAATGATCCCATTTTTACAAGATAATTTATTTTAGAATTTCCTGGGTAGGCAAAGTTACTTAAGTAAAGTTAAGAATTGAAGACTAGATACCAAGTGTCCTGCTTTGCTTTTGCTTTCAGGCAAATATCCCTAACACCAGATTCATTGTGACATCACATCTGTGGAATAAGTCTTTATTGTACATACTGAACATAAAGTAGTGCCTATGATTAAAACAGGCCTTTTTTTACCTCAAACTGTAAAATCTGCAGAAAGAAAACATTTATAGGTGTTAGAGTCAAGCTTTGCTACTATATATATATATATATATATATGCTCAAAATTACTATTCTAAGAAAGACCAATTAAAGTAAGATACAATCGGGGCGCCTGAGTGGCTCAGTCGTTGAGCATCTGCCTTCGGCTCAGGTCATGATCCCAGGGTCCTGGGATCGAGCCCTGCATCGGGCTCCCTGCTTCGTGGGAGGCCTGCTTCTCCCTCTCCCACTCCCCCTGCTTGTGTTCCCTCTCTCACTGTCTCTCTCCCTGTCAAATAAATAATAAAATCTAAAAAAATAAAAAATAAAAAAAAAATAAAGTAAGATACAATCAAAAGTGAAAAGATAGTAGTACCTCCCTTTTAAGTGAAAAAAGATCCCTGGTCCAACTAGGGAGTGCTGACTTGGAAAAATTGGTAGTTTGACACTGTGAAAGAAATAAAATTGTCATGAACAAAGGTGAAAAGGGATTATATTTGTCAAGAAGGGACTCCTGCTGCATGAACTGTCTGAGGGCCGTGGCACGTCACATCTCGTCTGGGAGAGTTAATGACTGGTCATGTTGAAGGAATAGGTCTTTTGTCAGATCATTACAGCAGTCCTAGTTACAAAGGCCTCAAGATGTAATGACTGGTTCATTTTTTTTTTTTTTTTTTTAATTTTTTAATTTTTTTTTTTAAAGATTTTATTTATTTATTTGAGAGAGAGAGAATGGGAGAGAGAGCATGAGAGGGAGGAGGGTCAGAGGGAGAAGCAGACTCTCTGCTGAGCAGGGAGCCTGATGCGGGACTCGATCCCAGGACTCCAGGATCATGACCTGAGCCGAAGGCAGTCGCTTAACCAACTGAGCCACCCAGGCGCCCGTAATGACTGGTTCAGATAAGGGGCCAAAATACTTCAGGTGAGACATGACTCAATCCAACCACCTTTTCCCTGATTAGGAGAGGGAAGCCAAGGCAGTTTTACCTAGAAAGCACTGAGGGTAAGCCCTAGGGCAAGAACACAGAAGCTGCTTTTGGTCCTTAGGAAATGAGGGCTGAAGAGTTTGCTTGGCCTCCAATCCCGTGCTTGTTGTAGACTATACTTTGCTCAGTCTCGCTCTACTACAGAATATTCTCTTTTTACTTAATCATTCTGAAAGAGTGAGAATTAATAATTAAAACTGGTAAATTAAATGAGGCTGGATGAAAAATGTTATTGCTCCTTAGAAGAAAAGACAAAATCCTACACAGTTAAGGTACCTCAAGAATATCAGGAAAACAAAGGGGAAATTGTCTCTTTCCAAGGTTACAAGAGGTCAAATTTATGCCTGGTTATAATGAAGGAGCATTGGTTTTTCTCAACTATTACTACATCCCAGATATTGATGAGTTTCTAGAACTCATCTACTAATCTTAACCTAAGGAGGACACAGAAAGACTCCTAATGAAAAAGACACCAAAGGACATCATTAGGATGGGAAATAAATAATCCTCTAAACTGCACACCTTAACAGTTAGTTTTAAAGATATTTTCTTATGGTTTAAAAAAATATCAAAGAAGTGTAAAATGGAAGAGTGCCTAGTTCACTACCCAGCTCATGGTAGGTGATCAGCAGATATTAGTGTCCTCTTATTCCCTTATTCAAAAAGAATTAATATCCTTCATTCCAATTATAGAGTAAGTCAGTTATAGAAATTTGGACAATTCTAAAGATCCTGAAGGAGAAAAAAATCACCTTATAATCCAACCATTCGAAGGTAAACACTTAAGATATTGTTTATTCATTTTCTTACCAACATTTTAAATACTTCACACACACACATAGAAATCATTGAGCAAACTTCTTTTTATGATTCCTCCAATAGTTAGATTTCAGGTCTAACAGTGATCCATTAAAGAAATACAGATCTACTAGTGAATTATTTCAACCCCTAGATTCATCAGACACTGTATAAGTGAAGGGCATTGTAACAGAGTTGATAAGAGCTTTAAAAATTAGGTTCTACCCGTGGCAAAGGGAGAATATCTCCTATTAAGCAAACTGGGGATAACAATAATACATATGGAGAAAATATAAAAAACAATTATCTGAAGGGATGGGAATATGACCAAAAGCAGTAAAAAGTTGGAAGGGAGTGGAAACATTAATTGATAGAATTAATGACACTAAGTGAATTTCCTGTTTCTGTGGGGTTTTTTGGCCATGTGACTAAAAACTAGATAGAAACCTGCTGTCTTACTGCCTTAAAGAACTAATATTCAATTAGCCTAAAATTTGTGAATAAGTAGATACAGAGGAACAAAAAAAGCTGTTGGGACAAACAGAAAGCAAGAAGATCATAAAATTAAACACCACCAGAATAATAGTTACATTAAATATAAATTGGTTAAAAACTCCAGAAAAGCAGCAAACCAAAACCCAAAAAGCTCTTTGAAAGGATTAACAAAAGTGATAAACATCTAGCTAGACTGATCAAGAGAAGATAAAGAGAAAACACAAGTTATCAGTGTCAAGAATAAAAGGTG
The DNA here is from genome assembly GCF_964656455.1 of Halichoerus grypus. Classification (NCBI taxonomy): domain Eukaryota; kingdom Metazoa; phylum Chordata; class Mammalia; order Carnivora; family Phocidae; genus Halichoerus; species Halichoerus grypus. Next base: position 85,814,702 of record NC_135713.1, read on the forward strand.
TGTCACTACAGATTTTAAAGACAGTAAATGGATAGTAAGGAAATATATGAATATCTTTTTGCCAACAAATATAACAATTTAGATGACATAGGCAAATTCTTTAAAATATAACTTATTCTAATAACAAAAAAAATGAAGAAGGAACTCTGAATAGCTCTTCAATTAAAGAAATTGAATTTTTTTTATGAAAAACCCTCCCACAAAGAAAGCTCTAGGCTTAGATAATTTCATTGGTGAATCCTATCAAACGTTTAAAGAAGAAATAACACCAGTCATATATAAACTCTTAGAAAAGGTAGCAGGAGGGAGCACTTCCCAAATAAAATAAATGGTAGCTATTTTAAAAGCACTGCAATATAATTTTAAACAGAGAAAACATTAAACGTTTGAGCCTATAACAGTAAAAAAAAAAAGTATCTTAGTTTATTTGGGCTGCTATAACAAAGTACCACAGACTAAGTGTCCTATAAATAACAGAAGTTTCTTACAGTTCTAGGGGCTAGGGAGTCCAACATCAAGACACCAGGTTGGTTGCATTCTGGTGAAGATTCTCTTCCTGATTCAGAGCCAATGCCTTCTCACTGTGCCCTCACAAGGTAGAAGGGGCAAGGAATCCCATGGCATCTTTTATAAGAACACCAATTTCATTCATGAGGACTCCACCCTCATGACCTAGGCACCTCCCCAAAGACCTAGCTCCTAATTTGCGGGGGGGGGGGGGGCAGCTAGGATTTCAATATACGAATTTGTGGGGGAGACAAACATTCAGACCATAGCAGTATCAGCAACAGGTATAAGGAGAGTTCACTACATGGTTTAATAGTTTGTGTTTTCCTTCTGGATTTTAAAAGACAGACTTATTATTTTTTGTTTCATAAGTTGAATGAATAATAAATGTACATAGAAAAGAAAAACAAGCGGCGTCTGGGTAGCTCAGTCGGTTAAGCGTCTGATGCTTGATTTCAACTCAGGTCATGATCTCAGGGTGATGAGATCCAGCCCTGTGTCGGGCTCTGTGCTGGGCATGGAGTCTGCTTAAGATTCTCTCTCTCCCTCTCCCTCTGCCCCTCCCCCCGCTCACGTGCTCTCTCTCTCTAAATAAAGAAAAGAAAAACAAAGTTACAAGAATGTAGACAGTGAAAGGGAAAATCTCCTTTTCCTTCACCTGCCATCTTCCCTTTCCCCAGAGGCAACCAGTTTTTAAATTTCTTCTCAGTTGTTATGATGATACCTGCTGCATACATAAGTATATATGTGTGTATTAATATATATATGCCTATCTTTTTAAGAAACTTCTTTAAAATATAAAAGAGTTGGAAATTTTAAAATATTTTATTTGTTAAAATAATCATTGACCACTTTATTTTCTCTCTGTATGCTCTGCTATACTTCTCAAGACAGGTGGCATTGGATAGTCCTGGATACTTTGGGAATTTGGCAAGGGGACAGTTGAGTTGAGGAAATTATTTAATTTGTATTTAGGGGAATGTATTTGGGTAGTTCATGGTCAATTTGTGAAGTTAACTTTTCTTACTAGCACGCCCCCATGTAGGAAGGGTCTTAGGAATTTTCCTTCTCACTGTCCTGACTCCAGGAAAACTGTAGAGCCTAGAGTTGTATCATGATGTGAGTATGTCCCATCTACCCAGCACTACAGGTTATATAGATGGGGGTGGAGGTGGTGGTAGGGGAATAAGCTTGATATATACATAGCTAGAAGATAATTTGTGGATTAGTCTTCCAATAATCAGAAATGCAAAATTATAAAGAAAGAAAATATAGGGGAAAAAGTACTCTAGAAATTCTAGGCAATTAATAAAACTATTATATGACTTTTCTGAATTCTGTTATGTTCATAGAACTATCTTTATTTAAGATTTATAAATATGAGGGGTTCCTGGGTGGCTCAGTCTGTTAAGTGTCCAACTCTTGATTGCGGCTCAGGTCATGATCTCAGTCAGGGTCGTGAGATCGAGCCCAGCCTCAGGCTCCATGCTCAGCATAGAGTTTGCTTGAGTTTCTCTCTCCCTCTGCCTCTGCCCCTCCCCCACTTGGGCATCCCACTCTCTCTCTCTCTCTCTCTCTCTCAAAATAAATAAATAAAATCTTTAAAAAAATTTGTGGGGTGCCTTGCTGGCTTAGTTCATAGAGCATGTTGATCTTGGGGTCATGAATTTGAGCCTCACAATGGGTATAGAGATTACCTAAAAAAAAGTTGAAGATTTATAAATTTGTAAAACTTAAAATTTTATAATTTGTTCTGATTTCTTTTCTCATCCTATTCACTTTCTTATCCAACTTTTAATTTTAGAACTTCAAATTGTTTTAAAGAGGAATCTCAAAATTTTATAAGCTACAGGCTGTACAAAAACTGGATCTGCCCTGTTTAAGTTGTAGGACAAACTGAAGGAGAAAGATGTGAAATTGATCAAGGGCAGGATACAGATGCTCCTTAATTCTAGACTTTAGGAGGGAAAAAAAAAAAAATATATATATATATATGTATACATATATATATATATGTATACATATATATATAATGGGGGTTAAAATTTAAATATCTAGGAGTAGAATAAAAGAAGATATATAATTTCTAAACTGCTAAAATGAGAATGCACAATGAATCGTGGAACACTATATCAAAAACTAATGATGTAATGTATGGTGATTAACATAACATAATAAAATTAAAAAAAATAAATAAATAAAAATAAAACGAGAATGCAAGCTTGATTAATTCCACAGAAGATAAGAAAGAAAAAAAAGGTAGTAAATAATATAAAATAAAATGGCAGGAAGAAATATAATCACAGGGGTGCCTGGGTGGCTCAGTCAGTTAAGCGTCTGCCTTTGGCTCAGGTCATGATCCCAGCGTCCTGGGATGGAGCCCCATGTTGGACTCTCTGCTCAGTGGGGAGCCTGCTTCTCCCTCTTCTTCTGTCTACCACTGTGCCTACTTGTGCTCTCTCTCTGTCAAGTAAATAAATAAAATCTTAAAAAAAAAATAATCACAATAAATATAAATAAGTTAAATCCTGCTAATAAAATAAAGCCCTTGTCTAATGGGGCTTTCAAAACTCCAGCTATATGCTTTTTAAAAGAGTGAAGGAAAATGGACTTTAAAATTATGTTGGAATATAATATCAGAACCACCTAGAAACTTTTTTTTTAAAGATTTTAAATTTATTTATTTCTCAGAGAGAGAGAGCACAAGCAGGGGGAGCAGCAAGCAGAGGGAGAAGCAGGCTCCCCACTGAGCAAGGAGCCCGATGCAGGACTTGATCCCAGGACCCTGGGATCATGACCTGAGCCAAAGGCAGATGCTTAACTGACTGAGCCACCCAGGTGTCCCCCACTTAAAAACTTACTATCAGAATCACATAGAGAAGTCATTACATTAGAATCAGGGGGTAGACTTTGGGATAAAGGGATTTCTTTTTTCAGGACTCTAGGAATTAAGTAGATATGTTTGGTATATCTGGGCACTGACATGATGACTGCTTGTGGAGAAAGAAATGCGGTACTGGTGAGCAGGGTAGAAGGTACATTTACTTCTACTTTTCACCATATGCTTTTTTGGGCCCTTTTAAACTTAGTTTCTTCATTTATTTGGATTTAAAAAAATTTTTTTTACCAGTTAAAAAATTGTTCACCAATCAAACAATCGTATTGTTCACTCAAATAATTAACAGGTTCAATAGAATATTTGGGGGAGGTCATCACCCATATGCAATTATGTGCTTTGCAATTATGCAAAAATGTGATTTATGACAAAGGTGCAAGTCAGTGGTGGAAAGGATGATCTTTTGAATAAATGATTCTGGATCAATTGGTGACCTATATGAAAAATATGAACCCTGACCCCTTCCTCACATTATATATAAAATTAACTCAAAATGGATAAAAATCTAATGTGAAGGGTAAAACAAAGAAACTTCTAAAAGAAAATATAGGAGAATAGCTTCATGACCTTAAGGTAGGCAATGTTTTCTTAAATAGAAAAAGCACTAACCATAGAGGAAGAGACTGATAAAATAGACTTCATTAAAATGAAGACCCTTTGTTTATCAAAAGACACCTTTAATAAAATGAGAGAACAATCCACAGAGTTGAAGAAAAATGTAAAACAACTACTGACAAAGGACTTATATCCAAAATCAGCAAAAGAAAGACAACTCAATGTTTTGAAAAATATGCAAGACTTGAACAATCACTTCAAAAATGAAGATATCCAGGGGCACTTGGGTGGCTCAGTCAGTTAAGCGTCTGCCTTCGGCTCAGGTCATGATCCCAGGGTCTTGGGATTGAGCCCCAAGCCCCTCCCCCCACACACATTGTCGGGCTCCCTGCTCAGCTTCTCTCTCTCCCTCTGCCTCTCCCCACTGCTTGGCGCACTCTCTCTCAAATAAATAAATAAAATCTTTTTAAAAATGTAGATATCTAAATGGTCAATAAGCAGGTGAAAAATGTTGCAATATCATTATTTTTTAGGGAAATACAAATTAAAACCATAATCAGATACCACTATACATGAAAGTTTTCAAAATCAGATACTATGACTCTTGTACATTGCTGGTGAGTTGTAAATCGGGGTACAGCCCCTCTGCTCCTACCATTTCTATCTCCCCTACACCCGCTAGCAAATTATTATGCCACAAAATTCCTTTGCTCATCACAAGGTGATAGCTTTTCCTTTATAGTTCAATTAGCAAATATCCGGCACATAAGAATAGTTAAGCGTATAAATCTGTACACCCTCCTTTCTTATTCACTCATCCTGCCTTTACTTTCTGCATGCTCCTTGGTTCCTTTTTATAAGACAAAGGGACCTGTGTTTCCTCACTTATTCATAGAGGGATTCTCAATCTATCATAGTCAGCTTAACAGGTAAATTGATGTTATTAGGAGAGAGGGCATGTGGAATAGCTCCTTAAAGACAGAAAACTTAAAATTTTGTATTACCCTCAAGGCGCTCTGTGTATACTAATCACCCTATAAGGAGGTAATAAATTTAGCATGATTATGGTCAGAAAAAAATGACCAGGATATTATGGAAGTGAGGTTGCTCTCACACTCTTGGCATGACAGTGGAATAACCCTCCTATTTTATCTGAGCATTACTTTCATTCTATCTCATTATCTAGTAACATATTTTTTTCTTTTTTTAAAAACTTATTTATTTGTCAGAGAGAGAGAGAGAGCGCACAAGCAGGGGTGAGCTGCAGAGGGAGAGGGAGAAGCAGGCTTCCCGCTGTGCAAGGAGCCTGATGCAGGGCTCCATCCCAGGACCCTGGGATCATGACCTGAGCCAAAGGCAGACACTTAACCGACTGAGTTACTCAGGTGCCCCTCATATTTTTTTTTTCTATTGTAGTTGCCCAGAGAAGCAAATGAAAACAAAAAAGCCCACTTCTTTTTCTCTTTCTCCTTATAGTCTTCACACATTTAAATCACTGTTTTCTGTGGCCAGAGATTTCCCTCTAGTCTCTCTTCAAATGTAGTCTGTGCTCTTCCAGCCTTTTCTCTCCACAGCACTCCTACAGTCAAATCAGAGCTTTCAGGAGCTAGTTTCCTCTTGATCCTAGTACTTTCAAAATTCACTTTCAGGAAAAGGAATTGATAGAGAATTCACTTTTTTCCACAGGTAACTGCTTCAAGGAATTATCTTTTAAAATACAAACAAATACATTTCTTTTTTTTTTTAAAGATTTTATTTATTTGACAGAGAGATACAGCGAGAGAGGGAACACAAGCAGGGGGAGTGGGAGAGGGAGAAGCAGGCCTCTCATGGAGCAATCCCAGGGCCCCAGGACCACGACCTGAGCCAAAGGCAGACGCTTAACGACTGAGCCACCCAGGCGCACCAAACAAATACATTTCTAATGGTGGAATTTTAAGGTCTAACAAACTGGTAAAGGGATGGAGGTTGTTTTTTTTCAGGCTAGTAATCTTCCCTCTAACCTTTCTTCTGCTCCTTATAACTATAAATGACCTCTTTTCCAGGAAGGCTAGATCTGTTTTCAACAGACTATAAAGTATAGTATCTGATCTGCTGTTAGTCCCATGTAAATTTAATCTATTTTCTTTCAGAGGCATTTCCTCAAAAAGCCAGGAGGAACTGTCAATGAGTTGAAGTTGAAAAAAGTTTTGGTTTTTTTTTTTTTTTCCTTACCAGACTAAAACAACCTAAGCTGTAAGGACTAGGTGATCTCAGTTTTTCCGAAAGTGCAAAGTGTTCTTTTTCATGGTTGGTAGTAAACAAAGAACAGAATGCATCATTGGCAACACTTATCTAAATCGACCCTTTGGTTTATGGCAGCTTACAATGGACCTGTTTGTAGATAGGGCCCTGAATATAATAAAAGACCAGCATTCACAACTTCTGTACAAAGCATCAGCAGCTAACCAAGGTCCAACCATTGCTGCCTTTGTACTGAGCATGCAAAATGCTTCCACTGTCAAAAAGAGATATCATTTCAATAGTTTATAAACATATGGTGTTTAAAAGTTACAGACCTGCAGCTTTAACATTTTAAAGTCAGTGCCTCAGAGTATGGGAGGTCCATAATCCAGAGTGATCAGTGGTATGTGTGTGTTATGTATTACACACACACACACAAACATATCCATATATATATATATATATATATACTGTTAATAACTTGTCATTATTTGAAGTAAGTAAACAATGCAAAAACTCAGAAAAACATTGTGGGCTCATTTCTTTTAAGTGTGTTAACTGTGCCCTAGTAAAGGGTATAGAACTCTTTGAGGTTCTCATTTAATTCAAACTATTCTTTCTTGGTCTTTTTTTATAAATAGTAAATATACATTTTTTTAATAAATAGTAAATTAATAAATAAACACCTGTGATATGGGAGTTAACATTAGTCTCCTCACACCTTATTTAAAACTTGATAATGCAAAAAAATTTATAAACTCTGCCTTTGATTTGTGTCTTTGACATAGCTTCTTGTTTTTACATAGACATTTGAAATTGGGTATCTATACAAAAAGAATGAAGTTATCCAAGGAACTAGTGGCTGTGGCCTAAGGGACTAGCAGGACAAAATGATTAAATATATTAATGATAATAATAATTGCAGCTACCATATGTAGTACTTACCATGAAAGGAATGGCTTTAAGCCCTTAATGTATACTAACTCATTTAATCCTTGCAAAACACTATAAAGTAATTATTATTCCCAATTTACAGAGGATAAATCTAAGGCAAAATTGTTTCTAACATAAGCCTAGTTAGGAACTGTCAGATTTGAATCTAGGTGGTCTGGCTCTGAAGCAACATTCATAACTATCCGAATTCATTCAATTAGCTAATCAGTTATTCAGTCTTTAATCAAATACTTATCAAATTTGTATTATATTCTCAGCACTGTGGTAGGCTCCAGGGCATACATGAATGAGTTTAAGCGGATATGGTACCTGTTCTTATAGAACATAAGGTCTAGAAATAAACACAAACATTAATCAAACAATTATACAAACAAATGTAAAATTGCAAGGTGACTGGTGTACAAAGGAGATGTGTATGATGCTATAAGGGTTAGGGAGATTGGGAAAAGTTTTGCTGCAGAACCGATATATGCACTAGATATGAAGGATGGGTAGACTTAAATTAGACAAAAAAGAAAAGGAAGAGATTTCAAGGCAGAGGGAAGACCACATACAAATCCTCTATGGTGAGGAGGAACAAGAAGAGTTCTAGTAATTGAAGAAAAACCAATGAGATGGGATCACAGTGGGTAAGAGAGAGAAGAGGGCAAGACAAGACTTGAAAGATTGGTAAGTCCAGACCTGGCATTGAAAGATGTTAAACTGGGGCAGGGATGGTGGTAGAATTACATGAATAGATTTGTGTTTTAAAAGGATCATTCTGACTTTAATATTGACAGTGGAGTAGAAGAGGACCAGTGGATAATGGATATGAATAAATGAGTAGGAAGATTATTGTAGTGGCCCAGGTGAGAGATGAAGGTAGCCTGGACTGGATTGATGGTGGTGATAAAGAAAAGTGGATAGAATCATGTTAGGGTTGGCTATGGTAGGCAGAAAAATCAATAGGACTCTCTAGCAAAATGATCTAAGCCAATTTGGTCACACACAACTATTCTGTTCTCTCTCTCTCTCTCTCTTTTTTAAGTAGGCTCCATGACCAATATGGAACCCGAACTCGCAATCCTGAGATCAAGAGCCACATGCTCCACTGACTGAGCCAGCCAGGTGCCCCTATTTTGTTCTTTTTCACAGAAAAAAGTACCCACCAATTTTTGAGATAAGTGTGTGCGGTACTTCGACACACCTTGATACTAAGTTAAAAGCAAGTCTCAGGGGGTGCCTGGGTGGCTCAGTCATTAAGTGTCTGCCTTCGGCTCAGGTCATGATCCCAGGGTCCTGGGATCGAGCCCCGCATCAGGCTCCCTGCTCTGCGGGAAGCCTGTTTCTCCCTCTCCCTCTCCCCCTGCTTGTGTTCCTGCTTTCACTAACTCTCTCTCTGTCAAATAAATAAATAAAATCTTAAAAAAAAAAAAAAAAAGCAAGTCTCAGACCAAATTCTGGCATATAAATAAACATTTTGAAAATAAACAGTTATTAGTAAGGAGGCTTTTATACAACAGTTCATACAGTCTCTTCTGTAAGCTCAGTTAAGTTTCAGCTCTCCATCCTTTTATGTACTGTCGTGTTGCAGTTATCTGTTGCTCCATAATAAAGGACCCGCAAATTTAGTGACTTAACACAACAATAAATATTTATTATCTCATAGTTTCTATAGATCAAGGCTAAGTCAATTTGGCTGGGTTGTTTTGGTTCAGGGTTTCTCATGAGTCAAAAAGTTGGCTGGTGCTGTTATCACCTGAAGACTTGACTGGGCCTGGAAGACCTACTTGTAAGATGGCTGACTCACATGCCTGGCAAGTTAGTGTGGGCTATTGGCAGGAGACCTGCGGACTTCCCCATATGCATCTCCATTAGGTTGCTTGAACGGCTTCACAACATGGTGGTTGTCTTCCTCCGAAATAGATAATCCAAGAGGACAAGGCAGAATTGCAATGTCTTTTTTTTTTTTTAAAGATTTTATTTATTTGACAGAGAGAGACATACTGAGAGAGGGAACACAAGCAGGGGGAGTGGGAGAGGGAGAAGCAGGCTTCCCGCGAAGCAGGGAGCCTGATGCGGAGCTTGATACCAGGACCCTGGGATCGTGACCTGAGCGGAAGGCAGACGTTTAATGACTGAGCCAGCCAGGCGCCCCAGAATTGCAATGTCTTTTAAGACTTAGCTTTGGAACAAGGGGGCTGAGGGGATGGGGTAACTGGGTGATGGACATTAAGGAGGGCAGGTGATGTAATGAGCACTAGGTATTATATAAGACTGATGAATGAACTCTACTTGTAAAACTAATACTACATTATATGTTAATTAATTGAATTTAAATTTTTAAAAAAGAAAAAGAAAAGAAACTCTAAAAAAAAAAACCTTATGATGTCATTTAGGTATATACTCCCAATTGTAACCTACATTCTGTTTTACATATGATACACTTATAGCCTACTGAGTAAATTAGGCAATTCTCTTAATTATGGATAAGATTTATGCTTGTAAATCTATTTAAATTAAACTGAAAAAAATACCTTTAAAGTGTTTTTTCTGATTGGAATATTTTGATTATCTTGCTAGAAAATAATCTTGAACCAATCATATTGAAAAATCTTAAATTATGGGTTAAAATGTGTTTTTTCAAAGCAGTGGTTAAGATCTTTTACATGAGTTACTATGTTTTTCTCTTTGGAAATTTAATAAAGCATTTCCAGAGCCAAAAAAAGAAGAAGACTTAGCTTTGGAAGTCATGTATCTTCATTTACAGAATATCTTATTGGTTACAGAGGTTACCTCTATTCAGTGTGGGAGGGAACTACACAAAAGGTTGAATAGTAAGGATTATTCGTATTAAGGTCAATGAGGGCCAATTTGAAGACTGGCTACCACATATGACTACAACATACATGAAAGGTTCACTTAAGGTAGATGCAGCAATACTTAGAATCCTTTCAAGTGGCCAGAATCCATTGAATCAAGAGCTGGATACAGGATGTTTCAGGGATCAAATCTTGGTGCCTTTCCTAAGGATACAGATTATGGTGCTTGTTAGATTTTGATTGCCTATTCTGAAAAAGTGGAATGTCTAAAATATATTAGCCAATTCACATACCTAGACCAACTTCAATTTCATCAATGAAAACCCACTGCTAATATTCATTATGTTAATTAGTAAAATTCTGGTGTTCAAGATAAGTATGACTAAAATGTGTGTCATAGCTTCCTCTGGATTGTGGCCTTTTGGACTAAATATTAGCTGACCATACCTGGGAGTGTGAGTTCCCAATGATGGCAAACAACAGCACTTATGATGTAGCCTAAGTTAACACACATATACATTCACAAATAATATCACATTGTCTATGTTCAATTATTTTAAAGTAAATTAGACATCATAATACATTCTATAATTTAGAGAGTGCAACCCATGAAAAAAGTAACTATATGGCCAATGAGTTACTGAATGGGGCTGCTTATACTAGATAAAGTAACTTACAGTGGAAATTACTAAATGATCATTAGCAAATCATTTCTGGCACTATGGGATGTTGTAGAAAGCACTTATATTGACTTTTATTTTTGAAGATGAATCATTTGAAAGTATATTATAGAGTTACTTTGAGAATTACATGAGTTAATAATTTCAAACACTTAGGACAAGTGCCTGGCACATAGTAAAGTTGTCGGTAAATGTGATAATGATGATGATGATGATGATGGTGGTAGTGATCATCTAAAAATTTCAGATAGATACATGCCTCTATGATTAACAGGTGTACTGGATACTGAGGCAGATTCCACTGATACGAGATTCCTCTTCAGGACTAAAGGACTTGTTTATCCAACTGCTGGGAGTGCTGTTGGCTCAAGATGTCAGCTCTGTCCATGAATTGCCTTACCCAAGGTCATACCTACTCCCTGGGGGCAGTCTTTATCCAATGAATGGCCATTGATGAGTATAAAAAGGCCCAGGCCCTCTACCTCATGCAAATTTTCCTGCATGCAAATCTCTATCTCAGGTTCTGCTACCCAGGAAACATGACTAGAAGTATCAATTGTTACTTAGTGAATTAAACATCTGCATTAACAGACATATCCTGGGGGGTGCCTGGCTGGCTCAGTTAGTAGAATGTGTGACTCTTGATCTCAGGGTTTTAGGTTTGAGCCCCACATTGGGTGTAGAGATCACTTACAAATAAAATCTTCAAAACAAAAAAACAAATGTATCCCTTTTTTATTGGTTGGTAATGATTAACACAAGGTGTATGTTCAATATATATATATATATATATATATATATATATACACACACACACATATATATACACATATATATGTACTTAAAAGTATTATTTAGATTAGACATTTGAGATCTAAAATTGGTGGTAGAGGCTAGCAGCATAAGTTATCAATTGAAATGTTTATCATATTAAATATATTCTTATTAGAAAAGCTGGCAACTTACATATAATTATTTATCTGATATATAGAAAGCACAAAAGGCCATGAAAACTTTTTGTTTGTTTTGTTTTTTGAAACCTTTTAACACAGGCAAGGTTACTATGCAGAATTTATTTGGCAGGACAGGCTAGGTAATACTGTAGTAATAAACTATAACAAAATCTCAGGGGCTTATCACATAAAAGTTCTTACTCAGGCTAATCTGCTAAGAGTCTAGGAATTTCGCCATGGCAGCCCCTCGTGTAGTAGCTCAACGTTCAAGATCACTTTCTTCTTCTGATATCTCCATCTCATTTTGATGCTTCATTCTTTGTGCCAGGATAGACAGCATGGTGAATCATGCACTGGAAGTGACACAGCAGCTCTGGCCATTGTCTATCAATAGAACTAAGAAATATAACATTTTACATATCCAGAAAAGGGAAGAGAATGGAAAATATTGGTGACCATTGGTAGTGTCAGTCACAAGGACAGTCTTAGATACTATCTAAGAGAGGCTAATATTTTAGTATCCATAAGGGTCATCTTATAAGAAAATTTCACTCTTGAGACAGACTCTATGTATAGATTTTATCCTAGCACAGGAATTAATTTTAAGCTCCTGTGTTTATCAGGAAATTTGAATGGAAATAAATTTAGTTAAGTATAAAAAAAATCAGCAGCTAAAATAGACCCTGGCAAGGTATGGATAGTCTCTTTAGTCATAAGATAAATAGTAAAAAAGTATATCACAATTGAGTGAGCTGTGAAAATTTATGTAAAAATCTTTTCCAGAGGCTTCTTTGAAAATGTGATTGTAAAATTTAAAAACAAGAATAAAATATAAATAAAAATGGGCTTTACCTGAATTTACTTTCACATTGACCATTTACTCCTTTAAAGAAAAGGAGTAAAATTACTATCAAGTAAGTACACCTCACACCCTTTTTGCTATGGCATTCTTCAACACGAAAAATGTTTCATATGAGAAACATTTCACAGTATTGATTACAAGACAGCTAAACATAAAAAAGTCAATGAAAACAAAAAGTGAATGTAGATACAAATTTCCTTGCTTTCCAGAAACTTGAAGATAAACATAGATATCTGTGTGTTTGTCTAGTTCTATAAAATTTATCACATGTACTAGATTAATGTAGTGATCACCACAATTAGGATACAAAACTATCCCATTCCCCCGAAGTAACTCCCTCCTGCTATCCCTTTATAGTCACACCTTCCCTCCAACTCTAACCCCTGGCACCACTGATGTGTTCTACATCACTATAATTTTGCCATTTTGAGGATGTTGTAGAAATGGAATTATATCATATATATTCTTTTGATATTGGCTTTTTTTCAGTCAGTATAATGGCCTTGAGATACATGTAAGTTGTTTTGTGTGTGTTGATAGTTTGTTCCTTTTTATTGCTGAATAGTATTCCATGATATAGATGTACCACAGTGTACTCATTTACCCATCAGAGGACATCTGAGTGGTTTCCAGTTTTGGGCTGTCACATAGAGTTGATATGAAAATCTATACATAGATTTTTGTGCAAACTTACAATTTCATTTCTCTAGAATAAATACCCAGTAGTTAGATTACTGGGTCTTATGGTAAATGTATGTTTAACTTGTGAGAAACTGCCAAACTGTTTTCTAGAGTAACTGTATTATTTTACATTTCCACCAGCAAAGAGATACAGTTGCTCCACATCTTGTCAATACTTGGTATCATAAATATTTTTAATTTTAGCTGGCCATTCTAACAGGTGTGTGGTGGTATCTCATTTTGGTGTTAATTTGCATTTTCCCAATGGCCAATGATATTGGACTGTAATGATGTCTTACATGGTGTTTTGCATTTTTACAAATATTCAATTAATTCTCACAAGTGTGGTGTGATGTATTTCAAGTGATAAAAGGCCGATATTATGTAAATCTGGAAAAGACAGACAAAATGTAATTACACCAATGGAGACTCAAACAATTTAAAACTCAAAAGGCACTGAAGGCATTTCAGTTGAACTTCCCCATTTTACAGAGAATGGTGTATCAGAGAGGTTAAATGATTTCTCACACAGCAGGAATCATACAAAAACCACACTTCTGATGCTTGAATCTCTTCTATAATGTCCAATCAAGTAAGTGACAATTTATGCTTGAATCCTTCAACTGACTGTGAACTCACTCTCTCTCTCTTTTTTTTTTTTTTTTTGGCCAGTTCTGTTACAAAGTTTCTTGACATTGGGCTGAAATGGTCTATAAACAAGTGAACAAGTCTGTAAATATTTTGACATTGAACTAAAATGGCTTATTATTGCTCCTGCCACTGGGTCTAGTTTCATCCTCTGAGAATTTCCTGAGGAAGTGTGGTCCCTTTTCTGCATACTTCAGATACTTGAAGACAGCCATCACGCTCTCTAGGCTAAACATTTACATTTTCCTCTAGCCATGTCTTACATGAGGTCCTTTATCATTCTTCTTGCTTGTATGTAAACTGGTTCCAGATTTCTTACAGTGCAAAATACTGAACAAAATATTTCTAGTAACACAGAGTGTATACATTTTCCAATTATACATATTCATTGCAGGGAGTAATGAAATTTCCTTACCTTTCACTTAGTGTGATTATTAAAAAAATTTAAGCCAAATAATTTATTTTTAAAATTGCATTTTTTTTTGGATGTGTTACATGCACATGGCACAAAATTCAAAACGTTCAAGAGAGTTTACAGTGAAAAGTCATGATCCTTAGCCTTCTGGTTTAATATAGTATAATATAATATAAAATATAGCAGAAATTCTCTTTTTAAGACACATAATACTGATTATGATTATGACATCCCATCAAATAGGCTGTACATATCTTTTAAATCATTCATCTTAAATTTTTTTGCTAATATACATAATCTGTTATGGACTTCCTTATGTATCCTTTTATGTATATGTTTTAGGTTATTTCTTAAAGCAGTTTCCTAGAAAAAAATAGCTGCATTGCATAGTATGACTTGTATACAATAACTTTCCAAAAACTTACCATTTTATATTTACTCCAGTGGTAGGTAAGTGTCCATTTCACCACATCTTTGCAAACATAGAATACTATTATTTATTTTCTTGAAATTTGTTGTCTCGATTTGCTTGTAGTTGAGAATGCATTTTTAAAATTTGTTTTTATATCTTTATTGGCTATTTGTATTTCCTCCTTTGGGTGCTTAAGCCCTTGTTAATTTTTTGAAAATTTATGAGCTAGAATAAGAATATCAGCACACTGTCATATTCTTGAAAAAAAAATTTTTTTCAGTTTATTAAGCTCCTGAAGGTGTTTTACACATGCTAGGGTCAGTCCATCCCAAGCAGTTGTATGTAGTTAATTTTTAAAAAATTTTTACTAAATATGAGGCTTTACAATGAGCACTTATGTTGTGATATAGTTTATTTCTTTATAAGTCTGTTTCACTCACCAGATTTTAAACTGCTGCAATCCAAGGGCAATACTTTAATCATCTTTCTAAAGCCTAACATAGACATTTATACAGAGTAGATGTTCCATAAATTTGTGAC
The DNA here is from genome assembly GCF_964656455.1 of Halichoerus grypus. Lineage (NCBI taxonomy): Eukaryota > Metazoa > Chordata > Mammalia > Carnivora > Phocidae > Halichoerus > Halichoerus grypus. Next base: position 85,829,829 of record NC_135713.1, read on the forward strand.
ATCTAAATGAGTGAATAAACTTAAAAATCCCTATTAGTTGGTTGGATTCTGCATTTATGGTTACAGACTCCCCAAATTTTATGAATTTTAATTATGACTCCATTCTTTATCATTGGAACCCCTTTAGTTGTCCATAATTGTTTCTATTTCTGAAGGTTTGTGATGCCAGGTAATATTGAAAAAGTACTTTTTCCAAGAGTAGTTTGGACAGGATTGAGTAAAGTATTGGCAGAGACAGCTACCAGTACTGCTACAGATCGGGGGGGGGGGGGGAATGGAAAACATTTGTCAATCAAACAGAAGCTCTCTCTGATGACATAAAATACTCTTTGGGGAAACTGGCCTTGGCTTCCTGGTTTTGGCAATGCATAGGGTAACCCTGTCAAGTCTCTTTCAAACCCTGACAATCTCTGTCCAAGCAGAGACTGTATGATCTGTATTTTGCTAACGCCAGTCTGGTTCACATATTCCCTCCATGGAGTGAGTCCCTCAGACTTTCTCCACCCTACACCATCCATTTCACAACCACCACCCCCACCCCCTGTGCATTCCTTCCAACCCAAGAAAACCTAAGCTACTTAAAGATGTTACTGGATTCTTTTAAAACTCTGTGCACTAACTTTATAGGGCTGCCGTAACAAATTACCATAGATTGGTGGCTTAACACAACAAAAATTTATTATTTTACAGTTCTGAGGCCAGAAGTCTCAAATCAAGATGTTAGCAGGGCTGCACTTCTTCTGAAAGATCTAGGATAAAACCTAATTTTTTGCCTCTTCCAGCTTCTACTAGCTGTCACCATTCCTTCACTTGTGGCCACATTAGTCCAATCTTAAGCTCTGTGGTCACACTGCCTCCTCTTCTCTGTATCTTCTCTGTCACATAAAGATACTTGTCATTGAATTTACAGCCTGAGATAATCCAGGGCAATTGATATCCTCATCTCAAGACTTTTAACTTAATTACATCTGCAAAAGACCCTTTTCCCAAAAAAAGGTGACATTCACAGTTTCCACAGATGTGGGACATGGACATCTTTTTCGGGTGCCACCATTCAGCTCACTACATCTTGCCTAAGGATACAATTTTTTCCTTCTTCTTTCAAGCTATACCTCTTGAAGCTTTGAAGAAATCCAAGAGGACTCTTCTTTCATCATCACCTTAGTTTTCAAGACTTGTGTCTTCACTTTAAGCACTTCTTTGGGAAATTCAGTCTATTTCTTTGTTTTAGTGGCTTTCTTTTGGAATTCTCCCTTCCCTGGGCAAATGAATACTACACCAATGGAAGGAATATCACTGAGTCAAAAAGCAAATAATTCCAGGTTTTAAATTTCCACTTCTTACCTTGAAGGCAGACATTTGTCCATGTTTCGTGTTCTAGCACCTATTGTTTCCCATAATTCCTCAATGATGGAGATAGTTGTTCTCAGGCCTCATTTGTGCTCCCCTACTAGCATTCTGCTCCAAAGCCTGCAATAAGCCCTGTTCATATCAGATGACATAATATAAATTGGAGCTGTTAGGTACTTTTTTAGAATTTCTTCCCCAATTTGGGAAGAGTATTGCTTCCTGCTCATATTTATACTACTCTTTTGAATATTAATAAATTGCTATTTATTGTCACTACTGTGAGCCTAGCTTAACGTTTTGAATGTGTTACTTCTGTTACTCAGAACAATGCTATGAAAAAGATATGGTTGTCTCCGTTTTACAGAAAATGGGGGGAAAAGGGGAAAAGGAGATGTAGGGTTATATAACTACAAAGTGTTGAAACAGAATTAAACTCGGATTTCCCTGACCCCACAAACACACATAATTCTTTCTACTACATCAACCTTCTTCTCATGTTTCCTTTGTAGAGAATGAAGCAAAATAATATTTAGGGAGTTCTGCTTTCTCTGTCAGCTCTAACCTTACACCAGAAGCTGCAAAGTAGGCTTTTCCCTTCCTTGATCATCTTCTGGCTCTGAATAGAATTTTAAAAAGCCCGTTCTTTGTCCTTTCTTAGCATTTTTTTGCAAGTCTCACCTCATTTGGGGGTTTCAGTTTCCTTGACACTATTCTTTTGGGCCATGTTACCTTCTTATAATTATCCTTGGTATGTGGTTGCTTTCTCCCAAGGTTTCTGTCACTTCCAATTAGCCAAGCAATTCCTCCTTGTTGGTCAGAATTAGGTTCTCCAGTTGCTCTGCTGGGACATCAAATCATGAGAAAGACAAATCAAAAACTTGTCAAATGTTTTGCTTTTAGCTCAATGAAACTTTTAAAAGGTGTGCAGTATTTGAATTTTCTTTTTTGATTGGTGCATTGCTACACCTATTGACAAATAGTATATTATAGGGCACTGTGGTATCAATAATGAATTCTTTTATAAATAATTACATGTGGCAGTATATATTTGGAACCAGTTTTAAACCTCTCCAATAAAACATTCTAAAGCACTTCCAAGCTTCCCATATATACCTGGTTATTCTAACACATTCTTGTTTCTCATCCCCCACTCAAGTTCACCACATGGAGAAATATATATATTATTTTTAATGAACTGACTTTTTGTGCATCTCATTTTTAATATAATCCCAAACCAGAAACTGCAAGGTGGGGTAGGGGAAAATGACCTTTCTGAAGTGAAATATATGTCAGAAAGTCTATGAACTAGTTTTAACACAGAGGGCTATGAATTTCAATGGGAAAATATTATACCTTAATTGTTGCTACCCTCTAAGAGAAAGTTAGCATTTCTTTCAATTGTAACATATACAATCAATGACAGTGTTATTAGAAGTACTGGTGACATTTTCACCAATAAAAATCACAGATATATTCCCATCACATTACTATCGTAGTTTGGTGTTTTGGTTTTTTTTTTTTTTTTTTTTTTTTGGTGTTTACTACTTTTAAATTTTAGACATTATTAGATCCTCTGCTAGATTTTGTTATTTGGTGCATTAATGAAGAAGCACATATATAGCACACTTTTTGTTGAATATCTTGATTATTGTATTTTAATATAATTTGTTCCATTAATGATTCTATGCATATATTATGCATTTAAAAACACAATTCTAAAAAGGGCTTTATAGACTTCACCAGACTGCCAAAGGGATCCATGACACAAAAAAGATTAAGAATATCTTTTATGGACTCTGGTATTGTGGTTAAGAGCATGGAGTTTGGTCTCACAGTGCTTGGGTTCAAATTCTGCTCTGTCACTTACAGTATGACTTTGGCTAAGCTATATATACTCTTTGTGCCTGAGATTCTTCATGTGTAAGATGGAGATAATACTTACCTAAAAGTCTTGCTGTGAAAATGAAGTAATATCTATAAAGACCTAAACATGATGCCAGGCACACAGTATGTTATTTATTTTATATCCACCCAGATGATAAGGTTTCATTCAAATCCTATTTACATTTATCCTGTATACAGATTTTTTTTCACTATGTAGTCACTCTCTAAAATTTAAAATTATATTAGTAAATATTGGCTAGTTTCAAATGAATATTTGTGAAATATATGCGTGATATAAGGAAGAATGATACAATGAACATCAATATGCCTTCTACCCAGATTAAAAGGAAAAAAGTTGCTTTAGATAGGATGAACGTATAATTTATTTCCTAAACCAGAGCACATTTGAGAGTGAAAGTGCTATTAATTATAACACCAGGAAAATAGGTAAACCAGGACTGTTTTGGCTAAACCAAAATGTAAAATCACACTACTTTTATGTTCTTGTGTGCCTTTCCTTATTCCATTCCCTTCCTTCTACAGCTAGAGAAAAATCACTATTTTGATTTTGTGGTTATCATTCATTCACTTTAATTTATAGATTTATGTCTTATGTTTGTACTCTTAAACAACATATCGTTTACTTTTATTGCTTCTTTAATTTATAGAAGTAGAATCCTAATGTAATATTCTTCTGTGAATTTCTTTTTTGCTCAACATTGTTAGAGATTCATCCATGTCCACGGATTTGTAACTCATTTTTCCACTGTTGTATTCTACTGTATGAGTATACACAGTGTATTTAATCATTCTACTGTTGATGGACAGTTGGACTGTTTCTAGTTTTTATTGTTATAAATAATACTGTTAAGAATTTTCTTTCTTTTTTTTAAAAATATTTTATTTATTTATTTGACAGAGAGAGACACAGCGAGAGAGGGAACGCAAGCAGGGGGAGTGGGAGAGGGAGAAGCAGGCTTCCTGCTGAGCAGGGAGCCCGATGCGGGGCTCAATCCCAGGACCCTGGGATCATGACCTGAGCTGAAGGCAGATGCTCAATGACTGAGCCACCCAGGCGCCCCAAGAATTTTCTTTCTTATATATCCTGGAACACTGCTCCTGGACCATAGAGGATATACCTCTTCAAGGTTACTATATAATGCCAAATGGTTTTCCAAATTGATTATATAAATTTATACTCTAAATAGCAAAGTATGTGTTCTGGGATATTGTCAGACTTTTAAATTTTTGCTTATGTGGTAGGTGTGAAATTGCATTTCCTTATGTTTGAGAATTTCTTCAGGTTTCTTCCTCTATGAATTGTCTGTTTGGAGTAGTGTGGTGTGGTATAGAGCATTATCTTTTTTTTTTTAAATTAAATTGTAGTAGTTTTTTACACAATGTGAATTCTAATCCTTTTGTTAGTAATAAGGGTTGTAATGATTTTCTCCCAGTTTATGGCTTGTCTTCTACTTTCCTTATGGTGTCTTTTTTTTTTTTGGCTTTTTTTACAGAAAATATTAAAACATATATGAAAGTATGCAGAATAGAATAATGAGCTCCCATTTACCTATTATCCAGCTTCAACTATTATCAATTCATAACCAATCTTGCTTCATTTATACAACCACCCACTTTCCCCATTTCTTATTATTTTAAAGTATATCCCACACATTATATCATTATATCTCTAAATATTTCAATATGTATCTTTAAAAGATAAAGGGCCTTTAAAAATTACTATTAGAACATAATAAATAATTTATAATTCCAAAATATCATCAAATATTCAGTAAGCATTCAAATCTCTAATTATCACAAAATTTCTTTAAGTCTGTTTGAATCAGGGACTCCTGGGTGGCTCAGATGGTTAAGCGTCTGCCTTCTGCTCAGGTCATGATCTCCAGGTCCTGAGATTGAGCCCCATGTCAGCTCCCTGCTCAGCAGGGAGTCTGCTTCTCCCTCTTCCTCTGCCTCTCCCCACTGCTCCTGCACTCTGTCTCTCTGTATGTCTCTGTCTCAAATGAATAAATAAAAAATTCTTTTTTTATTTATTTTATTTTATTATTTATTTGACAGAGAGAGAGAGACAGCGAGAGAGGGAACACAAGCAGGGGCAGTGGGAAAGGGAGAAGCAGGCTTCCCACTGAGCAGGGAGCCCGATGCGGGGCTTGATCCCAGGACCCGGGGATCATGACCTGAGCCGAAGGCAGCCGCCCAACCCACTGAGCCACCCAGGTGCCCCAGAATATACTTTTTTAAAAGAGACTTTTTATTTTTTTTTAAGATTTTACTTATTATCAGAGAGAGAGAGAGACAGAGAGAGCACAAACAGGGGGAGCTGCAGGCAGAGGGAGAAGCAGGCTCCTCACTGAGCAGGGAGTCCAATGTGGGTCTCGATCCCAGGACCCTGGGATCATGACCTGAGCTGAAAGCATACGCTTAACTGACTGAGCCACCCAGGCATCCTTAAAAGAGACTTTTAAAAGAGAATTATATTGCCAGGCTGTTTTCCAGCCTGTACTGAAAGGAACAGAATACCAAATGAAATGAGGTTTTTGGACATCCAACTTTCTATAGGCAGAAAGCAAGCAGACAACCATAGTGCTGTAAACATGGACAAAGAAGGATAACTCAGTGAGTGGGTCCAAGAGACCATGAAGTGCGAGTGAAGAGTCATAGAAAATTACTTTCAGGCCTTGAATCCTTATCAAGGAACTGCCAACCTGTTCCCAGGTGGATTTTGTTATTTCTGTCAACCTGTGTGCTCATTTCCCTCCCTTTGAATACACGTGTCTATAGTATAGGAGATAGTTATCCTATCCATTTTACATTACATGTGTGGAGACAGATATTTTGTGTCTTTAGTTTACAGGTCTTCAGATCAAGAGGAACTCTATTTAAGGAGCTGTGCTTAAGGAAGTATACCTGAAAAGCCTCATCCACTCCTGAACTTGATTTATATTTCTAGGATTTGAGCTAGTGCTGTAATGGAATGAGAGTTTTAAGGGATTTGGGGACAAGATGAGTGTATTTTGAATATTGGAAGAATGAATCTTTGGAGCCCAGATTGTGGTAGTTCCCTTCCACACTGCATCAGGGATCGTCTGTGGGATTAATAGAATATGGGAGAAGTAATGGTACATCATTTTGAGTGGCTTTGACTTCTTCTGTCTCTTTCTTGGATCACTTGCTCTGGGAAAAGCCAGGTGCCATGTTGTGAGGACCCTTAGGCAGCCCTGTGAGTGAGCCATCTTGGGAGTGGATCTTCCATCACCAGTCAAGCCTTCAGAACACTGCAGCTCAGCCAACAGCTTGACTGCAAACTCATGAGAAACTCTGGGCCAGAACACCTAGCTAAGCCATTCCTGAATTCCTGACCCTTAGAAACTATAAGACATAAGTATTTTCAGTTTTAAGCTATTAAGTCTTGGGGTAATTTGTTGTACAGCAGTAGATAACTAATGGAAGTTCACATATTGCTTTATATGTCTTATTTTATTTTATTTTTAAATTATTTATTTTAAGTAAGCTCTGTGCCCAACGTGCGGCTTAAACTCATGACCCTGAGATAAAAAATCATATGCTCTACCAGCTGAGCCAGCCAAACGCCCCACTTTATATGTCTTTTTATTTTGTTTTACTTTTAAGTATGCTCCATGCCCAACATGGGGCTTGACTCATGACCCTGGGATTTAAGAGTCATGTGCTTTCCTGACTGAGCCAGTCAGGCACCACTTTATATGTCTTTTATTTATTTATTTTTTAAAAAAGATTCATTTATTTATTTGAGAGAGAAAGAGAGCGCATGTGTGAGGACAAAGTGGGAGGGGGCAGAGGGAGAGAGAGAGAGTCTCAAGCAGACTCCTCACTGAGCGCGGAGCCTGATGTGGGTTTTGATCTCACACCTCTGAGACCACAACTTGAGCTGAAATCAAGAGTCGGTGGCTCAACCAACTGTGCCACCCAAGCACCCCTATATGTCTTTTAAATAAGTCTCTTAATCTGTCATTTTCTCTATCCTCTCTCTTTCCTGCATACAAAGTTAATTTGTCCCATGATTTTCCATAGATTGGATTTTCCTGATTGTATAGTCATGGTGTTTAACATGTTCTCTATTTCCCAGTCCTACGTTCAATTTTTTTTGTCAAGATTTTTTTAGTAGGTGGTGATGTGTTTTTCCATCAAGAGGCATATAAAGCTTCCTTTTTCATCATGTTAGTAGCTGTTGATGTACAATGAATAAATCTATTTATTCATTAGGAATCTCAAAATGGCAACTCTCTAATTCCATCCTTCTATCGTCATTAATACATGTATATAGAGACACTTAACCTCATTTATTATGTGGTTACCTGTGGTAACTGGCACATCAAAAAGGCAGGACAAATGCTTGATTAATTTTATAATACATACTTTTTTTATTGGTTTTTGAAATAATGGATTGATTTCAGAGCGTCCCCCAGTGTCAAACAAGTAGATGTTTTTGTTAGTTTTTCTATCATTATGAAATCATGGATTTAAAGACATTTGATAACTTGATGTGTTCCAATCCACTGCTTTGATATGTTCCAACCTGTGCTCAGGGGGATATCAGAATTTCTGTAAACCTCTATGTCCTTATTGACAGTAAAATTGTCCCATCTTTGGCCAGTGGGATGCTTTTCAGTTATCTCCTAAATCCATTTGACATGATTCTAGGATAGCTTACTTGCTATCTTGCAAAACAAAATGTTCCAGGCTCATCTTCTACATTTCCTGTGCTTAACTGAAATCAACTGCTACTCCACGAGCTTATAGTGTCTTTTAAACAGAGGTTTTTAATGCATTTGAATATAATTCTTTTTTCTTTATTGAGTTTGCATTTCCCTACCATAAGATCATAAAGATAATCTTGCTATCTTATCTTCTGAAGGTTTAATAGGTTTTCCTTTCACATTTAAATTTTAATTCACCTTGAACTGATTTTTCTGCATGATGTTAAATAAGGAGTTCCAATTTCATTTTCTTCCATATAGATATCTGGCACCATTTATTGAATTGTTCTTGCTTTTCCTGCTGGCCTGCAATGCCATCTCTGTCTCAAATCAAGGTTCCTTATAAGAGTACATCTCTTTCTAGAGTTGTATTCCAGTATAAGTAATTTTTTCCATCCCTAAGACAGTGTCATATTATCCTAATTACTGTAGTTTTAATAGATTTATTGAGATATAATTCACATAGCATATAGTTCACCCATTTAAAGTATTAAGATGGGATGCTTTTTAGGATATATACAGATATGTGCAACAATCACCATAGTTAATTTTAGAACATTTTCATCACCTCAAAAAGAAACCCCATTTCCTTTAGCTATTACTACCTTGTGCTCCCATTTCCTTAAACCTCACTATCCCTAATCAATTACTAATGTACTGTCTCTATAGATTGCCTATTACAGAAATGTCATATGAATGCAATCATATAATGTGGTCTTTTGTGATTGGCTTCTTTCACTTAGCATATTATTTACAAGCTTCATCCATGTTATAGCAGGTATCAGTACTTCATTTCTTTTCTATAGCCAAATAATATTCCACTGTATGGATATACCACATTTTGTTTCTCTTTTGGTAAGCTGATAGACATTTGTGTTGTTTTACCTTTTGGCTTTTATGAACACCTAACTAGTATAATTTTATAATTCTTGCTATCTGACAAGTTAACTCTCTCCATCTTAAATCTGCTCCTGGAGTATCTTGAAATTCTTGATCCTTTGTGCTTTCATAGAAACTTCAGAATTAGCTTATCAAGTTTCTAGAAAAACTCAGCTGGGATTTTTAATGCAATTGCTTTCATTGTAGGGGAGATTTGCCATCTTAACTCTAGAGTCTCTAAATACTTGAACATGGTATATTTTTCTTATTAGACATTCTTTGATGTCTTTTAATAATATTTTGTGATTTTTTTTCCCTTGAAGGAAAAAAATTTAAAATCATAAATTTACTCCTATGTAATTCATATTTTCAAAATAATATGGTGAATGGTATCTTTAAAAAAAATCATTTTCTAACAGTTCATTTCTGCTGGAGAGAAATGCAATTCACTTTTGGATATTAATATTATATCCAGAATCATTATAAAGTCTTATTTTAAAATTTATATGTAAATTGTTTCTTCATTTTCAATCTTTTTATCTTTTTATTTGCTTTTACTGTCATACAATGTTGGCTGGGATCTCCAATATGGTACTTGTTCCTGATTCTAAG